>NW_027531522.1:8610959-8626190 GCF_008692635.1 Crocuta crocuta
CAGGGGTTTGGTCGGTTTGCTTTCTGTCTTTATGCTTTCCAGGGCACCCGTGGAAGATTCACGTTTGGGGAATTCTGTGCACAACACTGGGAATGTTTTTGTCCTTAGTGAATGGAGGCTTCAAATTGTTCCTTTTCACTCCGAGGACTGTTTATCCATGTGCAATAATTTTTTGGTTTAAGTCTTTTTTTTTTTCCTGATTATAAAAGTCATTCATGCTTGTTGCAGAAAGTTAGATAATATGAGAAACGTATTAAAAAATATTCACCGGGAGCTCTGCCACCCAGAGATCCTGTTAAGGCTTCGGTCTGTATTCTTCCAGGAGTTTTTCCTATGTGCATAGATTTTAAGAATATACCGAAGATTATACTTTGGTGTTTGTGTTCTGCCCTTTTTCCCTAAAAAAAAAAATGGACAATGCAGTACATTTCATTAAGCCCCCCCAACATTGCTTATGATTGTTGCATAATTCATCATATGAACGTGCCATCGTCTATTTAACTGTTTGTGGTTGCAGACATTTAGATGGTTTCCTGTTTTGTTTTTTATTTGCTGCTAATAATTCTGTTAAGTGCATCTGTGTATGTAAATCCTCATCTGCAATTAATTCTCCAGGATGGAGCAAGAGAAGTTGTATGGTTAGGTTAAAGAGTATGTACGTTACATTGTAGCTTCCAAACACACATGGCCAATTACATCCTAGAAGCGTGGATTCAGTTTACATTTTCACCGAAGAATGTACTGCTTTGTGCCTCAGCATTGCTGTTCTCTCTGCAGTTTTGTGTATCGCCTCTTTTCCTCTGCTTATCGCTTGTGACTCCCTTCGCCTGTTTCCTTCTGTATATTGTTGGCTCTTGGAGCGTCTGAATCTTCGGATTGTATGACCCCAGGCCCCTGGGTTGCTCCTGCATGGTCCTGAGAAGAGTCTGGGCCGACCTGGAAGAAATCTTGAAGTGCAGGGGCAGCCTTTCATAACCCTGCGATTCGAATTTTACAGCAGGTTAGAGGCAGTAAGAAATCGTGGAGTCACAAAGCTTTAGAGAAAAATAGTGGCCTCTCGCTTTGCGTTGCAGGGTTGTGGACTATAGATAGCGTAGCTTTCCAGTGATCTGGGGAGCACTCCATCTCTTTCCAGGCTTCGGTGCTGTTCGTTATCCATTTTGGCGTTTCCCCTTGGGGAAATTAGAAAGAATGCGCTAATTGAATTTTCTGGTCCTAGGCCTTTTTTGAGGTAATTCTTTGATGAATTTTTCAGCTTCCTTTGGCATACTTCTTTTCTACTTTGCATACTTCTTGAGCTACTAGAGGTAATACATATGTTTTCTCTGAATCTGGTTCCAAGATTTTTTTAGACCATTCTGGTACGTTTTTTAAAAACCTGCCGGATTTATTTTCTTTCCCCTTGACCATTTATGATTCCGATGACTTATGTAGCTGGGGTGGGATTTTTAATTTATGCTACTTGATTATGTAGAGGAATTCTAATTTCTTAATTTATCTGTAGCAGATCTGCTCTTTCCTTCACGAGCCCCGCACTGGAGGTGATAGGTAAAAGTTACAATCTAATAGTAATGCTAAGAGCAATAAAGATGGCCAATACTTATCGAATGTTTTTTTGGGCCAGATACTGATCTAAGCACTTTACATTTATTACCTCACTTGAGCCTGAAGAAATACGGAGGGAAACTATGATTCAGTCTTCAATTTATTGTTGAGGAAACTGAGGCACAGAGAGATTAAGTAAATCGCCCAGAGTCACAGAGTTGGCAAATTTGAGGAGCCAGGAATCAGACCCAGGCCATGTGGATCCAGAATCCCTCTCTCTCTCTTTTAAATTTTCATGCGTATTCATTTTTGAGAGAGAGACAGAGAGACAGAGCATGAGCGAGGGAGGGGCAGAGAGAGACAGAGGCACAGAATCCAAAGCAGGCTCCAGCCTCTGAGCTGTCAGCACAGAGCCGGACGCAGGGCTCGAACCCACTGAGCTGAAGTTGGATGCTCAACCGACTGAGCTACGCAGGCATTCCCAGAATCCCACACTCTTAACGTCCCTACTCGATAGCCTTCCTTAGGTGCTAGGCAAGATGGTGTTTGTGTGTGTGTGTGTTAAAGCTTACTCAGATGTGACAATTTAAGCAACTCTTTCTAGTGAATATTAATTCGTTCTGGGAGCAAATACTCAGCCTTTCATATGGTTTCCACCATCTCTTCTTACTTAAAGATGATGCCCAGATCTAAGGGGAGAGGGCCTTAAATGATGTGTGGGTACAGTTAAGGGCTGGGCTTCATGATCATGGTACCTTTGGCTCTGCCAGTCTCCAGGGTGATGTTGTCCGTTTTCTATCTGACGGCTGCTGAGAGCCAATTAGGAAGCTGCAGCGTGTGGTCCGTTCTTTTTCCGCAGGTTTTCTACCCTCCTGGGACCCCGCTCTATCGCCCTCACCTGAGTGAGCTCCTGATGCTCCCTCTCAGGGATCTGGTGAAGATTCTCTTTGAGTCCTATACTGCACCGTCACTCTGCGACATTTGCTCTGATGCTCTCACATCCAGCTCTGAGTAGCCAGCTCCACAGCCAGTCTGCTGGCTATTTCTGGAACCCATCTAAACATAGAAGAGCCAGAGCTGGTTCAGGAAATGAAATATCAGGGCCTCCCTCGACTTGCCCCATGCCCTGTTCTAAGTTCATTTCAGGCTGGGAGGTTGCCCAAGAGGTGATCTCTTTTCAGGGTCCCAGTTGGGGGAGGAGGTCAAATCCCCTCTACCCTGTGGTCACCCTTACCTTTCTGTCCCCAAGCCGGAGCTCTCCTCTTCCTTTCTCTGTCTTCTTTCCACCCATGCTCCCGGTTAGAGATGTGCAGGCTACCCCTGTCCCTCTTTTCTTTTGTCCTAACTCAGACCTCCAGGCCTGATTCAGACGGAAAGCCTTAGTGGTAATTTGTGGGGACCAGGAGTAAAAAGGGTGAGAAAGCTCCAGAAGCTGTGTCTTCCTGGTAAGATGGTTAACGTGCTGAAGAGGCAGAATGAGAGGGGTTTGGAAAATCTTTTCTTGGGGCAATAGCATAACTTGTTTTGCTTGCCTAAAGCTCAGTATCACCCTATGCTTTCTCTTTGCATTTTTTCAGTAACAAGTCTCTCTCTCTCTCTCTCTCTCTCCAGAAGCCCCCAAAGGATGCTTTAAAGTGACTTAGGGAAAAATCATGTCAGAGTCAGAAAGACCAAAGAGAAAAATTTAATAATAATTCTCAAAACATAACCCCATAACAGTGGACATTTTCTCTTTCTAATAAGCTTTGTCAGAGTCTGTCATGGGTTTGTGTCTGATATCCGGCTCTTGGATTTATTTGTCAAGTCTGATATTTTTTCCATGTTGTATTTCCTTTGTGTTACCTTTTGTTGTTGTTTAAATCATACCTTCTTTCCCAGCTTCAGGCCTTGAAGTGAATGCTTTATTTTTTCCCCATTTTTCTTTGTAACAGAAATACTTACTACTAAATATTTACTCCTAAAATTTACTACTGTGAATTTTCCTTGGAATACGGCTTTGGATCCGCTCCTCAAGTTTGGATACATAGTGTTCAGATTTTTAAAATGTATTCTAAACTGTTTATAATTACATTAAAAGTTTTTTAAGATTTTGTTTTGTTTTTAAGTAATCTCTGCACCCAATGTGGGGCTCCAGCTTACGACCCTGAGATTAAGAGCTACACGCTCCTCCCACCGAGCCACCCCGGCACCCCTATGATTAAATTAAAATTTTAAATAACTTTTATATTTGTAGTTATTTAGGAGAGTCCTGTTTAAGACACTTTTTAAATGTTTATTTTTGAGAAAGAGAGTGCAGGGGAGGGGCAGACAGAGAGGGGTCAGAGAGAGAGAGAGACAGGCTGATAGCAGAGAGCCCATGGTGGGGCTCGAACTCATGAACCATAAGATAATGACCTGAGCCAAAGTTGGACGCTTAACCGACTGACCCAGGAGAGTACTTTCAAATTTCCAAGTGGTTGGAATTCAAAAAAATGCGAATTGAATGTTCTTTCTCTCTCTCTCTTTTTTTTTTTTGGAATATTCTCTCTTAATATTAATTTCATTTTTGAGGATAAAAGAAATCCAGTAAAATCTGCTATGATGTCATAAAGTCAGTTCTCAAATTAGGAGAGCTCGGACTGTGGTGATGTTAACCGCACGGCCAGAGCAAGTGTCTGTGAGTAGCCTTCCAAGTAGGCTTGGAATTCCAGGCTCCCTCCATGGAATTATCCAGGTCCCGGTTGTGACTTGGCACCTGTGAGTTCAGCGTCCATTCTGGCTTCAGCGTCCGTCGTGGTGACCAAGGACCGGTGGCTGGCTGGCTTTCCTGGAGCGCAGCGGCTCTGCTTTGAAAGTCTTGGTCATCGTTGCCCACGTCAGTGCGCCATCTGGGATGATTGGACTCTGAGTTTTCCAGGCCCGTGGGGACCCTACTTCTACTTTTGTGCGTTCCTATAGAGCCCTACCTGGGGGCTTTCTCCATTAATGCACTGTCTCTGCTCCCTGTGACCCTTTGTCCCTGCGATGGAACTTTGACTTGTCCCTGTTTGAGACCCTGGCTTCCACGGAGACCAGACATCGAAAGTCAGTTGTGTTATATCCCAACTTATTATTGTTACAGAGAGATGTTATTTCATGTGTTTTTATTAAAAATTTTTTTAACGTTTACTTATTTTTAAGAGAGAGGGAGGGAGAGAGACCGATTGTGAATGAGGGACGGGGAGAGAGAGGGAGACACAGAATCTGAAGCAGGCTCCAGGTTCTGCCCTTCGAGCACAGAGCCCGAGGCGGGACCGAACTCGCCAACCTTGGGATCTTGACCTGAGCGGAAGTGGGACACTTAACTGGCTAAGTCACCCAGGTGCGCCTTATTTCATGTTTTTAGATGAACACAGAGGGAAAAAGAAAACTGCCTGTCATTTCAACGTCCAAAAGATGGGTACTATTCATATTTTCGGTAACTTTGATTACACGTACCTAGTAATTTTGCTATGCATATTTTGGTACGGGTTAGTAGCCCTTTTTTAACAACATCTCAACTTCACATCATTAGTCTTCTGCAACATCGGTTTTAGAACATGATGTTTGAATGGGTGCACGTACCGTAATTTATTTATTCTTTCCTTTTGCACATTGGGGTTATTTATTCTTTTTGATTTTGATTTACACTCTGATATGAACACCTTTATATCGTTGCATATATTCTTGATTATTCAGATAAATAAATAGACGTGAAGGGGCTCGATGAAAGAATATATGAAATTTCAAAATGTTGCTATGACTTGTCCAACAACAATAGTTGATTCCAACATATACTCACGTTAGCAAAGTATGAGAGTGACCATTGATTCTAACTCTCAACTGTCTTGTGCATTAGACTTTCTCTTCGTTCTTCTAGTTTCATTCTCAAGAGATCGTCATTTTGTTAATGTCTTAATTTGTATTTATTTGCTTATCACTGTGTTTCATTTTTAAGATATTTTTTATTTTAAGTTGGCTTTTCATTCTCTTGTCTGTATTTGTGTCAAGATACTCCATTTTCTTAGTGATTTAGAAGAGGATTATGAAGACCAAGAATATAGCATTAATTTACCATGCATTTAAATTGATTTTCTAATTTAGTTAACAATTATGTTTGTGGTTATGTAGTGTGTACAAGTTTTCAACCTTTCTGTATTCCTGTCATTTATATCTACTTTTCTTTCTCAGTTCTGCTTCTGAACTGATAAACTTACTGATCATTTATTGATGTGTTCGTTAGGCTGAGATAAGTGTACATTTTAAATGCATTTTTATATATTTAAACCTTACCCCATCTAGAACTTCTCTTGGCGTGTGGCAGAAACTATGGGCTTTTATCAATCAATTATTCTATCATGCACTTTCTCCTTTGAGAGATTAAGAATTCTTTTTTTAAAGATTTGAATTAAGCTCTTGCTTACCAATCTAGAAATATCGATTATAGATTCTCTTTTCAATGTTTGCCTTTTCTCGTGGTAAATGAGCCCTCCCTGCTTCTTCGGGTCTTGTTTCCATTCCTTTCTTGGTCAGCCTTGGAACGTGGATGATGGTGTTTCTGAAACTTCAGATATTTAAGGATGCAGTTCTTATTTTTCACATATGAGTACTGAAATATTGCATCATGACTCTACCTTTTTTTGTTTTTTGTCTAAAAGTTTTTATTTCTGTTCCATTTTTTGCTTTTTAGGGCCCTGAAAAACAAATAAGAGCCATCTTAACTTTTCCTTTTTCTTTTTTTTTTAAGTTTATTTATTTCTTTCGAGAGAGGAGGGAGAGGGAGAGGCAAAGAGAGAGAGAGAGAGAGAGAGAGAGAGAATCCTAAGCGCAGAGCCCAGTGGAGGCCTGATCACGAACCTTGAGATCATGGCCTGAGCTGAAATCAGGAGCCAGATGCTTAACCTACTGAGCCACCCAGGCGTGCCTTAACTTTTATTTTTTCAGAAGCCATCTTTTGAAAGGTTTGGTGATTTGTTTTATGGATCCAGAGAGGATATTTCTTCTACTTAAAAGTTGTTAAATTTAGGGATGCCTTGGCTCAGTCGGTTAAGCATCCAACTTCGGCTCAGGTCATGATCTCACAGTCTGTGGGTTCGAGCCCCGTGTTGGGCTCTGTGCTGACAGCTCAGAGCCTGGAGCCTGTTTCAGATTCTGTGTCTCCCTCTCTCTCTGCCCCTCCCCAGCTCATCCTCTGTCTCTCTCTGCCTCAAAAATAAATAAATGTTAAAAAAAATTGTTAAATTACAGCGATATGTCTTTTTGGTGACCTCTTGCGGTTAATTTTATCTGTAAACTTTTTTTAATCCACTGGCCTGTTTATTCTTTTTTGTATTCTATCATGGATTCCTTGATGTGTTCCACACTCTGCTGTAAACAGTTGTGGATGTGTTCCACAATTCTGGTGAATTGAGTCATTTTGTGTCTTGCATTGCTATACTTTTTACCTACCATTGCCTTTCCATGTAAACAGAATTTTTTTTTTTTACTTTAGTTTTCTCTCTGTGTATGTGTGTTTTTATCCCCCTCTCCCCTCTGGGATGGCTGCTCAAAGCTGTCCTCTGCATTACTGAGTTATTTCTCTGTAGTGTCATTTCTCTGTTTTGCCATGTCTAAAACAGTGAATCTATTACATTTTTATTCTTTACAATTTTTTTCATCCCAGCCTGCATCTTAGCACATCAGTTTACTTACATCTTTGAAAGCGTCTAAGTAACTTTTTACTAAACCTCACCCTCCATTTCTTCGAGTTTTCTTGCATTTTATTGAGAACACAAAGCAAATGCTTTCTAAAGATTTCTCCTGCTTCTTATAGTGATTATTTTTCAAAAGTATAATTTTTTCTTATATCTTGGGAATACTGTTCTCCCAAGTTAGAGAATATTTTTTTTAATGTTTTTATTTAAATACCAGTTAGTTGACATACAGTGTTTTACTCGTTTCAGGTGTACAATACAGTGATTCAGCACTTCCGTACATCACCCAGTGCTTATCATAAGTGTACACCTAAATTCTCATCACTATTTAACCCATCCTGCTACCCACCTCCCCTCTGGTAACCTTCAGTTCATTCTCTAGAAGAGTCTCTTTCTTGGTTTGCCTCTCCTTTTTTTTTTTTGTTTTTAACCCCCTTTGCTCAATTGTTTTGTTTCTTAAATTCCACATATGAGTGAAATCATATGGTATTTGTCTTTCTCTGAGTGACTTATTTTGCTTAGGATAATACTCTAGCTCCATCCACACCATTGCAGATGGCAGGATTTCAGTCTTTTTTATGGCTGAGTAATATTCCATTGTATGTATATATCATATCTTCAGCTACTCGATGGACACTTGGGCTCTTTCCAAAGTTTGTCTATTGTAGATAATGCTGCTATATAAATATTGGGGTGCATGTATCCCTTTGAATCAGTGTTTTTGTATTCTTTGGGTAAATGCTTACTAGTGCAGTTGCTGGATCCTAAGGTAGTGCTGTTTCTAACTTTTTGAAGACCCTTCATACTGTTTTCCAGAGTATTCCCATCAACATCAACAGTGTAATGGGTTCCCCTTTCTCTACATCCTCGCCAGCACCTTGTGTTGTTTGTCATGTTGTTGATTTTAGCCATTCTGACAGGGGTGAGGTGCTGTCTCATTAGAGTTTTGATTTGTATTTCCCTGATGATATGTGATGTTGAGCATCTTTTCACGTGTCTGTTGGCCATATGTATGTCTTCTTTGGAAAAATGTCTTTTCATTTCTTCTGTCCATTTTTTAATTGGTTTTTGGGGTATTGAGTTTTATAACTTCTTTATACATTTTGGATACCAGCCACTTATGAGATGTGTCACTTGTAAATATCCTCTTTCATTCCCTGGGTTGCCTTTTAGTGTTGTTGATTATTTTCTTCACAGTGTAGAAGTTTTTATTTTGATGTAGTTCCAGTATTTTATTATTTTTAATTTTATTTATTCATTTTTAAATGTTTATTTATTCTCTTATAGAAATAAAGAGAGAGAAGGAGAGAGTGAGTGCATATGTGTGGATGAATTGGGGGAGGGGCAGAGAGGGAAGGAGAGAAAGAGGGAGAGGGGGAGGGGGAGGGGGGAGAGAGAGAGAGAGAGAGAGAGAGAGAGAGAGAATCTCAAGCAGGCTCCACACTCAGCACAGAGCCTGATATCCGGCTCAGTCTCATGACTGTGAGAGCATGACCTGAACCAAAATCAAGAGTGGGACACTTCACTGACTGAGCCAGCCACGTGCCCCTGTCTTTCTGTTTCTTTGTGTCCTCTTCAATTTCTTTCATTAGCGTTTTATAGTTTTCAGAGTATAGGTCTTTCACTTCTTTTGTTAGGTTTATTCCTAAGTATCTTGTGGGTTTTGGTGCAATTAAATGGGGTTGATTCTTTAATTTATCTTTCTGCTGCTTCGTTATTGATGTATGGAAATGCAACTGATCTTGTATCCTGTGACTTTGCTGAATTAATGTATTAGATTTGCAATTATTCAGGGGAGGCTTTCAGGTTTTCGATATGTAGTATCATGTCGTCTGTAGATGGTGAAAATTTTACTTCTTCCTTGCAATTTTGGTACCTTTTATTATGTCTTTTTGTTGTCTGATTGCTGTGGCTGGGACTTCTAGTACTATGTTAAATAAAAGGGATGAGAGCAGATATCTCTGTCTTGTTCCTGACCATAGGATGATATTAGTTGTCAGGTTTTCTTATATGGCCTTGATTATGTTGAGGAATGTTCCCTCTGCACTTATTTGTTGAGGTTTCTTATCACGAATGGATGTTTTCTTTGTCAAATGTTTTTCCTGCATCAATTGAGAGGATCATATGGTTCTTATTCTTTCTTTTACTTACGTGGTGTATTGTGTTGTATGATATGCACATATTGAACCACCCTTGAAACCCAGGAATAAATCCCACTTGATTGTGGTGAATGATTCTTTTAATGCATTGTTGGATTCAGTTTGCTAGTATTCTATTGAGAGTTTTGCCTCCATAGTTACCAGGGATATTGGCCTGTACTTTTCTTTTTTAGTGGACTCATTGTCTGCGTTGGTTAGGCTGGCCTCATAGAATGAATTTGAAGTTTCCCTTTCTTTTTTATTTTTTGGAATTGGCTGAGAAGAACAGGTATTAACTCTTCTTCAAATGTTTGGTAGAATTCACCTGTGAAGCCAACTGGCCTTGGATTTTTGTTTATTGGGAGATTTTTTTTTTTTTTTTATTACTGATACAGTTTCTTTTCTGGTTATCAGTCTGTTCCTATTTCAGTTATGGTAGTTTGTGAGTTTCTAGGAATTTGTCCATTTCTCCCAGATTGCCCAGTTTGTTGGCATATAATTTTTCATAGTATTCTCTTATAATTATATTTCTGTGGTATTGGTTGTGATCTGTCCCCTTTCATTCATGATTTTATCTATTTTGGTCCTTTCTCTTTTCATTTTGATAATTCTGGTGAGGGATTTATCAATTTTGTTAATTCTTTCAAAGAACCAGCTCTTAGTTGGGTTTACCTGTTCTGCTATTTTTATTTGTTTTTTTCTATATTATTTATTTCAGCTCTAATTTTTATTATTTCCCTTCTTTCACTAGGTTTAGGCTTTTTTTTTTTTTCTGTTCCTTTTCTAGCTTTTTAAGGTATAAAAGGTTACGTTGTGTATTTGGGATAGGCCTGAATTGCAATGTAGTTTCCTCTTAGGACTGACTTTGCTGCATCCCAAAGGATTTGGGCTGTTGTGTTTTCATTTTCATTTGCTCCCGTGTATTTTTTAGTTTCTTTTTTAAATTCCTGGTTAACCCATTCATTCTTTAGTAGGATGTTCTTTAAGCTCCATGCATTTAAGAGCTTTCCAAATATTTTTCTTGTGGTTGACTTCAAGTTTCATACTGTTGTGACCTGAAAATATGCATGGTATGATTTCAGATTTTTTGTAGGGCTGATTTGTGACCCAGTATGTGATCTGTTCTGGAGAGTTTTCCATGTACATTTGTGAAGAATGTGTATTCTGCTGCTTTAAGATGGAATGTTCTGAATATATCTGTTAAGTCCATTTGGTGTAGTGTTTCATTCAAAGCCATTGTTTCCTTATTGATTTTCTGTTTAGATGATCTGTCCCCTGGTATAAATGGGATGTTGAAGTCCCTTACTATTATTGTATTATTATCAATGAGTTCCTTAATGTTTGTTGTTCATTGTTTTATATATTTGGGTGCTCTCATGTTGGGTGCATATTTACAATTGTTAGATCTTCTTGCTAAATTGTCCTCTTTTATATGATATAGTGCCCTTCTTCATCTCTTGTTACAGTCTTTGTATTAAAGTCTTTTTTTTTTTTTAATGTTTTATTTATTTCTAGGAGAGAGAGAGACAGTGTGAGCAGGGGAGGGTCAGAGAAAGAGGGAGTCACAGACTCCGAAACAGGCTCCAGGCTCTGAGGTGGCAGTCAGCACAGAGCCCGACGCGGGGCCCGAACCCATGAACCACAAGATCATGACCTGAGCCAAAGTCGGTCGCCCAACCGACTAAGCCACCCAGGCGCCCCCCCCTTTTTTTTTTTTTGATAAAAGTATTGCTACGTCAGCTTCTTTTGACATCATTTGCATGGTAAATGTTTCTCCATCCCCTCACTTTCAATTTGCAAGTGTCTGTAGGTCTCAACTTAGTCTCTTATAGGCAGCACATAGATGCATCTTGTTTTTTTAAATCCATTCTGACACCCTGTGTCTTTTGATGGGAGCATTTAGTCTATTTGCATTCAGAGTAATAATTTTTTCTTTTTTTGTTTTTTACATTCAGAGTAGTTATTGATAATGTATTTATTGACATTTTATTACTTGTTTTGTCCTGTTTCTGGAAATTTTCTATGTTCCTTTCTTGTCTTTGCCACTATTGGTCTTTCTTTTCTACTCAAAGAGTCCCCTTTACTATTTCTTGCAGGTCTGGTTTAGTGTTCATGAGCTCCTTTAGTTTTTGTTTATCTGCAAAACTCTGTCTCTCCTTCTATTCTGAATGACAGCCTAGCTGGATAAAGTATTCTTGGCTGCAGAAATTTCCCATTCAGCCCTTCAAATATATCATGCCATTCCTTTCTGGCTTGGCAAGTTTCTGTTGAGAAATTTCCAGCTAGCATTATGTCTCTTCCTTTATAAGTTAATGACTTCTTTTGTATTGTTGTATTTAAGATGTTTTTTTTCTTATCACTGTATTTTGCAAATTTAATTACAGTATGTTTTGGTATTGGTCTGCTTTTGTTGATTTTGATGGGTGTTCCCTATGCCTCTGATCTGGATGCCCGGTTCATTACCCAGATTAGGGATGTTTTCAGCTATGATTTCCTTATATAAATTTTCTGCCCGTATTTTCTCTATTCTTTTCTGAGACTCCTATTGTAGATGTTGTTATGTTTGTTGAAGTCACTGAGCTCTCTAAGTATATTCTTGTGTTCCATAATTGTTCTTTCTTTCATTCGTTCACTTTCATTTCATTATTCTCCATTATTTTGTCTTCTTTATCACTAATTCATTCCTCTTACTCTTCTAGCCTGCTGTTCATTTCATCAAGTCTGTTTTTCAGTGTTATTTATTATATTCTTTGTCTCTGATTGATTCTTTTTAACTATTTTATCTCTGTGGTAAGAGTCTCACTGATGTCTTCTATTCTTTTCTCAAGCCCAGCGAATATCCTTATGATTGGTGTTTTACATTCTCAATCCCAAACATGTTGCTTATATTGATTTTGCTGAGATCTCTGCCATGGCCTTATCTTATTTCTTTTGGGATTCATTCCTCCATCTTGGCATTTTGTTTAAGTCTCTGCCTTCTTCTGTGTGTTAGGAAACCCAGTTGTTTTTTGTTCCTGAGAGCAACAAAAAAAAAACAATTGCTGGTGTGTGCTCTACTGTTGTGTTTTGGCTGCTCTATACTTCAAGGCAGTTATCTGGAGAGGCTTTTCTAACCTGCTGTGGGCGGTGTTTGGTCCTTGGCCTAAATGTGGCAACCTTTAGCTAGGTGTGCTCAGTCTGCTTGTGATGTGAGACCTGACACCACTTCGACCAGAACTGAGGCCCTGCAGAACTCTCTGGTCTCGTGTGGTCTGGTGTCTCTTTGGAGACATGGTGTGGGCAGGGCTTTGTACTGGTCTTCTGGGGAAGGGATCTGCCACTCTGGGACTGAGGCAAGCCCGACTGGGAAGGGAAGAGTGCAGAGGGTATGGAGTTTGGTGTAAGCAAGGTAGGCAGCCAGTGTTGGAGCTGTGCTGCTTGCTGTAGGTGGCTCTGTGTTTATGCTGAGGAATGGAGAAGGGAAATGGTGCCAGCCAGCTGTCCTGTTCCCAGAGAACTCTGCCTCCCACGGGAACCCTCTGGGGAGAGTGAATTACCTGCCCACTGTGTGGCCCAGGCATTCTTCAAATCGCTGTTTCCATGCCATCGGCCCCTCAGTCGTTTGCCTGCCTTCTCTCCAGGAACAGGGCACCGCCCTCATGGCTCTATCCCAGCCAAGCCTGCTGACCTTTATTTAAAACTCCAGGCTTTACGCCCTACTGGTTGCAAAAACTTATGAAATTCAGCCCCATTTGTTTTCTTCCGCCAGCGGCTTTGGGGAAACGTTCTCTTTGTGTCTTCCCCTATATGCTCTTCTCCGTCTCTCTTTCCCCTTTGCCGCAACCACGGCTCTCTCCCCTTCACAGCAACTGCGATTTATTTCTCCCCTAAACCACTTCCTGCCTTCTTTGATATGGCCTCTTCTCTTCTGTTAGTTGTGGAGTTTGTTATGTCATCATCAGGTTGATAGCTGGGGTTTTCAGAATGACTTGATAGTTACCTAGTTGTGTTCCTGAGATGAGACAAGCCTAGGGTCCTACTATTCTGCCTCCATCTTCCAGAGGGATCCAGTTAGAGAATCTTTTAAACGTATTTCATGTTTTGTTTTGTGGGTTTTTTTTTTTTTTTGCCTTCTTTTTAATTTAGATATCTCTGCACGAGAAGTTCTCTCCCTAGCCTTGTGCTCGTCAGACAGGCTGCCTTAGAATGCCTTGAGGTACCCACCAGGGGCCAAAAGATTCCCCTTCATAGAGCACACACCAGACCACCAGATGAGAGGCTGAGCCATCCAGCCCATAAACAAATGTCTGACTTGTTTCAATTCACATAAAAAAATTGTGGTAAAATACAGGTAACGTTAAGTTTCCTAATTTGAGGTTTTTTTTTAAATGTTTTATTTATTTCTGAGAGAGAGAGAGAGAGGCAGCATGAGCAGGGGAGGGTAGAGAGAGAGGGAGACACAGAATCTGAAGCAGGCCCCAGGCTCTGAGCTAGTTGTCAACACAGAGCCTGATGCGGGGCTTGAACCCACGAACCGTGTGATCATGACCTGAGCTGGAGTCGGACGCTTAGCCAACTGAGCCACCCAGGCGCCCCCTAATTTGAGTTTTGTAAAGACAGAACCTCAAATCTGTCTCTTGTTCTCATGTGTTGATCTCACGACTGCCAGAATCTAGTGCATGTATTCTTAAGTTACCCTAAACGACCTGGACTTTTGGTGCTGACGGGAGTGGTGCATGCCAAATGTCACCTGAAATCCAGGGAGGGCTGGGGTCCCGGAGCTCTCTTCATAGCTGCCACCTCCTTTACATACCAGGGTGTGGGGACTGATTTTCTTTCTTGTCCCATTTCTGTCCCATATATACCATAAGGTAGTATGATGTGATATGATACGATATGATAATATGCATAGATATAATCACAAGAGAATGTAGAAAGGGAATAATGAATGAATACTTGGCATAGTGGCATCACAACAGCCTCTGCCGTCCCCGGAAGCAGGTCCTTGCTGTGTGGGCACAGCCACCCGATTTTCTGGGTGGGGCAGGCTCTCCATGTTCGGGTAAAGACAGGTAGACAGTAGGAGGAAGGTCAAAGCCACCCTATTTTTTTTTCTCCCTGGACCTGCTGTTTCATCAGCTGCTGGTAATTTCTCGTGTGGGTGCGCATGCCCCCTAATTGTTACCAGTATTTCTCCCCTGAATCTGACAAATTTCTGAAGCCGCTATCTGTCGCCGTCAAAATGTGCTGTTGTCATTTTGTGTAGGCTTGGGTACTTTCAGAAGAATGTGAATAGTCTGGAAGAGAGAGAATCAGGCACTGTTTGCTCTTGGCTGCCTCGTACTGAAAGTAGTAATAATGTTTTATTCGACTTTTTTGTTGTTGTCTATGTTCACACTGGGATCATAATCGTGAGCTTCAGAAATTCAAGATGAGTGTGAACTAGAGCTTGGAAAAGGGCCATCGAGCTAAACATAAGTCTGCAACAGCTGCTTTTCACCCTCCTGTACCCCTCTCCTCTCTACCCCACCCTCCAAGTGGATGAAGCCTATTGAATTTTATTTTTGAGAACAATATAATTCACTTTGGTGTTTTTACTCCTTTGCTTTTAGGAGTCATGATACTGTATGTATCCTGATTTTAAAAATTCAGTACACTTGAAAGTTGCCTTGAGTCGAGTGTCTGAAATCATTCGAAACGAGGCTTTAAATCTTGCGTTCTGCCTCTTTTTCTCCTTCCTAATCCTGTGTCTTAATTGGAACCGTTCTTTTCAAGGCTTAACCTGGAGTTCACTTCTGCTCTGCTGCTGATCACGTCTCTCCTGGGAAAGCTGCGGGCACAGTTGTCCGGGGGAGGTGTGGGGGGGGGGAGGGCCTTGG
>NW_027531522.1:8626198-8821443 GCF_008692635.1 Crocuta crocuta
GGGGAGGGCCTACGACACGGGCTGTGGGCACTGTCGGCCCTTAGGCAGGAAAGCCAGGCTGGGCTTGAAGGACAGGAGGAAATGTGCTGCCATTTCCGTGGCTTTGGGGAGTAGGTGGAGGAGGCGGAGATCCGGACTTCAGGACGAGAAGGTGTCTGACTGCCCAGCTGTCATTTCACAGCTTATTGGAGGTGGACTCGCATTTTCTCTCCGGCTCATAGAACTCCACACCTTCTCAGGCCCTTTCTTCACCAGCAGGCTGGGGGTTTCTCGTCCTGGCTTGAGAAGCGACCCTCGGCAGACAATAGTGTTCACGCGTGTGGGTCCCAGTGAAGGTGGCTCCACTGAAGCAGCGATCAGGGTGGCCTCAGTGTGGTCTGGCCTTGCCTCTCCATTCGGCGTGCCCTGCATAGACGTTTCCCTGGAGCCGACAAGCCTCAGGACGACTTTTCTGGAGAAGCACAAACGTTTTGAGAGATTAGGTGCTAACAGGGGACTAAAGAGAGGAGAGGCCTGGGCCCAGCAGAAGGGATTTGAAGAGAAGAAAAGGAAATAAATATATCTCCTCACCTGCCAGGTGCAGCTATTCTTTTTAGAGTCACTAATATTAGCTGCTGCTCTGCAGTTTCAGGGTGTGGAGGTTTCGACAGCCTCTCCTTTGGGGGTAGAAAAATAAGCCCTTTAAAGAGCTAGTGATGCCATGAATAAACTTGAGAAAAGTGTTCCTGTGTCCTGATGTCTGGTTTTATAGCTTTTGTTACCATTAAGAATAGGATTATTGGGGCGCCTGGGTGGCTCAGTCGGTTAAGTATCCGACTTCGGCTCAGGTCATGATCTCACGGTTCGTGGGTTTGAGCCCCGTATCGGACTCTGTGCTGACAGCAGCTCAGAGCCTGGAGCCTGCTTCAGATTCTGTGTCTCCCTCTCTCTCTGCCCCTCCCTAGCTTGCCCTCTGTCTCTCTCTCAAAAATAAACATTAGGAAATTAAAAAACAAAAGGAATGTGATTATTGTTTTAGTAGATTTATCAATACACACTCAGGAGGTTAGCTATTCTAGGTCTGTCGTGAGCACGCCATGGAGGCCCGTACGTACGTATAGTGTCAGCTTTGTTCAGTCATCAAGCGAGGTTAGCATAACTGTAAAGCAGGTTCAGGATCCCAAACTCAGTGACCTTTCATTGTGCATTTAACTTGGCTTCGTCACGTCACGCAAAGCAAAGCCCGACACAACGGCACACCACCACCAAGGTCAGCCGGGGGTGAGAAGTCAGCAGACCCAGTGCGAAGGCAGGCCACGAGCGCACGCTTGCATAAGGACTTGTGTGGCCCAGGTCAGCTTACTGCTCCTCATGTGCATGCAGCAGGCCATCTCTGTATGTTCAGGGATCAGCTGGGCAGAGTCTTTGGCGGAAGTTGCCCTTTCAGTGTCGTCAGATGTGAAAGTATCAGTGTCTGGAGAGCCTGACAGTGGAATACAAAAGTCCCCCCAGGAGACTAATCCATCTTGAGCCTTTGCAGGCCTCTTCAGGTTCTGCTGGTCATCATTTTTGGGTCTTGGCAACCTGTCCTGGTGTTGGACATATCTGGTCTCAGCTGCAGGGCTCATGGCTGCTCACGTCACTCCCTGACATGAGTCACCGCCCGACACGAGTGCCTCCATCTTGCTCTCTGTGAGGACGCTCAGATCTGTCCTGCCTACACTCTCAAAGGGAGCAGTGGGTAAGTTTTCCTTTCTTCCCTTCTAGGTTTTTTGGTTGGTCAAACAATTAAGTTGATAATACAGCAGGTTAATAGGAGAAAAGCATGGATGTGGGAGAGACCCAGAAAAACTGAGTAACCCCCGCCCCCCTCAGAATGGTCAGAGCCAGCACATTAAATACCACTTTGGCTAAAGACAAAAGGTGTTGGCGCTGGGGAATCAGTTTTGGGCAGACCCTGACCAGGAAAAGCACTGTAAACAAGGGCGGGGTTGGGCAGAGTTAAGTCGCAGCCTAAGAGTTTCTAGGGATTGAGTTCTCCTTTACTTACTAGGGGGAGGGAGACACCCTTACAAATGGAGATTTGTCTTATAAATATAAATGTCTCTTACAAGAGGGTAACTTCTGTTCGGTTTTTCAGAGCTTCATCTGGGTCTGCTGTTTCTTGAAAATAATCAGCTTAAAATAATCAATATGCCAAAGAGGCATATCTATCTTGGGGTGACAAAATTTGCTCCTGTTCACAGATTTAAAAAACTTTGTTTCAGGAAGTATTAAGAATGTTTTGTGCCTGCTTTAGATAATCAGTCAGTCATTCTTGGGAACCTTCATATCCACAGGCGTAATTATTTCTAAAGATAATTTTATAGGGCATAACCTGTGCTTTTGAAATCATTGTAAAATAATTTCCATTATCTTGTTATTGTTGTGAGTTACTGTAAAAGCACCGGGATTCCCAAACATAATTTAAAAAAAAATTTTAATGTTTATTTTTTTGCCGGCGGGGGTGGGGGCGGGTAAGAACACACATGGGAAAAGGGCAGAGAGAGAGGGAGGCACAGAATCTGAAGCAGGCTCCAGGCTCTGAGCGGTCAGCACAGAGCCCAACACAGGGCTCGAACCCATGAACCGTGAGATCATGACCCGAGCTGAAGTCGGATGCCTAACAGATTGAGCCACGCAGGCACCCCTCACACATAATTTTTAAACTGGCATTCCAGAAGACTGGAATTGTAGATTGTGAGGACCATTAATTTTGAAAATGATTAAGATCTGTCACTGGTTGCTGGAATCTCAGTTGAAATGCAAGTTTTATACCCTTACATCCTGCCTTGGGAGGGTATATTCAGTGTGCCACATGTAGTCCGTCAGTCCTGGGCTAGCATGGGCTTGAAATGTGTGCATCCACTTATCTGCGAGTTTTTTTTTTTGACAAATACAGTGTAGTACTGTAAATATATTTTCTCTCCCTTACAATTTTCTTAATACCATTTTCTTTACTCTAGTGTGCTTTACTGTAAGAATGCAGTTGGTAACCTTCAGACTAAAACTGCCAGTTATTTTATCAGCCAAAATGGGCTTAGTCAGAAGTAGCAGAGAATTGCAACCAAGGGCAAGCAAGCCTGCAAACCTTAGTTAGTCAAGTCCATGAACAAAGGAGATGAATGCCCTTGTATAGAGGAGAGGGTAGAGTTGATGAAGTGGTTGTAAACAAAAAACCCACTGGAGTAAACTGGGAACTGGAAATATAGTGGCTTTTCAGTGGCTGAGCTGGGACTCTCTCATTGGCTGGGCTGTTGCCAGCAGGAAGAGGTAAGCCTTTCTTGCTCAGGCAGAATAGTAAAGTGGTATCCGTGTGCAAGGTCTGTCTCTTTCCCTTGGGTGTGCAATTGACCACAGTTGGTAGGACGTGTGTGCTCCCCCCTGCTTGCCTCCTACTTACATTCTCGTATGGTTTCCCTTTGCTCATTTTCACATAGTACATAATACTTAGAACATATAAAATAGCTGTTGCTCGACTGTTACCTGTAAGACTTCTCATCAACACTAGGGTATTAGTAGTTAAGTTTGTGGAGAATCAGACGTTCTACATGGAGTTTTGAGTATGCAGAGGTTGATACTCCTAACGCTGTGTTGTTCAAGGTCAACTGTGTTCTCTTTTTGAGGTTGTGTCTCCTTATTTCCCTACTCTGTGGGATATAATGGGTGATCCCAGTGATGTGTGTTTTGCTTTGGTATGTCTTATATTTGCTGCTTTATTATTTTAGGGGAACACCCATATTTTGCATGTTTATATTTGTCATCACAGGTTTACTCCTGGCACATCAAGTTTGCAGACAGATTTTTGTGTCTTTGATTTGGCAATTCATCTAACACTCCCCTTTCATTGTGGGGATTCCAAAGTACTCGTGTTTTCAATGTCTGGGAATATTATTCATGCAATAGATTGAAATTGGTGAGGTCCGTGCCTTAGTCTGTTTCTTTCACCATGGTATCCCCACTCTAATTCTGGAACCCCAACATGTTGAGATTTGAGTCTTCTTGCCCTGTCTCAATAACAGTGCTAGGTTTTGGGGGCTATACTTTATCATACTGCATTCTGAGAGAGACACATAGTGAGTTTCACATGGTGAAATATCAGTGATAAAACCTGATTTTTTAGTTGTCTTCTTGTAAATATATAAAATAAAACTGGTGATTAGAGGAAGATGGATTAAGCCTGGAAGATGGAAAACTCAGATCTATAATCATTTCTTAAATGGAAAATTAGATTAATACAGAATTTGAATAAACAGACATTGTCTTATGATACTTGTGCTTAAGAGAATGACTTCTAATAAAAACTATAGACATTAATGATCACTTAGCTCTGTAACCCGTCTGAGAAGCCCTGCTTCTGTGGGGTTTTGAAAACTCTTTGCAAAGTCACAGAGCACTGGAAACTTTTTACAGAAATGTACATTTCAATATGAAATTAGTTAAAAAAAAAAAAGGCATGTTCAAAATAAAAATGCGGTGTTACTCAGGTTTATACTGGGCGTCTGTTGGAAGATCCTTTTAAACCAAGACTCATAGGACAAATGGAATTTCCAATAATGCCTTGTTGTAAGACCCATGTCTACACTGAATGAGTAGTGTGGATCCCAGTCCGAGTGGATCATATCCGGAGGCCCAAAGGGAACTAACAAAGGTTTGGGAAGACTTATGATGGTGGTGGCAGCACTAGTGTACTGGGAAGAATAAGCCCAACGTGAGCCCACATAATTGTTCATCATCGTGAGGGCATAGTGATTTGTGCCTACGGATTTGGGCAAAAGTCCAATAAAATCAGTTTGCTCATGAGTGAAGGAGCATTTACTCCTTGATATCAACCTCATTGGCCATGCTGCCAGAACGCAAAACAGGGCACAAAATCACATTGGGAGGTTAGGGTTTTGGCTAAAGCCAGGGGCCTGGGGATACCATGGCATTCAGCCTCATGGTTAAAGAGTCCAAAGGCCACGACAACTGGGATTTGGGGCCCAGGGAATGGGGGTGCTATATTATTTATTTAAATAGGAGCTAGTTGGTCAGCTGTAGCATCACACTGTGCCTTCTCCATGAGACCTGAGACATGGGAGACTTTAATTGTAATGTGTGAGGGGTGAGCAACTGTATGTTCCTAATGTGGAAGGCCCCATAGGGAGCAATCCTGAATGTGGAATCTATTTTATGCCTATTGATTAGACCAAATAGTGAGGCCATTAGCTACTACCCAAGAGTCTGTAAAAATACCGATAACGAACTTACCTTTATTGAAGGAATCCTCCAGTGCCAAAGTGACCAACCTTTGGCTCCCATCCTTTATCAACTGAGTCTTAGCGATGGGATGGAAGGAAACAGCCTCCAGTGGGCCTCATCACATGTGATGGTGTTGCTGTTGTCCATAAAATGAAGGGATTCCCTTTCTTCTGGACCCGAGACCCTGCAAATGGCCAGGAAGATCAGGAGAGGGCTGATCTTTCTTGGACCCATGGACTTGGGCAGGGAGATACCAGAAAATGTGAAGATTGGTGACAAGGGCTTCCATAGTAAAGGAATCACCGGATGTGACTAGTAGCATTGTTAACTTTTTGGGTGGCTTCCAGAGCCAGTTGTTGGGGTGGCCCTCATTCAAATTGAGCTGATTTTCTTGGAACTCCCTTAAGAGGTTTTAATGAAACGTGTAGGTGGGGAAGATACTGCTTTTAGAAGCTGAGTAGGCAAGTAGATGTTGGGCTTGTTTGAGCGTTCTGGGATAGGGTTATTGACTGGATCTGGTATGGAGCGGTCTTCTGGGCACCAAATGATGCCCCGGAATCTCACGGAGGTGGTGGAGTCTCCGGCCTTTTGGGATGCAGTCACCCAACCAAGTCCAAACCACATTTTGAATGTCTTGTGTAGTAGCTTTATGAGTTCTTCCCTCAGTAAGATGTTGTCAGTGTAAGGCCACAGCTGGGGTGCTTGAGAACAGAGCAAGCCTGTGAAGATCCTGTCTGCGTAAATGGTATGGAGACGGCATGCCCCTTTGGTAATTTAGCGAAGGTACATTGGGACACCTCAAAGGTGAATGCGAAGGTGTCTGTGATGGCAGAGAAATGGGGACAGAATCAAGTACTTTAACTGGACCAATCACTCCAGGGATCTCCCTCAGGGCAGTTATCACCCCCAGGATAATCGTTATAAGCCTTCGTGTCTCAGGAATCTCAGTCTTGGTTGTTGGCGTTTGTCACTCTCGGGCATTTGTTGAAATACTGGAGAACTAAGAAGGATTCATCTGCATGGACGACCTTTACATTCACTCAAGAACTCATTGGTTTCCTTGTGACCCTTAGTAGGTGAGGAGGTAAAGCATTTAGGGCTGGGTAGTGTTTGAGTTTTAGCTTCTGGGCACTGAGTGTGAATCCCTCCACAGCCCTAATGACCAGAGTCTTTATAAAAAAGCAAGGGCAGGAGGAGCTACAGAGATATGTGGTGCCCTTGGTGTTCTAATGGACCATTTTCCCCTGGGCGATGGGCTTCGGGAGGCCAGCCTATGGTGACAGCTTTGCTGCCCTATTTGCCTGGTGCCTCCACGGACACACGGGGGGCGGAGGAGGTGGTGGAATAAGCTGTCAGATTGTGCAGGACACAGGCGAGAGCCTTAGAGCTTGTTGGCACTCAGCCAATCATCCGTGGAAGTCCAAGTGCAACTCCTTTGGAAAAGTGAAGGTTTCTCATAGTTACACAGAAACTCATCACATGACCTAGGAGTTTCACTGAGATATCTACCCAAGATAAACATGACCATGTGTCCACACAGAGGATTTGGATGTGAATTTTTATCGTGACATTATTTATAATATCCAGACAATGGAAACAATCCAAACATTCATCAGCCAATGAATAGACCGACAAAACACAGTGCATCTATACATGAAATGCTAATTAGCAACAAAAAGGTATGAAATATGACACCCTGCCATGTGGAAGAAAACATGATGCTACGTGGAAGAAGCCAGACAGAGTAAAAACTCCATCGATGGTTGTCTGGGGGGTGGAGTAGAAATTAGGAATGAGGGATCTCTTTGGGGAGATAGGAATCTTCTAAAATTGGGTTGTAATAAAACTGGTGGTGATTTACCTCCATAAAGTTATGAAATGTCATTGAACCGTGCACTTGAATTTTTGTATGTGCAGGAAATATTGTGAGAAAAGACATGTTTGTGGCTGTTGTGAGCTGTGTAAGCTGTATGCAGTGTGTGTGTGTGTGCATGTGCATGTGTGCACACGTGCCTGTGTGTGCATATGGGGTGTTTTAAATATAGGGCACTGGTGTATGTAAGGGCTGTGTTGTTGGGATATGCAGACGGTTTAAATATTTCTGAAGAGCCGCAACTTTAAAGTCTTCTTAGCTAATTTACAATAATGTGAGGTGAGAAAGAGACTAAATGTGACAAGTGGCCCCTTAATATGCAGATTTCCTACCTTTTTTTTTCATGTTTTCTACACAGTTCAAGTCAGGTTTGAAATGCCATTTATTTAAGATAGAGAATAACTACCCAAATGTGGGTGCCTCTGGTGCATAGGGTTCTGAGTCAAGCTCAACAGCATCCAAGAGGTTCAGCAGTTTATTGGGCTGTGGTGACGTGCCCAGCGTTAGCGGCTTTATGAGTGTGACTTATTTGCGCCAGCCACAGTGTTCTGCAGGACTGTTCATGTTCCCATTTTACAGAAAGAGAAACAGGGACCCAGAGCGTTTAGGCAGTGGTCCCAGGCCACAGAGCTGGAAGGGGCAGCTGACTCACGGCCAAGGTTATGTTCCAGGTGGAGAAGCAGGTGCAAGTCATGCTGTGTCCTAGTTAGTAACGCAGGGTGATCTTTCTGGTCATTTAGGGGGCAGTGGGAGAGGACAGGGAGTCACAGGACATGAGTGGCTGAGACTTACTGGCACGGAGGGCCTCGGGGACATGTGGGAGTGGGAGCCCGGGAGCTTTCATAGCCCCAGAAGGCAGGGGACCAGCCCGGGGTGAGCTCTGAATCCCTTCAGACCACAAGGTCAGCCTTGGTGGTGTCAGGTGTGCAGCAGCAGCAAGGACACAGAGCCAGGTGCCCGAGAGAGGGCGGTCTCAGTGGCTCACCAGCCAGCCCACGTCCCTGCACCCCTGGGAGCTGATCCAGGCCCCAGGCGCCTGAAAAAAGTCCCTGGGCCGGCGGGCTTTCCCAGGCTGGAAGGCTCTCGGCCTGGCTGGAGTGGAGCTGCCCCGTCCGCGTGGGTGGGCGGTCTGTGCCCGGCCTCGGGCCACAAGGACTGCGGATGCCTCTGGGAGCCCACCTCCTCCAGAAGGCAGCCTCTCAGGCTGCGGGAAAACCACAGACTGTGCCGGAGGAGGTGCACGGGGACCCCATTATTCCCTTGATCCAAGCTGGAACCAACCCACTCAGACAGCTTAGCTCTCCCGGGCTTTATGGAACTGCCACTGTGCCCGCGTGTGTACATGGATGTAGGCACGTACACGTGTGTGCATGTGTGTGTCCTCCCCATAGTCAGAGGTGTGGTCCTCTCTCTATCCCCGCTCCGTAGGCCACCCTTGGAAGATTGTTCAGCATCCTGAGGAGGGCCCAGGGAACACACACACATACACACCACACTCCCCAGGAACTTCACTAAGTAAATCTCCTAAGAAAGGACTATATTTGTATCTAAACGTTTCTATCCTGACTCACTCACAGAGGTGATTTTCTTTCTTTGGAAAACATCCTTCCCAGCAGTGCTGATTCCCGCACACACTCGAAGGTTATTAATGGCTCCATCCATCCATTCGGCGGCTATTTGTGCTGCGGGAAACCTGTGCTCTCGTCTTAGAGCCCGGTGCCAGGGGGGTGGGTATGCGGGTGGTGCCTACTTTGATTTGGGTAAAATCAGCCTTCTTTCCCCAGGGAGGCGTTTGCTAAGTTCCGCTCGGTGGTTGTGGCAAAGCACATCAATCGTGTCATCTCCAGACGTGTTCTGAGGCCCCACTCCGGTCAGCCAGAGGCCCTGGACCGGTGACAGCCCCGGATAAGAGTCAGTTACTGCATCTGAGGAGTCCCCAGCCTAGCGAGGGAGCAACAGGCACCCCTGGTGACCGTCCGCAGCCAGTGTTGTCATGGAAACGTGTCTCCAGGACAGGGTCGCAGCCCCAGGGGAGGCAGGACAGGGCAGGGTGCAGAGGTGGAAATTCCGCGGGTAGGCGGGCAAGCAGGCCTTCAGGCCACGTATGAACAAGGCGTGCCCGCGAGGCTGAGGCCTGGGGTGGCCGGAGCCCGGGGGCCTGGGCCTGGGGGCGCAGGGCAGAGGCGTGCTCCTGGCCGGGTCACGCGGTGTGCAGGACGCACCGAAGGGCTTTCCGGAGGGCCTCATGCCCTCTGTGATTTGGGAGGCGACTCTGGGGCCTGCGTAGGTCAGGACCGATGGGCAGCTGGGACGGGTGTGCCCATGGGGACAGCCCTGGAGAGCGGCCGCCCGGCCTCTGCCCCTCCTCCCGGGGACGCCCAGGTGGCCGCCTGGGAGAGCGGGCGCGTGCGCACCCCATCTGGCNTAGACTGAAAGGGGAAAGAACTGAGAAACGCGTCAGGGGGCCGTCACAGCCGGGAGCTAGGATGGCCCGAGTTACACCCCATGTGACGGGAGTGGACAGGAATGTAAGGAGAAACACCAGAGGCCGAATCCTCACGTCTTTGCGATTGAGTGGAGATGGGGGTGAACAGAGTGTGACGGGGGTGCTGGGTGTGGGCACTCATGGACCGTATTAGTCTGTCATCGCTGCCGGAGGAGTACCACAGACCGGGGGCCTGAGCAGCAGAAATGTATTTTCTCATCAATTTTTGTTTAATTTCGTTCTCGAGGCAAAGAGTTCTGAATCAAGGTGTGGGCAGGGTGGTTCCTTCTCAGGCTGCGAGTGAAGGGTCTGGGCCAGCCTGTCTCCCTGGCTTGTAGACGGCCGTCTTCTCCCTGTGTCCTCACATGGTCTTCTCTCTGTGCACGTCTGTGTCCCACTTGCCTCATTTTACCTTAATGACCCCTGTAAAGGCTTTAGCCCCCAGAAAGGTAACATTCTGAGGTCCTGGCGGTTAGGATTTCAACACCTGAATTTTGAGGGGTGGGGGACACAATTCTGCCCCTCACATGGAGACCTCGACCAAATCCGGGAGCCCGTTGAGGCAGATCATTCTGAGGGATCACAGAATGGGGTTTGCTGTACTTCTAGTGGCAATTGATGTGTGTTATTTGTAAGGCGGGAGGGTGAGTGTCATGGGAAAAATCCTATGAACTAGGTTGAGGTGGCAGACCTTAACAAAGTTCTGGAAATTCCCATTTTCTCAAGGTGAGTGCAGTTGCTTTGGTTTCTCATAGCCCATGTCTGGAGAGACTAGCTCGGTGTGAGGGGGTTCCCGTGGGAAATTTCTGGAGTGCTGGAGCAGTCATTGTCCAATGGGTGCAGCTCTGAATGTGTGTGTGTGTGTGTCTGTGTGTGTGTGTGTGTGTGTGTGCATGCGTGCGTGAGTGTGATGGATTATTTTGAGGAAGGAGATAAAGCTGCTTAGAGGTAGGGTGGGGTCAGATGAACCTACATTCTTATCTTCGCTCTGTCCATGCTCTGAGCATTAGTCTATGCTCAGGCTACATTAGCAAAATACCACAGACTGGGTGGTTTAAACAATAGACGTGTATTTCTTAAAGTTCCAGAGGCTGGAAGTCCAACGTCAGGGTGTCAGCATGGCTGGGTCTGGTCAAGGCTGTCTTCCTGGCTCGTACGTGGCTGCCTTCTTGCTGTGTGCTCACATGGCAGAGAGAGAAAGAGAGAGGGAGGTAGAGACAGACACAGAGAGCTAGAGACACAGAAAAAGACAGAAATAGAGACAGAGGTACTGAGAGAGACAGAGGTACAGAGAGATGGCTCTCTGGTATCTTTTCTTTTTCCTTTTTTAAAAAATTTTCTTGAGTTTATTTGTTTTGAGAGAGAGAGGGCAAGCACACAAGCAGGGGAGGGGTAGAGAGAGGAGGAGACAGAATCCCAAGCAGGCTCCACACCGTTAGCACAGAGCCTGATGCGGGGCTCAAACTCACGAACTTTGAGATCATGACCCGAGCTGAGATCAAGAGACACAACCATCTGAACCACTCAGGCGTTCCTGGTTTCTTTTCTTCTAAGGCACTAATTCCGTTGGAACAGGACCCCACTGGCATGACCTCATCTAAACCAAATTACCTCCCAAAGGCCCATCTCCAAAGACCATCACGTTGGGGGTTAGGGCGTCAGCATATGAGTTTTGGGCAGACACGGATATTCAGTCCATAGCACTGAATCATCCTAACTGTGACCTTGGGACATTTATCTGCCTTCTCGCAGACAGCCTGCGTCTGCCTCGCCAGGAGGTGGGGGGATCAAATGAGATGACGTAACTCACTCCCTTCTCGTGCATTCCTTCTCCCGTGTTTAATCAGAGCGGGGTGGGGAGGGAGTATCCAGTCAGCGAGTCTCGTATCAGAGCGGAGCTCTCAGCAATGCCGCCTCGTGCCAGGGTGTCTGACTGTGATGTCGCACAGCATTAATGGCATGTGCTCAAGAGGAGCTGAACTTCGTATTAATCTAGAAACCCCTGAGTCCCGTAGTTAAGTCACCCAGTTTGAGAGCCACTGTGCCCTCTTTCTAAGTCAATTATCATTGTTTTCTAAGTAGCGTATTAAATAGTTAAAAAGCCAAAGAATATTACGAAATATTTTCTTCTAGAAAACTTGTATGTGGCTTAGACCAGCGTTAGTACCTGGCATCTAGTAGGGGCCACCTTCTGTAGGTGTCATTTTTTAGGACTGAGAGGCGTGATGAAAATGAACACTCCCTGCCTTTTTGTCCCCCGCCTCTGCGGTAATAACTTTCAACCCCATTAGCTATTTTTCTGCTGTTTATCTCCATATTTTTTAATAATGCACTTCTGCTTCTTCATTTATAAAATTTAATTAATTTTAAAGTTTATTTAATTTAGTTTTATAATTGAATTTTTAAATTTAATTTTGTATCAAAGTCTGTTTATTTCAGAAATAGGTTTAGTCCCCTCATTTTCTATCCCCCTCACCAAGAGACAGAGAGACACCCCCCACCTCTTCACACCTCATTCCCCCCACTTTCCTTTTTTTTCCTTTTTTTTAAACTTTTTTTTAATGTTTTATTTATTTCTGAGAGAGAGAGAGAGAGGGAGGCAGCGTGAGCAGGGGAGGATCAGAGAGAGAGAGACACAGAATCGGAAGCAGGCTCCAGGCTCTGAGCTGTCAGCACAGAGCCCGAGGTGGGGCTCGAACCCACGAACTGTGAGATCATGACCTGAGCCAAAGTTGGTTGCTTAACTGACTGAGCCACCCAGGTGCCACCCCCCCAACTTTCCTAATATGGTTTTATTAATTTTTTTTAGCTTGAGAGAGAGAGAGAGAGAGTGCACACATGAGTGGGGAAGAAGGGTGGTGGCGGGGTGTGGGCGGGGGAGAATCCCAAGCAGACTCCATGCTCAGAGTGGGCTCAGTCCCATGACCCTGGGATCATGACCTGAGCTGAAATCAAGAGCTAGATGCCCAACCAGGTGAGCCACCCAGACACCCCTAGTTTTGTTAACTTTAAATTAATTCTGTATTCAGTTTACATTGTCATTAGTTTGTAAATATTGCTCACAGCTCAGAAGTATTGTGATTACATCTCTCTTTTTTTCCCTTGTGTGTTTTTTTTCTTAAATATGTACTTTTTAAAGAGCAGTTTTTGATTCATTGAGAGGAAGGTATGGAGATTTGCCATAGACACCCCCCTACCCCACCCGTGCACAGCCTCCCCACTGTCAGCATCTCCTACCAGAGTGGGACCTTTGGTACAATAGATGAACCTGCATGGGCACGTTATAACCACCCAGAGTCCACTGTTTAGGGTTCACTTCTGGTGTTGTACACTCTGTGGGTTTGGACAAATGCATAATGACATGGATCTGATGGGCAAAAATGGTATCTCGTTAAACAGAGTCTCTCTGATTATTAATTGTTGAGTATTAAAGCTGTATCTTAGAACTTCATCTAACTTACACCTAAGTTAATGATGCCTGGTGATATTTTCACTGGTGGCGCTCAAAGTTATTGAAGCAAGGTTCTGTGTGTGTGTGTGTGTGTGTGTGTGTGTGTGTGTGTGTGTGTTTGACAAATTGATGTGAAATGTGTTGTTGTCCTGTTGAGGAGAGGATATTATTTCTTTTCTAGTTGTAGAGTATTGGTTAGTTCCTTGAGTCCCATGAAGCCCGAGAAATTGGGATGTGCCCTGGCCACGGTGTCACACATCTGCTGCAACAGGCTGTTAAGGAAGTGCTAAATATGACACCAATCTGGGGTTGATTCTTTGACATTTTCTTCATTGCCCAGAAGCCCATAATACAAAACTATTTGTTGGCTGTATTTTTTCCTGCCTAGCTTGTTTCTAGCGTAAAAGTTGTAAGATGGCAATAATAATACGCCTTAAATACACGCAGTGTTTTGAAACTTATCTTTAGACACCTTACATCATCGCACGCGGGTGGGGTAGAAAAGGCACGTATCCACCGGCCTGCCTGGATCGTTATGACTGCCTCTGAATTGGATCCTGTGTTCCTCCAGAGTGAAGCCTCAGATTCTCACAACAGTGAGCTGAGTGATCCTTTTAAGTATAAACTCCATCACATCACTGTCTTCTAGCAACTTCCTGTGTAGCTCCAGAGCAAAAGCCAGAATCCTTTCAGTAGCCTGTGAGTCATTGTATTATCTGGCCTCACTGCCTCTGACTTCATCCCTTTCAAGTCTTCTCCTTGCTCCCTGTACTCTGGGTACACAGAGCATCTTCCTGTTTCTAGAACACGCCGTGCTCGGGTGCCTTCTCTCGGGCTGTGTCCTCTGTCCAGACCACTGATCCCTAACCCTCACCCCCAATTTTCCACGTGTTCCTTCCTCCATTTAGGCTCTTTCCCAGATTATCTCTCACCTACTCTCTGGTTACCTTCTCCCTGCCCTACTTTTCTCTCTTCCACTTTTTACCTTGCGACCTAACCTATATGTCACATCTGTTACTGTTGCCTGTCCTCTCTTGTTCAGAAATAAACTTCATGTGGGTGAGGAACTCTTTGGCTGTTGCCTGTATGGCCGGAATAATGCCTAGCACACAGTAGCTACTGAATAAACACTTGCCAAATTACATCCTGTCTTACAACGGAAGAAACTGTGGTGCAAAGAACTGAGTTGATTTGCCCCACATCACACAGGTAGCAGGTGTAAGACTTGGGACTTGAGCCAAGACTCCTTCCTCCAGGCATGTTTTTGTGACAGAAAGGGTCTTAGCTTAGCACTGGCTTTCTGGATTCCTCCTCTGTTTGTACTGTGGCCTCTGCTGTTCTGGTTTATGTTTATGCTTTCTTCGGTGTACCCTGGATACCCTGGAAAAAAAAATTTATATTTTTTCCACAAATATAAATAAATCATAATTACAGTCCACCCACCCCCCACCCCCGGCTTTAAGCTTTCATTGCTTACTAAAATGACCACTTTCAAATCAGTGTAGCATTATTCTGGTCACACCTTGAAGTGATGTGCTTAAAATACCTTTAAAACAGCTCTGTGAAGAAACTCTTTTATGGAAAGGTTATAAATGTGGTTTAAAATACATGCTCTGACTTTTTTTTATCCTCCATCTCAGAATGGAATTAACTGACCTTCAGAACAAAGACCACAAAGAGTCCCCCTAATTTATGTGGCATTCTGTCCAGTCACATGTCTTCACTGGAATGGACTAAGGAAGCCACTTGGCCCAGAGAGCCACGGTGTGGGGGTGGGGGTGGGGGTGGGGAATTGGGTGGTACTTCCGGATTCCCACTCTGCTTCAGCCCAAAATGAATCTGTTTCATCCATTTGATATGTTAAGCATTTGTATTAAATCTTGTTAGTAAAAAAAAAAAGTGGGGGGAAGGTTCCATGGCACAAGAGTTTGAGAACATTTGGTTCGTCATTTTCCCCACTGAGGTCTAGAAAAGCTCCTTACTCACACCAAGCTTCTCTAAATCTTCATCAAGGCTTCCCTTTACTAGCTCATAGTTTTGTAGCCTTTAGCAGAGTTTTTTATTTAAAAAATTTTTAATGCTTTATTTTGAGAGACAGAGAGTGAGTGGGGGAGGGGCAGAGAGAGAGGGTGACACAGAACCTGAAGCAGGCTCCAGGCTCTGAGCTGTCAGCACAGAGCCTGATGTGGGCCTCAAGCCCATGGACTGTGAGATCATGACCCGAGCCGAAGTCGGGCGCTCAACCGACGGAGCCCCCCATACTCCCCTAGCAGAGTTTTAAAACTGAGAATCACATGCATGATCGTCACTCGAGGTGCTCGTTGAAAATGAGAATTCCTGGGCCCGCTTCAGGCCTGTAGCATCCGATTCCCTGGGCCTGGGTCCCGGCTCCCTCAGGACCCTGTCAGGCCTCAGGACCCTGTCTGCTTGTCACCGTCTCCTGACAGACCGTCCTTCCCCCATCCCTTCCCCCTGCCCTACTTCACCCCTCCTTCTGTAATTTTACATTACTGGGTGGGGAGGGCCTGGCCAATCTTGCAGCTGTGACCCACGCACCTACGCGCTTTCAAATACAGGCAGCGTCTGGGTCCTTCTGCTGTTTTTGTCCCAGAGTCAAGAGTGTCCAGAAACCCATCAAGTCAGACTTCCTGGCATCTGAGAGGAAGCGTTCGTGGCAGAGGCTGTGGGTGTACCCGAGACGGTGAGCAGCGAGGCCAGGGCCCCCTTGTCTACACTTAGAACTGACATGCGGCGGCTCCGGAGGTGGCTCCTTCCAGAATAATGGCCATGGGAGGGCTCTCCTGTGTCAAGGGGCCACACAGAACAGTGGCCACAAACCAAGTGCCTGCTCGGGATGCTTCCACGAGTGATGCGCTTGGGAGCAAATCATCTTTATTTATTTTTTCAAGTTTACTTATTTTGAGAGAAAGAGAGAGCGTGCATGAGCAGGGGAGGGGCAGAGAGAGAGGGAGGGACAGAGGATCTGAAGCAGGCTCTGTTGCAACAACAGAGAGCCCGACGCGGGGCTCAAACTCACGAACCGCGAGATCATGACCTGAGCCCAAGTCGGACACTTAGACTGAGCCACCCAGGCACCCCAGGAGTAAGCCATCTTTAGCAGTAAGTAACAGAGGTTACGCTTCTCGCTTAGCAAGAGGCCTTAGGTAGCAGTTCAGACTGGTGTAGTGGCTCCCCAATGTCACCTGAGTCCCAGGGCTCTTCTCCATCATTCTGAGTGTGTGTGTGTGTGTGTGTGTGTGTGTGTGTGTGTTTCGTTGCCTCATGTCTGCAAATGGCGGCTGGATGGCCTGCAGTTCTAGGAAGAGGGAAGGGTCCAAGGCAAAGTGCTTTTTCCTAATGAGGCATCACCTGTGTACTTGGAAAGAAAATCCCTACCCGGAAATTTCTCTGCCTAAATGTTTTGGGCCATAACTGTCACACGCCTAGCCTGGCTGCAAAGAAATCGGGAAAGAGCAACCTCCTAGCTCTCCCGCCTGGGGAATGCAAAGGGGCTTCATGAATGGCTTGGGGGCTGTCGGTCTGCTCTCTGCCACAAGGGGGAGCCCCCAAGCACATGGAGCAAGTGTCTCCTGTAACCCTGTTATAAAGAGTATAGATACCGGGAAGGGGAGGGTGCTGCAGAGCAGAGTCCAAGATGCTACATGAAGCCCCAGACCACACAACGTGAGGTCCAGATCTAAGTGGAATGAGCACGCAGGGGTGTGTGGAGGTGGGTAGTGGGGTCAGGGGTGGTAATGGTGTGTCTCCGAAGGCGGGGAAAATCCAGCTGTATAAATGTGTCAGGGGTCATAAGCTCTAAGGGCAAGAGATACGAATGTGGAGAGACTTTTCTGCAAATCCTAGCTGAAGCCAACAGCAGGGCACCTCTGTGCTTACTGCGTTGGCATGAGCACGTCTCCCCGACACGACAGGAGGCAGTGGGCAGGTGGGGGGGAGATGGTGCAGATCAGGCCACAAAACGTGGCATGTTTATGCTCAAGTCCGTCTCACTTCCCGCATTGTCATGGACTGACTTTCTGTTGCTGCCACTCTCTGGCTCTTGGGGCTGAGATTCTCAGTAGTGCGTCCAACAGGCGCTTCTTAGTCCCCGTATATGGTGCTTGCGTCCTCAGATCGGCCCGCTCTGCTCCTCTCTGAAGGGTTTCCTCTTTGCCTCCCATGGTGCCAGCAATTTGGCTGTCCTTCTGTTCGCGCCGTTCACCATCACCTTCCTGGCCTTCACTGTCACCTCTCCAGCCCCTTCCCTAGCGTTCAGAGGCATCTTACTCTCTGTCGTCTGTGCCCTCACACTGGCTGTTTCTTTCACTCCCATGTCTACCTGTGTCATTCCTTACCTCTTCCCTAGAAACCTGGTTCAGCTGCCTCTCCCCTGGGGGACCCTCCCAACTGCCTCTCTCCCAGATCCTCACTCCTTCCCTCCCTGTGTCTCCGGAATAGTTCATTACTGCACCCTGGTAAATGGACTCTTTATTCCCCCACCCCCTGGGGAGACCAAGCTGCGCCTGAGCGGGGCTTTGCCTGTCATTTTTGTATCTCAGCATTTACTTGAGTGTCGTATCACAAATAAGAACAAATATTTGTCAAACGAGTGAATGAGAGTATTCAGATGTCTAATGCTCTCTAGCCTCCAGAGAAAGCAGTCGTCATCACTGCTAATGAGGGGGCGGCGTGGGGAGGGAGGGACGCAGATTTTGGCAGCTTGCGCTCAGCGACAAGGAGACGGGCCCAGCTCGACACTTGCATGTGCTGCTTCTCAGTCGCCGCAACGGCCCACGGAGTACCTGTCTGAGTACTTGTGTGGAAGAAATGGGCATTCAGCGAGGGTTAGCCGCTCGGCTAGCAGGTGATGAAAACTTAGAAGCCTAATGCTGAAAGTCAGTAGAGCTTAAAATGGAGTGAGTCTAAGCAACGCCTCAAAACCCTCTGACAATCAACACAATGATCTTGTTTCTTGCCTTTGTACAAGGAGGCGGCTGTTTCTCAGGCATAGAGAAAAGCCTTCCTGCGGATTCCGTTTGTCTTCAGGTCTGCCTCTCCTTGCGACTCACCTCCCCGAACACGTGTGGCTTTGCCTCCGCAGGGTCAGGCAGCAGGGAGGTATACACGCAGGCTGGCAGCCCCACTCGCGATTTGCATGCAGAATTGTGACCTAGGTCCTTCTGAGCCTTCTTTTCCTACAGGGAGCGCCCAGTGCTCCTGGGATCGCCCACCGCCTCTAGGGCACTACTGTTTCCCACCGGCTTTTCAGGTCGTTTGTTGGAGCACCTCCCCCAGTGCCTATTTCCCACTGCTTCCTCTCGCGCTTCACACCCGGTGTTTCCCGCCGCTGAATTTCCTTTTCCATGTCATAGCTGTGTGATTCTGCACTGAGCCCTCTGTCATCGTGCGTTAATTTCCACCGTAGGATCCCAGGTCAGTGTTGGGGTACTCACCAGGTGTATTTCAGGCCATGGGAAGTTCCCTTCAAGACTTCGTACCTCCCCAGCGAGGAATGCGTCTGAAATTGCAGGACTTCAAATGTGAGATGCATCTTCTTGGATACCTAGGCCCTTGCAGGAGCCTCTTACGCCTGTCAGGCTGCGTTCTGGATTTGCTCTTGTAGAACGCACATCACCTAGCACCCAGGAGGCGCCCGATACGCATTTGGAAGATGAAAATTGTGTGAACGTTGAATCTGGCCCTTTTGATAAAGGCCGGGAAAGCTACAGCTTCTGAGGGGCCCTTTGGGGGTCAGTGCCCAGGTCTAGTAGAGATTTGGGCGAAGAAAGGCGTCCTTGTGCTTTGTATCAGTGTGCTGTCTCACATCTCGGCAAGGACACCGTGATGGGCTTTCCTAAGTCACCTGATGGTGAGATTTCGGGGTTTTCCTCTCCTTTCTTTTCAAGCAATAATTGATCTGGTGGTAGCATCTTGAGCACTTGAATTCACAGGCAAAAGGTAAAGGGCTAGTCAGGTGCTCCTCTCTTTATGTGCAAGTGGACTTCCATGAGATCAAGACCCTGGGGTTGTTTCCCAAGGCAAAAACAGACTGTGTTGGACTAAGAATGAAGGCAAGTGAAGACATTTCCTTATCGACAGAGAAGCGCCCTGTTGTTGCCTGGAAAGAGTGACCCTGACTCCAGTTCTCTTTTTTTTATTTTTAAAAAGTTTTTAACATTTATTCATTTTTGAGAGACAGAGAGACTGGCTCCCAGAGTGGGGGAGGGGGAGAGAGAGAGGGAGACACAGCATCCAAAGGAGGCTCCAAGCTCTGAGCTGTCAGCACAGAGCTGGATGCGGGGCTCGAACCCACAAATTGAGAGACCATGACATGAGCTGAAGTCAGGCACTTAACTGACTAGCCACCCAGGTGCCCCTCCAGTTCTCAATCCCATGTCTTTCGGAAGCCCCCGGTCACCCTGTCATGGAGGAAACGTCCAGGACTTTGTGTGAATACAGGTGTAGCTGCCACCCTTATTGCTTTTACCTGGACTGTCTCTTTGACCTTGATCTATATAAAGGACATCTCATTGTCTCCTCGAATCACAGTGCTGCAAAGATGAAGCTAGTGATTTTTCTTCTTTTCTTTAACCTCATGCTTCAATGGTCCATCCCTCCGTTAAGGAGACTTGCCCTAATGCCATCTTGACTATAACACATCCTTTTCACGAATGACGGGTCTCCACAGCTCCATGTTTGAAGACCTTGGTGGCAGAGCCCTGGCCTTGGGCCAGCTGTGTCCCTGGACCACCAGCATCAGCAGCACCAGGGCACCAGGGAACTTGTTAGAAATGGAGACTCTCCGGCCTCCCCCCATACTGCTTGATGGAGGGACTCTGGAGCTAAGCCCCACGCCTTGCCAGTGATGGTGACGCATGCTAGAGTCTGAGAACCCCCAGACCCGCAGAAGTCATTCCTGGATGCCCACGGGTAGAGAAATGAATTAGCAACTATATCAGCCCATCAACATTTTGCTTTTTTTCCCTTTACCAGTCCTCTTTTCTTCCCTAGAGCTTTATCGGGACTAAAAGATGGAGTCTTCTCATGTGTGGAATAGTGAATTTTGCCGAAAAACTTGGAAACTAACAGGATTTTGGCCAAATGGACCTTCTCTCTTTTGCACTGCACCAGGGGCTTCTAGAACCCAGATCCCCTCACAGCTCTCTGGCCATCAGACCCCCCCCCTTCTGGCCTCTGCGTCTCTGACTGGGGGCTCTCTCTGGGCCGGTATTTCTACATCGGCCCCCAGAACCCTCAAGAGGGTCTTAGCTCAGAAACCCAGCAGCGATAGTAGTAATCTGCTTGATAATGCACATTTTTTAAAGCTATATTTCCTTCTGTATCTGTTTTAATTTTCTCCCATTCGTCCCCATTGGCGGCAGCGGGACTCCTGACATAGGGTTATGGAGATGCTCAGACACATGACAGGGACGTGGACAATCAGGACCATGAGCTTGTCAGTTACACAGACTCACAGCCTTGGAAGAGGACACTGCCTGCCATGGGGACTGTACGGAGATTGCTCTCAGGAGCAGGGCCCAGGACCAGGGGAGGCTTTGGAGNGGCACTGTGCCTGGTCCCAGGACAAGTGAGGGACCTGATCCGTGGGAGCAGAGTGGAGAGAGGAGCTTGTGGTTAGGCCATTCAAGGCCCTCCTGGTTTTCCCCAGAGGTCAACAATGCTATTTTGGAGTGGTGATGGGGGATTTGGAGCCGACGGCCAAGAAATAATTCTTTCAGACGTCTTTGGTGCAAAAAGGTGATTTTATTAAAGCCCGGGGTCAGGACCCCTGGGCAGAAAGAGCTGTATGGGGGTGTGAGGCGTGACTGATTATAATCTTGAGAGCTGGCGGGGGTGGGGGGGGGTAAGGAAAAAGGGAAGTTTCCCAAAGGACTTTCGTATGTTAAAGAGGACTCATAAGATACCCCAGACCTTGGCCTTGTCGAGCTAGCTAGTTTTCCCTCTCGCAAAGTATTAACTTTACGACAGTAAGCGGCTCCTGGAGGAATGTTCTGCTCTGTTTTTGCCTCAAGTATTTGTCAATGGGGCTGCAGGTTATAAAGAAATTTAATGGTATGTGCATTTCCTTCTTGCCTGTGCTCCCCACATCACTGTGGAGAGGAGGGTGATGTCAGGGCTCCAGGAAACTGAGTCTGGGTTTCTGGAAGGTAGGCTGTTGATAAGATTGCCTTTTTCTTGGAATTCCCTAAAATATTTGTAAACTCACGCAGACTCACGTCCTGCATGACCGTGATCTCTATCAGTTAACCTTTGGTTCTGTTTTCTTTCCTTTGTTCCTTCGAGGCCAGGAGTGCCTGAGGAATGGACAGGAGTCCCCCCTGGGGGGAGGGGCGTTGTTAGGCTGTGCTTTGCCCCCCAGCTTGCCTTTGGATCCCTCATCATCAAGACCCACTTAAAATAGGCCCTTAATTTGGGGCCTGATGCCACAGTATCTCTTTCCCTTCCCATCCCCACTGAGGCCCTCTTTCAAGCATGCTTTTCACAGTTGAATTTTTGTCTCGCGGTCTGCTTCTGGGGGAACCCGAAGTAAGGCCACCAACCAGCATCATGTGGTCACTCATGCAAGCCAGTCTTGCTAGCAGAGCGATTCCGTGCAGCTCAGTCTAACTTCCGTGGTTTCTGAAAGTCATTCTGTTTTCATTCCTAAGTTGTTCCTCCAGTTTTGAATCTCAAATAACTGGTGGCAAGGTGTGGCAGTTCTTCAGATCACCACACTGGTCTTGTCATATATTCTTTCTTTCTAAAAGAAAAATGGGGGGAAATATCAATGTTTGATGGATACAAAGCTATAAGTAAAAAAAAATGGAGATACTGAAATAACTATGAATAAATGGAATGAGAGGGGATGTCTTAAGATTTGTTGAAATGGCTAACAAAATATATCATGAAAATTTAATTCTTTTTCTGCTGTAATTGGCAATAAGGTCAAAACCTTAAGTCCATTAATAGATGACAGGCTTTATACATATACACCATGACGGGGGGAGCGGTCAGGGCTGGAATACAGTGTCTGTCACAGTGACAGGCAGAAGCAGAGCTTGGGAATGAATAATGCTATCAAAGTTGTTAAAGGTAAGATATCAGTGTAAAGTGTGATGTCAGGGGCAATGGAGGGAACTTTACTCCAAAGCAAGAAGCCGGAAGGTGTGAGAACCACCAGAGCTGGGCCACAGAATCCAATGTGAGGGCACCTGGGTGGCTCAGTTGGTTAAGCATCCGACTTCAGCTCAGGTCATGATCTCCTGGTTTGTGTGTTCAAGCCCCACATCAGGCTGTGTGCTGACAGCTCAGAGCCTGGAGCCTGCTTTGGATTCTGTGTCTCCCTTTCTGTCTGCCCCTCCCTCTGCTCACACTCTGACTCTCTCTCTCTCTCTCTCTCTCTCTCTGTCTCTCTCAAAAATAAATACACATTAAAAAAAAAAAAGAATCCAATGCAAAGATGTTAGATCTCTGTTCTTGATGTTGGATCATTTTTTAATAACTGGAGCATGGTTCTAGTTAATTAATACCTATGATTATAATCTAATACTCCATTAATGTCTATGATTTCTGCTTATCTCTAAAGGGCTTGGTGTAGAATATATAGTGTTGTTCCGAAGATGGTCTCGGAAAAAGATGTAAAATTTCCCTTAAGATTATTGCTTATGTATTCCGGGACTCATCACAGGTACCTAAATGCACCTAAACAAGTGACCTATTTTGGTGTGCACGTAACAAAGAGGTAGGAGGAATGTGTCCTTTTCCTGTAAATGTCACATTGTTCTAGGGATGCTGTCTGCTATTGTATTCTCATCAGACTGTTAGCAGCAGAGAGAGTCAGAGTATCTAGAGATAGGCAAGTAATAACCAAAAAGAGGCTGGAAAATGGAGAAAATCGTTGATGTGTCAAGACTATCGTTTATTCATTTAACAGGTATACTTGGAGCGCCTGTAATGTATCAGCACTAGGTATTCAGGGAACAGTCGTGGGGTCTGGCAGTCTACTTGGGGTCCAGAAACATTAATCTCAGAACCCAGCAACATCATGTCATATGAAGGAAAAGAAATAGGGTGCTGTGGAAACATATAACAAGGGGAGCCACTCTGGAAGATTTGAAAAAGTTTTCCCTGGGGAGACTGTTATTAGAATTTGGAAAACAGGAACGAGAGGTTGTAAATTCAGTAAATCCTGCAAGCTTCCTTCCGCCTACTTGTTTTGATACAGTGGGAATTTTAGGATGGCTGTTGCTTCTGGTGCCATTTCAATATTTCTATCTAATTACTTGCTAATTTGGATGCATNACTGCCAAATGAATGGCAACAGTATTCTATTAAGAATTGCTTCCGTGCACATTTATTTCCTGTTGCATTGAAAGGGATTTTTCATCATTTTCCAGTCGACTGAATTCAAAGTGAAATTAACACTGTCCATCATCCTGTCTGGTCCATATTGTTCAACAATTTCTAATGTTTTCTCTTGTTCCTGTCTCTGGGTCTTAGCACACTTCACAGTGTCCATTTAATTTTTTTGAAAATTTTATTTTTTTATTTAAAAAAGTTTTTTTAATGTTTTATTTATTTCTGAGAGAGAGAAGCAGCGTGAGCACGAGAGGGTCAGAGAGAGAGGGAGATATAGAATCAGAAGTAAGCTCCAGGCTCTGAACTAGCTGTCAGCAAAGAGCCCAACGTGGGGCTTGAACCCACGAACTATGAGATTATGACCTGAGCCATAGTCAGACACTTAACCAACTGAGCCACCCATGTGCCCCAATTTTTTTGAAAATTTTAGCTAAATTCAGTGAACTTTAAATGGTGTGGTGTCTGCTAAGCCCAGGCATTTTCAGATGATTTTTAAGTACCACTGACTGTAAAGACATAGATGCAGCACCGCTGTTAGAGTAAGAGAAGATAAATCGTTGCCCCCGAGAGTCAGTAAAATAGTTTTTTTACAGTCCATTTCACTAAGTGTTTAGAATGTGTATTACCTGATTAATCAATGTGTCGAGAGCCATAACGACATCAATGTATTTTCACTTGAGCCGGGGGATGGCGGTAAGGGAGGAATGGAATTATTGACGGCTGTGCTTGCCTTAGAGTAGTACGTTATATGCTGTTAATGGTGAAAGTGGCTGCTGGCTACCATTTGGTAAAGAGGAGATCAGTATTGTAGGCAGACACAAAGTGATATCTAAATTTTGTTTTTCTGATCTTCGTAATTGCTTCTGACTGGCTAAATTCTGGCCCATTAAAAACAAAAACAAAAACAAACCTCTTGATGACTACTTGTGGGGAGTTCCTTTAGGCAAAATGATAACCTAGAGCACAAATTGGAGGTTAAAAATGGTAATTCGGGGAGCCTGGGTGGCTCAGTTGGTTGAGCGTCCAACTTTAGCTCAGGTAATGATCTCACAGTTTGTGAGTTTGAGCCCTGCATCAGGCTCTGTGCTGACAGCTCAGAGCCTGGAGCCTGCTTCAGATTCTGGGTCTCCCTCTTTCTCTGCACCCCCCAGCTCATGCTCTGTCTCTGCCTCTCAAAAATGAATACATGTTAAGAAAAGAAAATAAATGACAATTCGCAAAAGTTTCAGAATAGTTGACCATTTCAAACATAAGCTTTCTTCCAAGGTTTTTTGTTTTTGTTTTTTAATACTTTAGGGGTTATACCTGTGGAAAATATCCCAGAAAGGAAATAAAATTCAGTTTATGACTTGTTTTAACTTAGTAGTCGTCTTTTTGATTCTTAGATCTTGCTCATTCAGGCCTAGTTAACTGGACAGTTTATATATCTGCTTTTTTTTTTGCAGACTAATTATGAGCACAGATGAACTTAAAGCACAAACTTAGTAATTTCTACCGTATTAAGGATTGTTAGACATTGGAGGCTCCGAAAAGTAGACTCAGATGGAGATTTGTGTGCAGGGAGTTTGTTCGGAAGTGCTCTCAGGAATCATGCCGCTGAAGGGCTGAGGAAGCAGAATTGAGCCGTGGGAGGATTTGAACCCTGATGCACTTGTCACGGAGGCCTTGACCACAGGGATTGGGAAGCTGGCTCCTCTAATTGAGGTGAAGGGCAGGGCATAGATCTGTCATAGGAGGCATCTGCCTTTTGGGGCATGTGACCTTGCAGGGGACAGATCCTTCCCCTGAGTGGTGTTCCTGGGGAAGGATCCAGGTGGGCCCTCAGCAGACAGCAGTCCCAGCAGCTGGAACGGTGGACATCCTGGTCCCGACGGAAGGCTTGTGTGGCATTCCATAGTGTCCTCTACACATGAGAGCACTAATTTCACAGCACTTAAATTGGTTCCGAGAGGTAACCGTCAGTGCGTGTCCTCGGGATGATCCTCAGAGAGAGTTCTGAGGGATGATCGCAAGTGGCGCGAATATTCACAATGACTTCACCATCGAAGAAAACTCGGCTCTCTCTTTCCCAAGGCATTTCAGTGACTTCTCGGTCACTGAGATAGCATTTAAAGAAAATGATCCATACCATAGTTACCATTTCACAACCTCATTCCTCTCTGTTTAGGGAACACAGGTGTCCAGTTAAGGGTTGCCATGTGGGAAAGCCACTAAAAAATTCTGATGACTGAAATGCAAATGAAGAAAGTTGAGAGGTGCCCTTAGACCGCGGATGACTGCATGACCTCGGAGCCAGGAAAAGTGGGTGGAAAGATGAAGTAAGGGCGTCCCGCAAAGATGCGCCTCAGGGGTGGGGGGGTCATGAGAAGCCTGGAGGATGGTGACTTCTGATGACCTCTGGTGTGTTTCCATAGCCATGTTTTCAGCGAGAATGAGAAAAGGGTGTACTCTGTGCTTGAGGCCGATGGGATCCTGTTCCCCGAAATTGGGGAAATCAGAACTGCCCCATTCCACTCTCATTTCCAGCTTCTTTCAAGAGCAATGATCTTCCAGTAAGGCGGCAGCTCACAGTAAAGAAGAATGGGAACCCCAGACAGGTGGAGAGCTGGTCAGAGATCACCCTGTCACATTAAATAATCCCCTTCTGAAGATGTAGACAGATCATCTGCCAGGAACTAAGTGCTCTTTACACATGGAATTGGATACCCACTACTGGTAATGTTTTAGGAATCACAGAGGAGTGGTGATCAAAAACGAAAAATGGAACCGATGCTATTTCGATATTTGGAAGGGCCAGAAAGATACTTTGGAGACCATGAATTGGAGAGCTTGACTTAAATTATGGTGAGCATTTAGACAGGACGTAACAAAAGGAGGCCATGTTGTTGATTAGGAACAGGGCACGTGCAGTGAACCTCATTTCTCGTTTTGGAAGGATGAAGGTGGCCTCGGCATAGAAACTCGGGCCCTGTAGGCAAAAGCCCTGGCTTCCTCATTTGGCCACTGTTAACTGAATGACTGTGGTCATTTCACATGATTGTTCAGAACTTTCTTTTCTTCCCTTTGGAAATCATGGGCCCACGTAGTTCAACTCCAAGCTGGTATTTGAAGAACAGTTCAACATGAAAAAAAAAAATGCATTCTTATTTTCCTTCCTCTTGAAATACATAAAAAGGGATCTGATTCAGAAGCCTCAGCTCTGCTGTTTGTCTTCTGTTGACTCTTCTCAGGTTTTTGTTTCCCACCCCCTCCAGAGAGTCAGATTTGACGAGTGGGGAAAGAACTCTCTCGCTTACATCTAGACCACGTGCATTTTTTTCCCTTCCCATTGCTTCCCCTCTACCTCTTCACTCAGACCTCTATTCTTTATTATTTTTGACTGACAGCTGATTTCTCCCAAGTTTTTCCCTTCTTAAGCCTTTCAGGTTCTATCTTCCTCTATTAATTCTCTGTCAACTCTCTGATTCTGACGTACAAAGAGCCGAGGACCGGGCTGGCTGAGAGAGCTCTCCTTAGGAGAGAGATGGGGTGGGGACACACGTGGAAGATGGAGGAAGGCAATTATGGGCTTCCTTTGGCGTCCTGGAGGAGGGAGAGAGTGTGTGACCAATTTCATTCTTGCAGTGAGTTTCATTGTATGCCAGCTGTGTGCTTGGTGCTGAAGCTACAGCATGAAGCGTAGCACGGGAGACCAGAGCCCTCCACTCTTGGAGTTCACGGAGATCAGCAATCTGAAGGAAATAGAAAGTCGAAGCTGGGGAGGGGTGAGGGTCGCTGCCTTAGACAAGGAGTAGGAAAAATCACTTTGAGGGGCTGACATTTGAGCGAAGACCTGAATGACAGGAAAGAATTTTCAAGGCAGAGGGAGCAGCAGTTACAGAGACCCTGACCTTGACATGTGTGAGAAGCAGAAAGAATGGAGCGTAGAGAGTAGGGCTGGGGAGGTGAGGGAGATGCGGGACAGAGTAGGAGGAGAGGCCCGGTCAGTTAGATCACGTGGGACGCAAGCCTTGGTGATGATTCTGAGTTTCGTTCTAATGGTAAGTGACCTCACGGAGGGGTTTTGTGTAAGAGAAAGACAAAATATATGATTTATGTTTGCGAAAGATTCTTCTGGTCGCCTCATAGAGAATGGATGGCAGTGGGGCAGGAGTGGAAGCGGAAAGACTAGTTAGGAGGCTGTGTGCAGTCCAGGGGAGAGATGAGGTGCCTCGGGCTAGAGTGATAGACGTAGAGATAAAGAGAAGTGGATGGGTTTGAGGCCGAATTGCCAAAAGACTGGATGTAGAAGATAAGACAAGGGGAGACGTCAAGGATGATTAAAGTTTTGGTTTGGGCAGTTCATTGCCATCCACTGAGATGGGAAAGTCAGGAAAAGGGAGAAGGAAGTCAAGGGTTATGTTTTGGAGATGCTGCATTTGACAAGGATGTTAGACATCCAAGAGGAACGGTCACATAGGCGCTTGGACTGTATAAATGAGTCTGGAGCCCAGGGGGAGGTCAGAGGTGCACATATAAATTTCAGTGTCACCGCCAGAGAGACAGGGAAAGCTGGGAAACAGGGTTAAAATCACTTAGCTTTAGAAATAGCTGGGCAAGAGAGGATCATGGCACATGATACAGGAGCGAGTTCTAGGGCATTCCAAGATTTGAGGGTTTGAAAGAGAAGCAAGCAGAAAGACCCAGGAGAGTGTGACATCATGGCTCCAGTAAGAGGAGAGTTTTCAGGGAAGGGAGTGGGCAACTGAACAAGTGTGTGAAATAAGAAGTTTCCGTTGAGGGGCGCCTGGGTGGCTTTCACTTAGGTCATGATCTCGTGGTTTGTGGGTTCGAGCCCCGCATTGGGCTCTGTGCTGACTGCCAGCTCAGAGCCTGGAGCCAATTTCAGAGTCTGTATCTCCCTCTCTCTCTGACCCTCCCCTGCTCACGCTGTCTTTCTCTGTCTCCTAGAAAAAAAAAAGTTTCCGTTGAATCTGGAGCATGTTGGGATGTTGTGGTGCCTTTGAGATAAGCAGTTTTATTTTGTTGATTTATTTATTTTTAAATTTTTTAATTGTGTTTATTTTGAGAGAGAGAGTGTGAGTGGGGGAGGGGCAGAGAGAGCCTGACGTGGGGCTTGAACCCATGAGTGTGAGATCGTGACCTGAGCCGAAGTCGGACACTTACCCGACTGAGCCACCCAGGCTCTTGAGATAAGCAGTATTAGCCAGATTTGAGTGGTTTTGATGAGTGAAAAAACTGTTGAGGAGGGGGAGGCAGTGATTTAGACAGTGCTTGGGGAAAGGAAGTGTTTTGAAGGGGGCCAGAAGGCAGCTGGGCGATGGAAAGGGATTGTGAGGCCTGGAGGAGCATATTTGAATGCTTGCAAGAATGACCAAGGAAGAGGGCTGGATGCTGGTTGTGTACTAGAAAGAGGAGATGAGTGGGTCAGTGGTGGTCTTTTTTTTTTTTTTTTTTAAGTTTTTTTGTTTACTTAGAACAAGAAGGGCAGAGAGAGAGAGAGAGAGAGAGAAAAACCCAAGCAGGGTCTGCACTGTCAGTGCAGAGCTCAATGCGGGGCTCAAACTCAGGAACTGTGAGATCATGACCTGAGCCAAAATCAAGAGTTGGATGCCTAACCGACTAAGTCACCCAGGCGCCCCATCAATGATATTCTTAAACAGGTAGTAAGGGCTGGGGATCCAGAGCAAGTGGGGGCTGTTGGCTTTTGATAGGAGCAGAGACATTCTTCTGTTGTAACTCATGGTAAGCATAAAAGACGGTCTCGGTTAGGGACTGACTTGTGTCTTCGCCAAAGTTGACACACTGACGCCCTAACACCCAACGTGCGAGTATTTAGAGCGGCATTTAAGGTTAAATGAAGTAAATGGCAGTGCTCTCATCCAATAGGACTGCTGTCCTTAGACAAAGAAAAAGAGACACCAGAGAACTCTCTCTCCGCATGTGCGCACACAGAGATAAGGCCATGCGAAGACACAGTGAGAATGTGACCATCTGCGGGCATGGAAGAGAGAGCTCACCAGAAACCAAGCCTGATGGTTTGATCTTGGACTTTTAGCTTCTAGAACTGTGAGAAAATAAATGCCTGTCGGTGAAGCCACCCAGTCTGAGGTATTTTGTGATGGCCGGGCAGACAAGCCCAGGCAGACAAGCAGAGGCACACAAGCTGAGAGGTTTTAGATCTAGCCGGAGGTGTGTGAAAGCGTTGTCCTCTGTGGGCTTCTGTTTCTTCACTGATGTGTGAGGTGAGGCCATCAGCTGGGGTGACTGTAGAGGTGGGGGCTGGGGAGGTGGGAACAGACAAGAAATGAACTAATGATTTTAAAAGAGATTGAAGTTTCTCAGGGAAACAGTAGGGCCTGCCAGGAATCAATCTGAAGTTTGCAGAGCCAAATGTGAAGTGCAGTCATTCACTGGAATTGTGTGCTCTTTTCTCCAGCAGGATTTGGCTGGTCGGGGAGAGGCCCAGATGGCAGAGAGTGGGGTATTCAGAGTTCTGAATTTTCCAGGCGAGGGCAATGGAAAGAGAGAGGTAAGGGAATTCAGAATGTTTTGGGGGGCATGAGTTGGGCAGGGAGAGAAATGAAGGTGGGTGTGTGTATAGGAGAGAAGTTTCCATACAATGAAAGAAGGGTTGCAGGGAAGATACTAGGTAAGTGAGTAGAACATATTAAGATTAGCAGCAATAAATTAGATTTGGTATAGGAGAGTGGTGATAGAAATACTCACTTCACAGGATTATTCCGAGTATTAAGTGAAAATGCTTGGTAAATGGTAAATTGAGGTATCGGGTTGGTCAACTAAAATAATACAGTGGATATACTATATCTCGATTTCCTTAAGGCCCCACAGTCTAGCTCTCACACCCGTGAACAAAATGATCATATGTAAGTGATAGCTCCTGAACTTAAGTTTATGAATGAGTGAATCATTGAATCCAAAAGTATTGGTTCTCCTTAGTTTTAGCCCTGTGGCTAGCCCCCTCGGCAAAATGGCCCGTTTCAAACAACCCCGTAAGTGAGAAGTCTCAGAGTGGGGCATTGGACAAGGAAGGCTTCTGGTGTTTTCCAGATGCAGCAGCAGTGACTAGATGGAAAAGATGTCAAAGAACCACAGTTTTTACTTCACATATCTCAAGCACAAAGTTAGAGGTACTCTGAAGAAATACATGCAGTCTGTACTTCTTGTGTTCAGAACTGCTCAGGCAGAATCAGAATGTGATAAGACTTGTAAATCCCAAATTACATTCAATTGTGTCTAATAAAGAGATTTTAAAACTTGAGAAAATATATGTTATTACTGGGAAAGAAATACAGGAGTTGAGAAAAAAAGATAATAAGCAGTTGAATTAGATGGAATCATTCATTGCCTAGGGAAAAACCCATAGCTGTAATAAAAGCAATCATTCTGAATATTGTATTTCTTGAATTTTAAAAAAATGCATTCAGTGGATAGAATAGACAGAACAGATTCCATTTTTTATAGAATTGAAAAAAGAGGTATGTTAGATAACAAAACGCTAGCACTGCATGTGCCTTTATCTGAACTTCTCCTCGATTCTGTTATGTTAATCTGCACGTACGTAGATTACACACTGATTCCTGGGAAGTTCTTATAGACGAAGTATCTAAAAGGCCTGTGTATTGGGAACATGCAATTTCGAACTGATGCAGCCATTTTGGTAGAGCTGTGGATGGAGCCCTGAGGCTCACATTGGGGATTCATAGCACATTGGTCCCCCCTCAGGGTCATCCCTGTGTGTGTGGCCTTGTCAGACACTGGACGTGGGAATGGGGACTCCCATGGTATGGCTTGAGCTCCATCTTTGTCCAACACTGGGGGCTGCTTCAGAGTCTCAACCCCTACTTTAGAACCTTTGATTGGATTACTAATTTCCCTGAGCCAGAGGCTCAAAGTGATCGCAGTACTCAGCCGAGACCAGAGAGGGGCTCTCTTTGCAAATGGGGTTGGGCTTAGGGACAGAAGAAAACATCCTTAAAAGCATTTTTTAAACACAAATACGTTTACTCTGAAGTGCAGTACGTCAAAAACTCATTAGAACTCATTACTGTGTATGATCCTGTTCGTAGAGTCTAGTTTTCCAGACGAGTAGAAAACGGGACTAAGACCTAGTCAACAAGCAAGAGGAGATGGCCTCCAGAGAGAAGCTAAGCCCAGGGAGAGAGGTCCTGTCACAAATGGAGACAGAGCCCGTGAGGTCGGCCAGGCTCACGCGCAAGACAGCAAAGCGAAAAGTCAACATCCACTCCCTCCCAGAATCCATACCCAGACACGGGAGCTCTGATTGAACTAGATTCAGATTATTCCAGATTTTAAGTGAGATAACAGCAGGACATTTGATCAGGCGGCAGATTGCGAATGTCAGATAGGAGATTAATAGATTTTAATGTAATCAGAAGCTGAGGTTTGTTGAGTAGGGTTATTGCTCTGAAGTTGCATGGAAGGAGACGTGATCGACTGCACTGCGCAGAACCCAACAGCACATTCCAGTAATTGTGTTTCATCTTTTCAGGGATTATTATGTTGTGCTGTTTCCTTGTTGAATTTCATCTGTAATTATACCGGTCCATTTTGAGATGGATAGGTCTCAGGATACTCTCCTAACGCTTCCTAATTACAGTTTACCTAAGCTCAGTAAATTCAGTTAGCCAATATTCTTACGCTTTCATTCAGTATTAATAAGAACAATTGGACACCATCATTTTCAATACAGTAAAGTCTCAAATAAAATGAACAGACACTAGGTTCTTCTGGGTAATTAAATCTTATAATTAGCTGGGGGTGAATCAGGATATCCTTTCGGTTCTAATTCTTCCTGTTAATTTTTTTTTCCTAGAATTTTCTCTTACTTTTCACTCTGAATGGGTCCAGAATCCATTTTTATTCCCATCCATGAGTTATAATCTTACGGTACCTCAGTTTTAGTTATCATTTACCCATTCATGCATTTGTTCTGATTTATTAAAAGGGGCCTCTGAGAGATGAAGACACAGTCATGTCAAAGGCAGATGTAGAGACATATTAATGGTGAATCAAGGGCAAATTCCAGAAGTTACTTTTTGAACCAATTCTAGTTTATCGTTTTTCATCATCGTCTTACAACACACGAGTCACACAAAAATTCTTGATTGATAGGGAGGTTCTGTGTACTTCCTGCTAAACTGAATGAAGTAATTTCAGGATTTTGAAAATCATCATTATTCTGTGACAGAATAATGTACCCTTTGCCTCATTTCACATTTAGAAAATTGCCGCAGTAAGATGAAGTATTCTATTGGCTACTTTTATTTTCTTACGACACATCCTTATTGCCATTTCATTTCATATCTAAGATACTCCCAAATGTTTGGACATGATTTCTAGAAGATGTATTTTGCACTGATTTTTGTTATGGTGACACTAACCTTAATTCCACAAGTAAACTCACATAACTTTTATAAGATATATCACCATCTACTACTTTTTTTTTTTTTTTTTACTTTATTTATTTTGAGAGAGACAGAGACAGCCTAAGTAGGGGAGGGGCAGAGAGAGAGGGAGACAGGGAGAGAATCCTAACCGCGCTCCGTGCTGCGAGTGCAGATCCAGATGTGGGGCTTGAACCCAGGAAGCTGCGAGACCATGACCTGAGCCAAAACCAAGAGTCAGACGCTTAGCCGACTGAGCCACCCAGGTGCCCCACCATCCACTATTTTTGAATGTTAAACCAGTAAAATTGGCTTTTGCTCCCTGCTCAGATGTGTTTAGTGCCTAGCTTTTGGGGTGTTTATGCTCTCATAGCATATTTTTTCCCTGGAGCTTCAAGCTTGTTTAGGCAGCTCCTCCACAGTGGTCCCCAGTCCCCACAGCCGTTTGTATTGAGTAAATTCCTCCTTGCTCGTATGATCAAGAGCCTTTGCACCAGCTTTGTTCATTTTGTTTTTTTAAAGAAGAGTCCATGAAATCGTCTTCATGAGATTCCCAGTGTTTGACTCTTATGCTTCCCTGAAAATGAATATGAAATATGATTTTATAAAAGTGAGCCATGGACCTATAGGTTATAAGGCAGATTTTACTCTTTCATGACTGAGATTATTTTAAAACCGTAGTTATGGTTTAATTATTTACATAGTTTTTAATTCTTTTTTTTAACATTTCTTTTTTTTTTTTTTTTTTTTTTTGAGAGAGAGAGAGACAGAGTGCAAGCAGGGGAGGGGCAGAGAGAGAGGGGGACACAGAATCTGAAGTCCCAGATTCTGGGACTCCAGGCTCCAGGCTCCAAGCTGTCAGCACAGAGCCCAGCATGGGGCTCGAACTCACGAACCACGCGAGATCATTACCTGAGCTGAAATCGGACACTTAACTGACTGAGCCACTCAGTTTGTTAAATGGTTAAATGTCATCTGGTGACCCTGGGCTACCTCAAAGACCACTAGAGGCTCAGCATGGAATGTAGATAAAAGTTATTTTCCCATTAAAATTTTTATCTTACTATTCACTTCTCCAAGTTTTATTGAGGAAATATTTAGTTGACAGAGAAATTTGTTTATTTTTCAGTTGAGATGAGGAGCTTTGATTGAGATTGCATAGCTAATATGGACACTTAAGCATGGATTTTAAATGCCATTTTAGAGACATTTGCAACTCATGTCCATTGGCCTTTTCTCAGAAAAGGCCATATGCTTCACCTACCATCCAGTTTGCTGGAATGGTCCCCATCGGAGGGTTGCGTTTGATGGGCGGATGGAGCTGCATGGAGGTATTAGTTGAGTGGTCTCTCTAGCAGAGCTCCCGGGAGGCTGAGGGCTATGTCTTGACTCAGGAAAACACTTATGTTAAATATTCTCAGTACCATACATCTCCTCTTACAGTATTTCCTTTGTTGAGCTCTTCATCTGAAAATTTAAAACAGCAACAAACTCTTGTTAGTGACACGGTCACGTGGCTCATTTTACTCTTGTAATTTTTCAAATTATTTCATCATTTTCCCCCATGAATGCATCTGGCTCTAAGACTGTCCTACGTTTTTTGAAAGTCTTATTCTAGGCTATTTTTGAAAGTCTATTCTAGAAAACGATCAGGGTAGAAGAACTTGATCATTGATTAAGATTAAGACTTTGTTGGGGCACCTGGGTGGCTCAGTCAGTTAAGTGCCTGACTTCAGCTCGCGTCATGATCTCACAGTTTGTGGGTTCAAGCGCCACATCAGGCTCTGTGCTGACAACTCAGAGTGTGGAGCCTGCTTTGGATTCTGTGTCTCCCTCTCTTTCTGCCATTCTCCGCTTTCCTTCTCTCTCTCATAAATAGTTAAATACGTTAAAAAGTAATTAAAAAAAGAGTCTTAAAAAATTAAGACTTTGTCACTCAAAATGTGATGCTCAGTTCAGTAGGATTGGCATCCCCTGGGGGCTTGGTAGAAATGCAGAATATCGGGGGGTGGGGCTGGGTGGCTCAGCATTAAGCATCCGGCTGTTCAGGTCATGATCTCACGGGTTGTGGGATCAAGCCCCAAATTGGGCTCCTCACTGACAGCACAGAACCTGCTTGGGATTCTCTCTCTCCCTCCCTCTCTGCCCCTTTCGCCCCCATGCTCTCTCTCAAAATAAACACACTTAAAAAAAGAGAAATGCAAGCTATTAGGCCCAATCCCAGACCTCCTGACTCAGAATCTGCATTTTAGTTAATCTCCCAGGTGATTCCTAGGCACATTGCAGTTTGAGGAGTGTTACTGTAAGGGGCACCCTCAAAACTGACAGCCCCCGGAGCGCTTCTGCTGAGTCCTGCTTAAGTGAGCTCTCAGTTCCAGCCACTGTGCTGAGTGCGTTCCTGCGTTGTCTCTTACAAACTGCATCAAATCTGTCAAAGAGATAATATTATCCCCATTTTGCACTCGAAGCTGAAAGTACAGAGGGGTTAAATAACTTTCTTGGGGGCTAAGCATCTAGCGTGCAGTGGCTCAGAACCATGGTCGGTTTGCCGCCAGAGTTTATCTTCTTGGTCAGGGTGATCTCTTTATTCAATTCCATAATATCTTCAACACTCTCAGTCAGAGCATTAGAATATAATTTTGTTAAAAAGGTAAAATCATGCCTTTCATATAGATAGGACAACAAACACCTTTGAGAGACTTCGTTGAACTCATCCGTAAAGAGACTGGTAAGGTGTTACAACCAGTTCAAAGGAACAGACAGATTTATAGATCAAGAATATTGAGATGAATGTTCAAAGGGAGGCAAACCTAATTTTCCTGGTGTGGGGGAGAGTTGTCTCTCCACTGGACATAATTCATTTGTATGCCCATCGACAAGAATTATTTTGCGTTGCTGTCAGCCAGCTGCAATTTATAGAATTGCAAAATAGCTCTGTTAAAGAAAAAATTATTCATGATGCTTGTTAAAGCGGTAAAGCAGACTATTCAGTTCCGCCAGTTAGGTATGGGGGTCCCTGCTGTGGGGTGTTTAGGGGAGACAGATTGGGCTCAACCCTGAGGTCAATAGGAGAATGGGGGATTTATAAGGAGCCTATGGGGTCAAGGATAAGTGGATGAAAACTTACTAGGAGGAGGCATCAGGGTAAGGGGTACTCACGTTAGTGCTTCCAGTCTGCCCAGTAGGACTCACACCTGCGCACCTGCGCACCTGCGCCCGGCCTGCCTCTTCCCTTCAGGGCAAGCTGTGGGGCGAAAGGGGTGAAATTTACCAGAAGTGCGAGTCTATGAGATTCATTACTATGGATCTTTCCTTCCACCTTGCAGTGATGAGCAGTGATACCGTAAATGGTCGAGGGAAAATTCAGTGCTTTGTTGGTTAAGTTTGCATTGTTCGGATCACGCACCTCTGAGTTATCTGGTCCCGATCCTTCGGGAGCAGTTTAACAACTCCGGAAGTTGTAGTTAACTCAGCAACAGGCATATGATGTCCTGCCTGGTAGAGGTCCAGTGGCTTTCCCCACCCCTCTCCACCAGTTTTGCCCTTATTTGCACATTCGTCTCACTATTCCTGGTCTGTAGATGTGTCCATACTGTGGATTCTCCTTTGAACCGAACCTCTCCTTATGAATAGAATAAAATCTTTTACACGTGTTCATTTTATATCTGTATGAGATTTATGATTTTGCATTTTTGAAAGCTATCTTTCAACAGTGATAGGGGGCCCAAATACATTATGGCTACTGATTTAGTGGGAGAGAGCTACCCAATTAATCTCTGTCAGGGGTAACCAAAGACAGGCAAACATTAAGGTGAAACCAAGTTAGCAAGAGGTTTGGTTTTTTTGTTTTTTTTTTTGTTTGTTTTTCTTTTTTGCAGAGACGTCTGTGATTTCAGTTGGCTGCAGTGTTCATGTGTAAAAGAGTGAAGCTCTGTGTGGTCGTTTTATTTATTTTTTATTTTATATTTTATTTTATTTTTTTAATGTTTTATTTCTAGGAGAGAGAGAGAGAGCGTGAGCAGGGGAGGGTCAGAGAGAGAGGGAGTCACAGACTGAAACAGGCTCCAGGCTCTGAGCTGGCAGTCAGCACAGACCCCGACGCGGGGCTCGAACCCACGAACCGCGAGATCATGACCTAAGCGAAAGTCGGACACTTAACCATCTCAGCCACCCAGGCACCCCTGTGTGGTCGTTTTAAATGCACTTACTGTTGTTTTGAATTAAATGACATCCGTCAAAACACAGATTCATGGTTCCTTGAAATTAATAGGACTACAGAAAATAGCCAGCACTCATTCTGCAAAGTCAGCATGATAAGTGTGCGTTTACCTGTCCATCCTCCTCACCAGACTCTTGGCTCCAAGGCAGCAAGGACGCGGTCCTGTCCACTGTCTTATCTCCAATAGCCACCGTTCCCAGTGGCCCAGGCTATGGGCTCCATTGATCCATGGTGAACGGGTGAACAAAGAGGCAGCCCAGGGTCTGCCCCTCCTCTCTGCAAGGCACCAAGCCTTGGTTTTGTCAGTTCCTTTGTGTGATTGGTATTTAAAGGTAGACTTGTGTTAACCAAACTGCTAGAATAGGAGTAGAATAGAATAGAATAGAATAGAATAGAATAGAATAGAATAGAATAATCAAGGTATGCATTGGACTCGGTACTTGGCCTTTATCTCTCAGGGAAACCAAGGTGAGGGGGTCACATTATAATTAGAACCTTTTTTTTTTTTTTTTTTTTTACAAATAGTTTATTGTCAAGTTGGTTTCCATATAATACCCAGTGCTCATCCCCACAAGTGCTTGATGACAATGAAGTCAGGGCACAGATGGTGACCGTCACCTCTTGTATGTCTCTATGGGGGTGGGGGGAGGTTCCACTGGTGGTCAGGAGGTGCTCCTGGCTTATCAGCTCCTCTTCCTAGGAGCTGGGAGCATGAGAAGTAAATGGAAAACTTTCCATTTGTGGGGCTCTTTCCATTTTAGGCTGCATTCTCCTTCTGTTAAAACATTCTTTCTTCAGAGAGAGTAAAATTGATCAGGTTTTAAGGTTTTCATTTAGACGCACCCTCCAGTTTTGTCCCCTTTCTGGCCACTGTACATAGAATTTGCATGTTCCCGAAGTTCCTTAGTCACCTACAGGCAGATTATTCCTTGGGATGTTTTACTTGTCGGGGAGACAATGTCATGATGGCATTAATTGCAAGTCATGCTCAGAAGGTGATGTAAACTCTGTGTTTTCAAGATCCCAGTGGGGGGCGCCTGGGTGGCTCAGTCAGTTAATCATCTGACTTCGGCCCAGGTCATGATCTCACAGTTCGTGGGTTCGAGTCCCGCATCGGGCTCTGTGCTGACAGCTCAGAGCCTGGAGCCTGCTTCAGATTCTGTGTATCCTTCTCTCTCTGACCCTCCCCTGCTCATGCTGTCTCTCTCTCTCTCTCTCTCTCAGAAATAAATTAAAAAAAAAAAAAGATCCCAGTGGATGCCCACCGAGTACCAGTGACGTTATTTTGTAGGGATTGAATCACTTCTTTTTTTTTTAAGAGTTTTTTTTTGCATCATCGGAAGCTTAATTTTTATCCCCTGGCAGGAGCTGTGTGGTCCTTAAGCTTCCTACTATTCTGTGAAATTTTGCCAGGTGGTTTTGTAAGGTGATCACTCTCGACTCAAGGCTGACTTAAAAAGACAAAATTTCTGAAAGGCACCTCAGCTGCACAGATAGTGCTGGCGGACATGCTTGTTTTTGTGTATGTTTCCACCTCCAATTCTTATTAAAGAGTTTTTTTCCCCTGACACACTGAAGTGATTGAAGATGTGCCTGAAGTCTGGGTTGCCAGAACCAAACAAATTCCCTAATTAAATAATAAAAGCCATCAGAATCCATAATGTGAGATTTGCATGGAATGGAGAATTTATGCCATTTAGTAGTTGGCAAACTGTCAGCCAAAGATGAGCCCGGCGTCTTCGGGGCCGCATCCTAGGTGGCTCTGTGCGTCTAGTCAAGGAGTGTGGAGCATGTCCTGAGGGGAATGGAGGGGGTTCCCGGATGGACTTTGCACAGGGAAGTGACAGGATCAAGTGTGTATGCGCAACAGCCCCCCAGGGGCGGTGAGGATGGAGCAGAGGGGAAGCGAGATTGGTTGAGATGTTTGGAGAAAACAGGTGGGCTGAAAGACAGGGCGATCCGGAGGGAGTCCTGGGGAAAGCTGTCAGTGAAGACCAGCCAGTTATATAAAAGTAACAGTCAGAACAAGAAGAACCCTGAAGAACAGGGAGAAAGGACTGTGACAGGAGCCGAGTGCGGGGGGGGGGGGTGGGGGTGGGGGCCGCTGGTGACCCAGCAGCACACAGGCCAACATCACGGTGACTCGGAGNTGGGATGTAAAGTCGGACTAAAATAACCCCGGCTCTGGTGGTGCTTTCCCAGAGTGGTTTCATGGATTTGTGGGAAAAGAAAAGTGAACGAAGTGGGGTGCAATTTGAAGGAGAGGCAAGGCAGTAGGTGAAGAATAGCAGAATGCGTTTGGTTTGGTTTTGACCTTGAGATGGTGGAGAGCTGAGCCTGAGGAAGAGGAGGGGGAAGTGGGAGGGAAAGGGTGAAGGTTCAGTGGAGAGCAAACTGAAGGAGTTGGGTCCCGATCTCAGGGGGGACGGGGAGGGATGGGACGGCAGGTGGATTACCCTTTTGTGGAACAGAAAGACTTTCTTCTAAGAAGGAGAATAAGGATGTCTGATCCCTAAAGATCAGTTGACACATGGCAGTGACATTTTTCTCTGAGGTAGGAGTCATGACTAAGGGAGAAGGTCAGAGGGCAGAGAACCGTGAATGGGTAGGTGGCCATTGAGGAGAATGGGAAGAGAAGATAGCTGGCGACATGTAACAGAATCGTCAAGGTGGACAAAAGGCCGAACGAATCAGACACTACACATTCATCAAGGCACCAATCACGTACCTGTATGATTTTTCTCCCTGCAGTCCTCAGGGGTCAGGTGCAGCGGTGTAGCACGCCAGGGGCTGTCTTCCTCCATTACTGCAGCTTTGCAGGACGGAAGTGGCAGAGTGCTAAGGGAGCAGGTAACTGAGAGTGCTGTAAAGATGCCACCAATGTCACAAATGAGCAGGTAGGCAGTCTTGCACGGTGGCTCATGAGCAGAGATTGTGATCTCACAATGGGGGTGATTAAAGAGGCATTGGTGGGGTTGTTAGAACCATCTCTGCTCTCTGGTCTGGGAGGCTGCAAGCGCTGACTTGGTCCAAGTTCTAGTGCATCTCTAAGAGGATGGCCCATGTCTCTTCTGTGACTTGTCTTGGGGGCAAGCTGTGTCGCTCAGGAGATCCTATGTCGCCTCATCCCGTCTTTACCTAATTATGGTAAGAAGGATGTTAGAAGAGCCTTCACCAGAAAATTGAAATAAAATTGAAATTTAAAAACAAGTCTCAGAGTCGACAGAAATAGAATTCTTTTTTTTTTTTTTTAATTATTTCTAGGAGAGAGAGAGAGAGACAGCGTGAGCAGGGGAGGGTCAGAGAGAGAGGGAGTCACAGACTGAAACAGGCTCCAGGCTCTGAGCTGGCAGTCAGCACAGAGCCCGACGCGGGGCTCGAACCCACGAACCGCGAGATCATGACCCAAGCGAAAGTCGGGCGCTTAACTGACTAAGCCACCCAGGTACCCCCAGAAATAGAATTCTTATTGGGAGCCCGAGAAAAGCCTGGCTTTGGTTTTTGGAGCTTATCTGGCAGCCCTCTGACTCCTGTGCTTTTTCCCTCCCTAGACTCAAATGCTCAGACTACAAACTGGAGTTTGGTTTAGGGGGCCCCATTCCATTGATGTCCCGGACTTCTGCCCGCATGGGAGCGCCCCCACAGCAGCCTGTGATGTGCTTCACCTCTGTAGCTTCCTTTTTCCAGTTCTCCTTGACAGCTGCTACTTCCAGATGGGCCGTTGAGCCTGATCCCCGGGAATCCCTTCTGGGTTACATATCAGCCCCACTTGTCTTGTGGCGATGTCTTGTTCCACCAGGTTGGCTGTGACTCCGGGTCTTTAGAATTCCCACTTGTACCTTGATCACCTTTTCTCTTTTGACTTGCCTGAGAGATATCCCCAAATCCAGAAGTTAGAGAGGACTCAGAGGTTTTCGGTGGCGCTGGGGGCCAGCTTCTCAGATACGGCCTGTCTGCAGGTCATGAACTGTAGAAGTTCTTCTCTCAGATCAGAACTGTGAAGGTTTCTTCTTTTCCTCTTCCAAGAGCAAGTAACTCCTTCGTGGTTCTTCTAAGGAGCTCAGATGCAAGGCACATCTAACTCCTACTTATTCGGCCAGTCTGACGGGCTAGCCTAACCAGATGATCGCACCTTCTCCCCGGAAGACCTAATGCTCACCACGTCTCCCAGGAGTCCTGATGTCTCTTAGGGTCTCAGGTGTTCAAGCATTTCAAAACGTGGCTGTTCTATTGTTAATTTGTGTTTCTATCTTGAATAACAAACACAGTTGAAACTACCATGAACGACGAGACTTCTCTAGAGGGCAGCAAAAGGGCTATACCAGTCAGATGACTCAGCTAGACAAATGTGTGAAGGTTACAGATTCTGCCCGTGAGTATCTTAATATCTTCCTCGGCAGGTTTTAAGGACATTAGATGAAAAGGAAGAAAACTTTTGAAGTCTCTGAATGAGAGGGGGACAGGAAAAAAACAGAGCAAAGAGAACTCCAGGGACTTCCCTTTCTGTTCCTCTCATGGTGAAGCGGCTTCTAGGAGCCGGAGAAGTTTCTGACCCCTGTGTTCATAACTGTGACTGGTTTGAGGAAGGAATACAATGATGCATTTAGAAGCATACAAAGCTGACTTGTATTTAGTGACTTCTGGGTGGGTTCAAAAAAATTTTTTTAATGTTTATTTTTGACAGTGAGACAGAGTGCGAGCAAGAGAGGGGCAGAGAGAGAGGGAGACACAGATCTAAAGCAGATTCTATGCTCTGGGTTGTCAGCACAGAGCCTGACATAAGGCTTGAACTCACAGACTGTGAGATCATGACCTGGGCTGCAGTTGGACGCTTAACTGACTGAGCCACCCAGAGGCCCCAACTTCTGTCTGTTTTTATACACACCCATGTAAGCCTTTGTCTTAGTCCATTGAGGCTGCTATAATGGAATACTATAGATTAAGTGGATTATAAGCAACCGAAATGCCTTTTTCTGTTTTGGAGACTGCAAGTCCAAGATTGTGGCACCTTCAGATCTGGGGAGGGCTCATTTCCTGATAGACAGCCTTTCTGTCACTGTAACCTCACATGGCAGAAGGGGACTGGGCATCTCTGGCTGATTTTATTTATTTTTATGTATTCTCTTTAATGGGAATTTGTACAAATTTTAATTAATTTTATTAATAGCTTATTTATTAATTTACATCCAAGTTAACTAGCACATAGTGCAACAATGATTTCAGGAGTAGATTCCTTAGTGCCCCTCACCCATTTAGCCTACCCTCTCCCTCTAGTAACCCTCTGTCTGTTCTCTGTCTTTAAGAGTCTCTTATGTTTTATCCTCCTCCCTATTTAAAAAAATGTTTTTAATGTTTTTTTTTATTTACTTTTGAAAGAGTCAGAGAGAGAGAGAGCGTGAGCAGGGGAGGGTCAGAGAGAGAGGGAGACACAGAATCCGAAGACAGGCTCCAGGCTCTGAGCTGTCAGCGCAGAACCTGCCCCCTCACTGTTTTTATATTATTTTTGCTTCCCTTCCGTTATGTTCATCTGTTTTGTATCTTAAATTGAGCATATGAGTGAAGTCATATGATATTTGCCTTTCTCTGACTAATGTCACTGAGCATACTACTCTCTAGTTCCATCCATGTAGTTGGGTATGGCAAGATTTCATTCTTTTTGATTGCCAAGTAATACTCCATTGTATATATACACCACATCTTCTTTATACATTCATCTGTCGATGGACATTTGGGCTCTTTCCATACTTTGGCTATTGTCGATAGTGCTGCTATACACATTGGGGTGCATGTTCAGACTGATTTTATAAGGCCACTGATTGCATTCATGAAGCCCCCCCATGACTTCCCCACCTGCCAAAGGGTCAGAATTTCTACATATGAATTCTTGGGGGACACAAACATTCCCTCTGTAGCATCCCTGTAACTACCTTATTGAGTAAAGCTTTCCAAAAAGGAAACCGTAAAGGATGGCCGTACCCAAACCGCAGACCATGTGTTTTTCCTCTGATTTCCTGCTCTCGTCTTCACTCTATACCAGATAATCTCATTTGCTTTCCGTGGGTCTGTTTGTGATTTCAGTTGGGCAGCACTGTTCTGACTTTTTATTAACAAAGATCCTCTCCAATTTAAGGAACATTGGAGGATGCTCAACCCCATTGGTGCCTGCTGGTCACAGTTTCACAATTCAATATCGCAAAGCCATCCTAATGCAGAGCACTGTTGGCTTGGTAATTCGCTTCATTAGTGGTGCTGCCTGAGTAAAAGACACAGCAAGTTCGAAATAAACAAATCCTTGGAAGGTACGATGATACACTTGGAAAGCACAGAAGGTCGGGCGTGGAGGCAGAGGAGGGAGGAGGAAGGCAGTGGGGGAGGGGAGGAAGAATTGGATCAGGATAAAGGGATTCTGCCAGCCTCTGTATGCTGTGTGGACAGTGTTTTTAGAAAGCGTTTCTGCACAGTATCAGAGAATTAATGATGAGGCTGCCTTGTGTGTGGTTAACCTCCACGCCTCCTGCTCCCCTCGCTTCCCGTATCCAGTGTATTCTGAAGCCCTGTCCGTCTCACCTGCAGATTAGATCCCAAGTCTGACAGTGTGTGACTCCCGCTTGCCATCAGGCCGGGCCGGGCTGGGCTAACGCGTGCACGTGCGGGGTGGGACTTGCCGGCGCTTTCTTCTCCTGCCACGGCAGCTGCGGAAGCGGGTTGTGGAAATGAAGGGGCCACGGATCCGGAGCCGTCTGGGTCCCCGCATCGCAGGGAGCACAGCTGCCCGGGGTAGCCGCCCACCCGGCGGGCATGCGAGCGAGCGAGGACAGACCTTGTTATGGGGAGCTGGGCGCGCTGTCATCACATCACAGTCCATGGTGTCCTGACTAGTGACACAAACCGACCTCCTCTCTCTCCTGACCTGCCCCCCTGTTCGGCAGCTGTGCCACCCCTCGTTTCATTTCTCAGCAAAGCAAAGCTCTTAAAACATACATGAGGGTCACCTTACTCTCCTGGTCCCCTTGTCATTCGGATAGATTCTCTACACGGCTCTGCGGGCCTGCGTGCTCGGGCCGTGCTTGCTCCTCCAAACATCCTTTCCCCTTTCTGTCGTGAGCCCCACCTGCCTTCTTTCAGTTCCTCAAACACTCGGGGCTGCCCCCCTCCATTCTGGGGCCTTTGCACATGCTTTTTTCCTCCATCTGGAACCTTCCCTCCACTTCCCAAAGTTCACCCACAGCTCACGGCGATTATGCTTGTGATCTTCGTCCTAAGCACCACTGTCTCAGAGGCCCCGTCAGGATGGAGGGGCTCCCAGGTACACTCCACCATCGCACCCGCTGCGGTTTTAATGATCCCAGTCACGGTTCCTCATTCTGTATTCGTGTGTGTCGTTCTTTGTTTGATGAATATCTTTCTCCCTGACCTGATGGCACATCCCGCCAGGGAAAGGACCCGTGTCTGTTATATCTACCTAAGCATCCTGTGCGTTTCTCCAGCGCATACTGGGTTCTCAGCAGAAGTGTTCAGATGAATAAATAAATGTTTAATACTAAGTCAGAATCATATACGTGTTTTTGAAGTCTCAGGAAAGTGATAGTGGATATTGTTTTGAGTATTTACTGTGTCAGCAATGGTACCAAGGGCTTTCGGCTGTTTTCTGTATCACGTGTATATCACAATAATAGTATGGGGTCAGACTAGAGATATCCAGAGTGATTAAATAGCACAGGTGTGTCTTCAAGGCTCAAGAGGCCGCCCGACCCCATAATCCATTTCCTTCACTTGGTTTTTCATTTGGTTTCTTTCCAACTCCAGTTTTCCAAGTTCATGAAACTATAGCAACAGTATTATATCACAGTATTATACTTTCTTTTTAGAGAGACCTACTGATCTCTGGTGTCTGCATGCTTCCTGCCAGAGACGACGTCTTTGCAAAATGTTTACGTACTACACAGTCATTGAAACTAGTCGATAATGTGTTGGTGGTAATTCCAAACCACAAAGTATGAAAACCTGAATGTATGAAGTCTTCCACAGAGAGTTCATTTCTATGTGACTTTATAGTGTGAGCTTTTTTTTTTTTTTTTAATTTAGACTTGTCAGAGGTGAAAATACCAATTTCCTTTAATGGAATGAAAACCAGACTTCATTTGGGCAAACATTATCAATTAAATCTGAGTCTTGTTAACATCATCCTGTACCTCTCATTTTAAAGCAATCTTTTTAAAATCTCTTCCATGAAACAGCACATACCTGAATGAGAAGTTACTCCAGCTGGCGGAAACATGCAAAAGTCTGCAAGATGGCTTTGTGACTCTATCTAGCAAAGTAAAAAGGTAAGTTCTCCTTTTCACTTTTAATTTAACTGTAAAATCAGTGTTTCGCATTTGAAATATTTTACAGCACCTTTGAAACCATTTGGAAAATAAGACTGTGTTTGTGCTCTGGGTTGACCTTGGCTTCTGAGAAGCTCGCTCTGGGGAAGAGGGTGAACAAGGGGTGGACAGTGCAGACCAGGGTCAGACCCTGGTAGTGGGGACTCGATGTACCTGTCCCTGGATCCACATTTACTAAAAACTCCAGGTAATTTTACCGGCTAGACTTTTATAGGCCTTCATTCTTTTTTAGAAACCTGGAAACATTGGACCCTATCCCAGAAAAAGGCACATTTATCTGTACTGGATTGCTTATAATTCCAGAAGGGTAGCAGATTTACCCCTAGTTCTAGCTGTGGGTCACCTTCAACTCTGCCCACCCCCCACCTGCTTCCAATCCTGTATTTTATACCATCTTCTTCACACTTGGGAAGGGAGGTCTAAAAGCTCCGAGCTTCACACACGGAAGAGCCCCTGGTGGCCTGAGCCTCTGATGGGGGGTGGTTTTGCTTTGACTGTACCTGGAAGGAGCAGAGTCTGACAGTGCCGGGTGGAGGCTGTGCCTTTGTGGGGGTCGGGGGGCCTGTGGTTGCCCCTGTAATCTTCCTCAGAGGAGCTCAGCTGGGTTGCATTTAGTATCAGTGATCCTAAAGGGAACCCAGGATGTGAGGCAAGTCTTCCTGGAGAGTAGCACGTCGACTGTCCAACTCTTTGGGCAGAAAAGGGAGATGTTTCATAGCGTTAAGTGTTCGCGCTGGGTAAGGAATCCCACAGACCTCACTTGGAGACCTCAGCTACTATTCTGGGCCAGCAGTTCAGAGCCCGTGCAGAAGGATGGTCCCGGGGTGATGCTTGATGTCCCGAGCATCTCTGCTTTGTCTGAGCCTCTTGACCGCCTGGATCCTTGAACTTATTAGGGAGGCCTGCTCCTGGGTAAGAGCTCTGATTTGAGTTAATCTGGTGTGACCATCCAATCCTGTATGTTAGCTCAGTTGATTATGAAAGGCTAGCCCTAATAAAATTTTGGTTTTCTTTTCCTTAAATTCCACCTGACGGGCCCTGAGCTTCCTGGAGATATCCACCATGCCTTGTACCTCCCATCTGTCACACCTGATCTGCTCCTCTCCCCAAGTTTAGTCTGGGCCTTTCTTTGTCCTGGAAAGTTGACCAGTGAGGTCTTCATCAATATATTTCTTGCTCCTTTTGCCATCTAGTTTTCTTCGGATTTGACCCAGAAGGGAGCACCGGAAGGAGAATGGAAAGGAGGAAGGAAAAGGATCTTTCTTTGTGGTGATGCTTCAGGTTAACTACCTCCTTGACCAAAGGAACGTGCTGCACTTTGCATGAAGGCCATAACTTTTGTTAGGCGCCTTTGTCTCCTTCCCTCTGCCTTCATTCTCTCCACGGACCCCTCAGTGTGGGAATAAGCCATTAAGAGTCTCCTGGCATTGTGCTTGGATTTTCCTGCATCTAGACTAAGCCTTTTGAAAAAGTCCTTTTTTTTTTTTTCTTTTTTAAATTTCTGAGGGGGGAGGGGAGAGAAAGAGGGACAGGATGAGCAGGGGCGGGTCAGAGAGAGAGAGGGAGACAGAATCTGAAGCAGGCTCCAGGCTCTGAACTGTCAGCACAGAGCCTGACGTGGGGCTCAAACCCGTGAACCGTGAGATCATGACCTGAGCCGAAGTCAGACGCTTAACCGACTGAGCCACCCAGGCGGCCCAAAAAAGTCCCTCTTTGAAGTTCTTAAGTGACACAATTGAGTGGGCCATCATTCCCGCCAGGACCCTTGCTCACCCACTGTAGATGGACCGGAAGAAACTCTTAGAAATCCTTCTCTCCTCACATGATAAATTCATTGAATTTCAGGGTAGACTTAAAGTAGCTCATGCATCACAGACGGTGACATCGGTGGGCATCTCTCTTGGTCATGTTGCAGCTGCTGTCTTGTTTGTTGGGTGTGGGGGTTCACAGGTCTTTTTAAGAAAACTGTCCCTCAGATCTCGACTCCCAAACCTGCCCCGTGCTCTGTGCGTCGGACGTGTGGCCCAGTGTTGACAAATTTGGTCCTTGTTCTGGCCTGTCATAAGCCGGTTGGACTCCTTGTCTGACTCAGCAAGTGAAAGTTGACCTTGACTTCTTCAGCTTTCTCTCTGACATGAACTGTTCTTGCCCCCCCCCCTCGAAATAATGAGAGTCCTCAGTGTACGTTGACTCATACCTGTAGCTGTACATTGGAGCAAAGCAGTTGAATCAACATGGGAGAAAATTCTTTAATCATGGAAGGTGTTGTTGTTGTTGTTTTAAGGCCAGAATTTAACAACTTTATTACGTGCATCAACAGGGACGGTTAGCTGCAGTGTGCTAATGAGAGTGTCTGTGTGTTGCCCTTATGTTTGCTCTCTCACTCTCCTTTTGTTGTGGATTTGGTGCTCAGACCTCTTCTCTGCTGTTCTTTAGGGGGATGCATTTCTATTATGCACACAATTTTCAGCTAGCTCACATAATTAGCCCATGCTGGTGTTCTGTTTGGCAAAGGTCTAGAGAGCAAGCACGAATTGCCCATTGTTATGAAAGTGTTATTTTTGCACAAGGGAGACTCATTTTTTTTCAGCCGTATTGTCTATTGTCGGGAGTTGTGTGTTCTGCGACTCGGTGCTATTACAGATTTACAGGGGACAATTGGGAAGGCCATTCAATATATAGTGATAAAAAGTAATTTCATTTTCCTAGAAATAATTATGGAGCCCTGTTTTTTGTCATGGTCTGTTAAAGATTCAGAATTTACTCTTTCTTTAGCCAGTTTGTCCCTTTCAGTTTGCTGAAACAGAATCTAGGAAGACAGAGTCCTAGTGGTAGAGAAACTGCTCTTTTTCTCAGGATGTTCTTCAGTCCAGTTTTAAATAAAAGAATATTTGACCATTGCTACTTGGAGGACAGCAGGATAGGGTACAGTTCTCTATCGTCTAAGACTGTGAGCTCCGGCGATGTGGTAGCATCCCATTGCCTTGCTGAAGCCAGAGAGTGTGGATGGCGGCAGCACCCACCTGCTCCCTGGCTGGTCATGGTATTCTCCTGCACCCAGCCAGGAGCTGGGATGCACTCACAGACAAGGCACTGTCCTGCTATTTCTGAAACCCACTGGTGGACGCACATTGTCAAAACATTTTCCTGCTGCCTTTTTGAAGTCAGCAAGCATACCCCAGCCCCAACCGTGGCTGCCTAGCTAAAGCCAGTGGGCACATGCAATCCACACAGAGAACACCCTTGGATTGCCTGGCCATGGCGGCCATCAGGGCTGGAGTTCTTAAGCTTCCCGGAAACGTAATGATTAAGAGGATAGCTCCTGGCAGGCCACCACGCCCGGTGTGCCACACAGACAGCAGACTAAAACACAACCTGTCATCTTCTGAGAAAGGCCTCCTTACTGAGCCTGGAGTTTCAGCCTGAGGGATAGGCTTTAGATTTCCCACACATCTGGAGGCTGAGGAGGTGGACCTGGGGAGACATTATCTTTGAGCACCCCCTTGGCCTCACTGCAGCTTGGTGAGACCTCCCAGAGAGGAGGTTCCACACTCATGTGGAGCCCCAAATTTTGTACTCTTGCTCAGAGGACACCTCTGGGTTTGGAGGCTATCAGGGAGTATGAGTGTGGCCCCACAGGAGTGTGTATATTCACATACTTCAGTGGCTGCTGCCTGAGGGTCTGGCTTCCAGTCAGCCTGACATGGTGCTAAATAAGATTCCTGCCCTTGGAACACCCACTGTTCTTGGTACGCTTTTAAAAACAGAGACATGTCAAGAATAAATTGTGTGGTTTAGACCGTCACAAAGTTTCAAGGAGACAACCAAGAGCTAGGGCAAGTTCGAACAAGAAGGTTCATCACCTACACAGGCCGCTTCCTCAAGACTGAGAGGGGCAGCTGTGTCACCTGTCACACAGAAACAAACACAAGAGAGTCAAACAAATTGAGGAAACAGAGAAATATGTTCCTAATGAATGAAGAAGGCAGAACCTCAGAAAAAGACCTTAACGATAGGAAGATAAATAATCTACCTGATAAAGAACTCAAAGTCACGGTCATAAAGTTGCTCACTGAACTTGGGATGAACACCAGGATAGCTTCAACAAAGAGACTGAAAATGTAAGGAGCTGAAGGATACAATAACTGAACTGAAAAACACACTAGAGTGGTTCAGCCGCAGACTAGATGAAACAGATCATTCCAGATCACTGCTGGAAGACCAAGCAGTGGAATTCACTCAGAAGAGCCAAAAGAAGGACCTCAAAAATGAAGGTAACTTAAGAGAGCTATGGGACAACATCCTGTGGAAGAGCATTTACATTATGGGGGGTCCCAGAAAGAGCAGAGGGAGAGAAAGGGGCAAAATATATATTTGGAGACATAACGGCTGAAAGTTTTCCTAACCTGGCAAAGGAAAAAGACATCCAGGTCTGATAATCCAGAAATTCCAAAATAAGATGAGTCCAAAGAGATCCACACCAAGACACATTATAATTAAAATGTCAGAGTTAAGAGGATATATTAAAAGAAGCAAGAGAAAAGCAAATTTTTACTTTCAAGGGAAACCCTATAAAGCTGTCAACAGATTTCTCAGCAGAAATTTTGCCAGGTCAGAAGGGGGTGGCAGGACATACTCAAAGTGCTAAAAGGAAAGAAAAAAAAAACAAACCTTCCAACCAAATATTCTACCCAACAATGTTATCATTCAGAGTTTAAGGAGAGGTAGAGTTTTCCAGAACACAGAAGCTAAAAGCCTACTGCTACTAAAGTGGCCTTGCAAGAAATGTTAAAAGGGACTTTTTAAGCTGAAAAGAAATGGCACTAATTGATAACAAGACAACCTGAAAGTAAAAATATCACTGGAAGAAGCAAGTTTATAGGAAAAGTAGTGTATTAATCCCTTTAAAAAGTTTTTTAAATGTTTTTATTTATTTTTGAAAGCAAGGGCGAGAGAGAACACGAGCAGGGAAGGAGCAGAGAGGGTGACACGCAGTTGGAAGCAGGCTCCAGGCTCAGAGCTGTCAGCACAGAGCCCGACGCAGGACTCAAACCCACAAACCGTGAGATCATGACCTGAGCTGAGGTCGGGCACTCAACCAACTGAGCCATCTGGGGGCCCCAGTGTATTAATCACTTAAAAAAAACTATTATAAGGGTTAAAAGACAAACATAGTAAAAATCAACTAAAACTCCAATAATTAAAGGATACATAAAATAAAAGGAAGTAAAATGTGACCTCAAAAACAAAATGTGGTGATGGAGTAAAAATGTAGAGTTTTAGAATGTGTTCAAATTCAAATTGCTAACAACTTAAAATCTGTACATAAGATGTTATATACCTAAAGTGATATATGTGAACCTAATGGAAATTACAAAGCAAAAATTATAGTAAATATACAAAAATAATGAGAAAGGAATTTAAATGTAACACTAAAGAAAGTCACCAAACCACAAGGGAAGACAGGAGAAGAAGAAAAGAACAGAGAGGAATCACAAAAACAGCCAGAAGACAATGAACAAGATGACAATAACTAAAACTTACCAATAATTACTTTAAAAGTAAATGGATTAAATTCACCAGTCAAGAGACATAGAGCAGCTGAAGGGGTTAAAAAAAAGAGGGGCACCTGGGTGGCTCAGTCAGTTAAGTATCTGACTTCGACTCAGGTTATGATCTCACGATTTGTGAATTTGAGTCCTGCACTGGGCTCTGCACTGACAGCTCAGAGCTTGGAGCCTGCTTTGGGTTCTTTGGCTCTCTCTTTCTCTGCCCTTCCTCCTCCACTTCTGTGCATGTGCTTGCTCGCTCTCTCTCTCTCTCCTCTCACTCTCAAAAATAAATAAATAAATAAATGTAAAAAAAAAAGACACATGTATATAGTGCCTGCAAGAGACTCACTTCAGAAGGAAGGACACACACAAACTTAAAGTGAACAGATAGAAGAAGATATTTCATGAAAATGGAAATTAACAGAAATCTGGTATAACTGTATTCATGTTAGACAAAATAGACTTTACAACAAAGACTGCAATAAAAGACCAAAAGGGGCACTATATAATAATAAAGGGGTCAGTCCAAGAAGACATAACATTTATAAATATTGATGCACCCAACATAGGGCACCAAAATGTATAAACAAATATTAATAGACCTAAAGGGAGAAATTGACAGTAGTACAATAATAATATGGGACTTTAGTACCTTATTTACATTAATGGATAGATTATCTAGATAGAAAATTGATAAACAGTGGCCTTAAATGACACATTAGACTAGATGAATTAAATACATATATTCAGAACATTCATCCAAAAACAGCCAAAGATACTTTCTTCTCAGATGCACATGGAACATTCTCCAGTACAGATTCCATGTTAGGACACAAAACAATAAACTCAAGAAGACTGAAATAATATCAAGCATCTTTTCTGACCACAGTGGTATGAAGCTAGAGATCAATAACAAGATGAAAACTGCAAAAACTATAATTATAAACCTGTTGCTAAATAACTATTGGGTCATAGAAGAAATCAAGGGAGAAATTTAAAAAAAATAATTAGAATAAAATAAAACCTGAAATACGACATACCAAACTCTATGGGATGCAGCAAAAGTGGTTCTAAGAGGGAAGTTCATAGCAATATAGGTCTACCTCCAGAAACAAGAGAAGTCTCAAATAAACAATTTAACTTTACATGGAAAGAAACTAGAAAAAGAAGAACAAATAAAGCCCAGAGTTAATAGAAGGAAGGAAATCATTAAAGATCAGACTGGCAATAAGTAGAGACTAAAACAACGATAGAAAAGGTCAGTAAAAACAGGAGCTGGTTCTCTGAAAAGATGAAAGAAAAAACCTGTAGGTAGTCTCATCAAGAACAAAGAGAGAGGGCTCTAATAAAACCAGAAATAAAAGAGACGTTACAGCTGATACCACAGAAACACACAGGATTTTAAGAGACTACTGTGAACAATTATACGCCCTCAAACAGGACAATCTAGAAGAAATGGATAAATTCCATCTTTCAAGACGGCATTGTGAAAAAACTGAAAATCTATATACTGATCCCTAATAAGGGGATTGAATCAGTCATCAAAAACCTTGCCACAAAAGTCCATACAGCTTCACTGGTGAATTCTACCAAACATTTAAAGATTTAATACCTGTCCTTCTCAGACTCTTCCAAAAAATTGAGGAGGGAACACTTCCAAACTCATTTTATGGGACCCTTTTATGAGACCTTAATACCATACCAGGCAAGATTAACCACAAAACAGAAAAGAAGTAAAGAAAATTACAGGTAATATCCCTGATGAATATAGATGCAGAAATCCACAACAAAATATTAGCAAGCCAAATTCAGAAATACATTAAAAGGCTATACATCATGATCAAGATAATGTGGGACTTAGGCCACGGATGCAGGAGTCGTTCAACATCTGCAAATCAATCAATGTGATATGCTACACTAACAAAATGAACAATAAAAGTCATGATATCTTGATGTGAGAAAAGTTTTTGACAAAATTCAACATCCGTTTATATTAAAAACTCTTAGCAAAGAGGGTATAGAGAGAATTACCTCAGCATAACAAAGGCCATATATGACAAACCCATAGTTGTCATACTCAAGGGTGAAAACCTGAAAGCTTTTCCTCTAAGATCAGTAACAAGATGAAAATGCCCACTCTCCCCACTTTTATTCAGTGTAGTATTGAGAGTTCTAGCCCTAGCAACTAGGTAGGAAAAAAAGAAAAGGCATCTAAATTGGAAAGGAAGAGGTAATTAAAATTGTCACTATTTGTACATGACATGATACTATATATAAAAAAATCCTAAGGACTTCACCAAAATACTATTAGAACTAAAAGATAAATCCAGTAAAGTTGCAGGATGAAAAATTAATGTACAAATATCTGTTGTGTTTCTAGACACTAACAATAAACTGTGAGAAAGAGATAACCAGGAAAACAATCCTATTTATAATTGCATCAAAAGAGTGAAATACATAGGAATAAATTTAACCAAGGAGGTGAAAGACCTATACTCTGAAAACTGTGAGACATTGAAGAAAGAAATGGAAGAAGACGCAAACAAATGGGAAGATATTTTGTGTCCATGGATTGGAAAAGTTAATATTGTTAAAATGTCCATACTACCCAAAGCAATGCACAGGTTCACTGCAATCTTTATCAAAGTTCCAGTGGCATTTTCCACAAAACTAGAACAAAAGACCACTAATAACCACCACAATCTGAGAAGGAATAACAGTGTCAGAGGGATCATGCTTCCTGATTTCAATCTGTACTACAGAGCTTTAGTAAGTAAAATGTTATGGTTTTGGCACAAAAACAGACATATAGATCAGTGGAATAGAATAGAGAGTTTCAAAATAAATCCACATATATATAGTTCATCAGGTTCCACAAAGAAGGCAAGAATATACAATGAGGCAATGACCATCTCTTCCATAAATGGTGTTAAAAAACTGGGCACCTTACATGCAAGAATGAAGCTGGACCCTATTCTATACCATATACAAAAATGAACTCGAATGGATTCAAGTTTTGAATATAAGACCTGAAACTGTTTTCCTATAGGAAAACGGGTAGTAAGCTCCTTGAAACTAGTCTTTGCAATTTTTTTTTGATCTGACTCTAAATGCAAGGAAAACAAAAGCAAAATAAACACATGGGTGTACACTATGCTTTTGTATAACAAGGGAGACCCTCATCAAAACAGAAAGGCAACCTACTAAGTGGGAGAAGATACTTGCAAATCATATTTCCAATAAGGGTTAATATCCAAAGTAGATGAAGAACTTACACAGCTCAGTAACAAAACAAAACAAAACCACACAAAACAAAACAAAACAAAACAAAAAGAAAGAAGCACTGGCCAGGATGTGGAGACACGGGAACCTCATGCATTGTTGTGAGAATGTACATTGGTCCAGCAACTATTGAGAACAGCATGGAGATTCCTCCAAAAAATGAAAAATAGAACCATATGACACAGCAGTTACACTAGTGCATATGTATCTGAAGAAAATGACAACACTAATTCTAAAAGATACATCACCGCTATGTTCATTATAGCATTATTTCTAGTAGGCAAGATGTGGAAACAACCTAAGTGTGCATCAGTGGATGAAATAGATAAAGATGTGTTACAAAAACACTTTCTCTCCCTCTCTCTCTCTCCCTCTCTCTCTCTCTCTGTCTCTCACTCACTGGATACTACACAGCCATAAAAAAAGAATGAAATGTTGCCATTTGCAACAACATGGATGGACGTGAAGGTATTATGCTGTAAAATAATTCAAAGACAAATATCACATGATTTCACTTGTATGTGAAAAACAAAACAGAAGAAAACACAGACTTAAAGATAGAGACAACAGATTGGAGGTGCCAGAGAGGAGGGGGGTGAGGAGGGTGGTTGACATGGGTGAGAAGGGATCAAGAAATACAAACTTTTTCAGTTATCAAATAAATAAGACATGGGGTACGGTGTACAGTATATGGAATATAGTCAATAATATTAAGTTTGGTTGAGAGATGGTATCTGGACTTATTGTAGTCATTTCTCACTGTATACAAGTGTTGAATCACTATGTTGAAGACCTGAAACTGACGTAATATTGTATGTCAACTATATCTCAAAAAAAAAAAAGGCCAGTTCCAAAGAGCTTGTTCACATTTTCCTGGTCCCCATCACAGGCTTCAGCACATAATAGTGTATGTAATATTTATTTGTAGTATTTGTTGATGAATAAATAAATGAGTGAATGAATGTATTTCTTAGATCTTCAAAGCATTTTGTATACTACCTTTAATTTCTAGCTCTTAAAAAAATAACCATAAATCCATAAACTTCAACTCCTTTTGAAACCAATAGTTATTTTTCTCTTTCCCTTAATTTGAATCTCTGGTTTTGTCCATTTTTTTCTATGTCATCCTTTCCCCTTGAATATTTCTGTGAGTTTCTCCAGCCTAATCCTTCTCATCAAGTTATGTCCCAGATAAAATATTATGCTGTACTAAAAATGCTATCTAGCTATCTGATCAATGCTAGTTTGCTCATTTTTCAGTATGGCAAAGATTATATGTAATTTTTTCTGCTTGCATTTTTTGAAAAATGATGATTTTTATGAATATCCAAGCTTTCCATCTTAGTCTCCATTGCTTCAGACAAACGAATGAATTTTTCTAAGAGCAGAAACTTGAGAGCAGCTGACTCAGGAAATGAACTCATTTTTCTCCTTCTTGAGTGTTTCTGACTCTGTTGCTGTGCCTTGCTTTTCCTCCCTGTGCTTCTCTTCCATTTTGTCAGATGATCCTGGATCTCAAGAAAACGCACATTTACATTTGTTCAGTTTCCTTCATTTGGTCAGAGTTGATGAAATAACAAAAATTCCCAAAATGCAACATTGTAACACAAAATTTGATATTCTCTCCTACAGCGGTCAATGTAGATGCTCCTTGATCAGGCAACTTTAGTTTGAGTATTGTCTCAGGAATTCTGGTTCCTTCCATCTTATGATATAGCCATCTTCAATAGACTATCCCAGGCTTGCTGCTGAAGAAGGTGCTACGGACAAAGCAAACATGGCTTCAAGCAGACGCACATCACTTACAATCACATTTTATTGGCTGGAACGGGGCCCATCTCCATGTAGGTTTGTAGCCATATAACTAGTTTTGACCAACTATACACCCTAGAAAGGAAGCACCAATCCGTGGTGGTCAATGAGATATTTCTGCCACATATATATCAAAGAGCTCTGTTCTTCTCACCATTCTATTGATTCTTAGCCTCTAAGGTGTTTTTTTTCCTTAAGTTTTTTTATTTGTTTTGAGAGAGAACATTAGCAGAGGAGGGGCAGGGAGAGAGAGAATCCCATCAGACTCCACGCTGTCAGCACAGAGCGTAAGGCAGGGCAGGCGGGGGTGGAGGGCAGTTGAGCTCATGAACCATGAGATCATGATCTGAGCCAAAATCCAGGGCCAGTCTCTTAACCAACTGAGCCACCTGGGCACCCCTCTTAAGGTGTTTTTCAAAGGAAGAAGAATTTTTTTTTTTAAACAGCAGTCTCTTACATCCTTTGAACACCTGAAAGTTTATGTAGTATCTCTGTGGAAAGGAAAGATCTTTTTAGGAATGGAATGGAAGCCATTGCCATTGCCCTACAACTTTCTGTGCAGTCACTGAGGCATGAAATATTCATTTGCCTTCAGAGCTGTTTATGGGGAAGGGTAAGATCCAAATTCTCAGGATTAAGATTTGGAAGAGCACTTCCTTGCATAGGTTAAGTGTGGCTTAAACCGTATACTACTTGGTGATTGCACATGTTTGATGAGCTATTTCATGCAGTACCATTGAAAATAATGGTAGAATTTTCTGAAAAGTATCATCTCAATGGGGCACCATAAAAATGCTAGTTAGAAAGCACCATTTTGAAGGGTGAAAGGCAAAGTGAGTTGAAGACTGATCCTAAATGTTCTTCACTGTTGTCTTGGAAAGTACAACATGACCTGAATTGCAGGTTGAAAAGAAGAGGTATAAATTATGGCAGATCAGACTTCAAAAAACCCTGAATGTGAGCATCTCACTTGACAGCCTGCTAACAAAGCAAGTATTTTTAAGTTTCAAGTTGTCGATCAGGAAAAATGATTTTTGCTCATGTACAAGATTTTCTTGACATAGGATGATCTATGACTTGTTTCTGCTCAGCTTTAAATCTCTGGTGCTTTCATCGCTTCTTAAAACGATACCCACCCTTTTTTCTTTGGACCTCTGACCCTTTACCTTGCCTTTTTAGATCCCATTTAAGGCCTCCAAAACCTAGCACTGTTCTATTTTCTTGGTATGAAGATCAGAAAGGAGAAGGTAACACAGAACAGCCATTTGTGCTAAATGGTGCATTCTTAATATCTTAGGAAATTTCTCTTGTTAACTGAAGCAGTGCTGTGTTTGTTCATTTAAAATTTTAAGGTGGGGGGAGGGCTCCTGGGTGGCTAAGTCCGTTAAGCGTGGGACTTCAGCTCAAGGCCTGGTCTCTCGGTTCTTGAGTTTGAATCCTGCGTCAGGTTCTGCTGACAGGTTCTGTGTCTCTCTCTGCCCCTTCCCCACTTGCACTCTCTCTCAAAATTTAACAAACATTAAAAAAAATTTAAGTTGGGCAGATGAGCCAATATTGAGGCTATGAAAGAAGTCTGTGAAACTGTTTTAGCATTTATGTCAAACAGTTATGCGATGTCTATTAAACGGTGACTTCACCATCATTCTGGACATCAGAGAGTACCTAAGAAATAGCTAGCATACAATTTAAGAAATTGAAGGAATAGTCTCAAATTCTTCTAATCCGTATGTTTTTTTTCTGTTCTTACCAAAAATATGGATGACTTTTATTTTTCTACAAAATCTATTGCCTTAATTTAAAGATTAAGCAAGGAGACAATGGCTTATTTGATGTTAGGCAACTGTTAATGAGAAGGTGGGAAAATTAAAGATTTTTTTGTGTGTGGTTGTTGATGCTGGAAAATAATTAACATAATCCTAATCTGAATTCCTTAATTAATGCTTGGTAAGAGTTGCTTCGTATATCTTTTTTTCCATGCTGAAGATTGAAGCAGTGTGTTGTTTTATTGTAAGTCTTTATCAGTGGAAACAAAACAGAATCTGCCCTCAGAAGAAAATGGAAATGCTGACTTTCTAGTTATGCTACCAAGTTGATTATGTATTCACATCAGAAGGCTTTCTTATACTGGCTGAAGTAACTAGTCATGTGAAAGAAACCTTTAATAGAAAGACCATGGCAATAAACATAATCAAACTTCTTTAAGGGCATTAAGAAATAATTGAGATTATTTCTAATTTTAAAAGTGGCACAGAGATAGAAAGCAAATGTATTACTGTTATCCAACATTCAAAAACAATATAGCCAGTGATGTTAAAAGTATAGTTTATTAGGGGCATGTGAGTGGCTCAGCCGGTTAAGCATCCGACTTCGACTCAGGTCATGATCTCATGGTTTGTGGGTTCGAGCCCCGCATCAGGCTGGCAGCTCAGAGCCTAGATCCTGCTTCAGATTCTGTCTCCCTCTCTCTCTGACCCTTCCCTGCTCACGTTCCGTCTCTCTCTAACTCTCAAAAATAAATAAACATTAAACATATTTTTAAAAAGTATAGTTTATTTACTATTTACGGCAGCCCCATTCTCAAGATGGTGCCTGCTGATTCTCTGCTGGTACCCACATGCTTTCCCATGCCTCAGTTAAGGGGGCTTCCCTTTGACCCCTTAATAGTGTCAGAATACGGCAGAAATCACAAAGTCTGACTTTCAAGGCCAGGTCATAAAGGAATTTGATAGTTCTGCCTTGCCATCTAAGATTGCTGTGGGGGAAGCCACTACCATGTCATAAAGACATGGAGGGGTCCACATGGGGAGAACTAAGGTCTCCTGCCAACATCTGGTACCAGCTTGTCAGTCATGTGAGTGAGCCTTCTTAAAAGTAGATCCTTCAGCCCTGACCAACATCTCGACTTTGCAGCTTAATGAGAACTACTGGGCCAGAGCCATTCAATCAAGCTTCTGGTGAATTCCTGACCTACAGGAACTGCCTAATAATAAATGTTTATTGTTCTTTTTTTAAGACAGTAAGGTTTGGACTAGTTTATTACATGTCCATAGATAACTAATATACTATTCATAATCCTTCGCATTATTATATTTTATCATTATTATTGCCAGAATTACTAAATAGTGATAATTTAACAGCTCTGACTTTTGTAAGCTTACTGTATGCAAGGTAATTTAAACACATCTGTAGTCCTTGCAATATTTTTTCAGTGTATGTTTCAGTATTCTAATTACACAAGTAAAAGAAATGAACCCAGTGGGTTTAAATGGCTTCTGGAACATCAGACCATCTGACCTAGAATTTAGATGAAACTCTGACTATTTTGTTCTCAGTACTCTATGGTACTGCTCTTAATGAGAGCAGATTACCAGTCACAAATATAAGACTTTATAGTACAAAACATTTGACTTTATAATGAGAAGCTACCGAAAAGCAGTGCATCCGAAAAATACAGTACATTTTCTTCACTTTTTGATATTTATCTTATTTTAAGTTTCTTAAATGTAAATAGTGTGGCTGTGGCATGGTCTTGAACAGCAGGTACCCTAATTGGAACTTTGGGGTCAGTTTGGCTTCTCTTGGTAAGATCAAGGCTGATGGCTATTGTTGTCATAGTTCAGAATTAATACCTGAGACCTTTGGATGTTTTTGTGTTCTAATCGCATGTTACATTTCAGCTGCAGGAACACGCAACGGCTTCTTTGTGCTCAGCACCGGGACAGGTACAGTGACAGTTATTCTCAACCAAGAGGTGCACATCTGACTCACTCAAAGCAATGTCAAAGTGTGTTTGACATTGAGATTCTACCTCACACCAGTCAGGGTGGCTAAAATGAACAACTCAGGAAGACACAGATGTTGGAGAGGAGGTAGAGAAATGGGAACCCTCTTGCACTGTTAGGATGCAAACTGCTGCAGCTGCTCTGGGAAACTGTGTGGAGGTTCCTCAAAAAATGAAAAATAGAATTACCCTATGACCTAACCACAGCACTACTAGGAATTTATCCAAAGGATACAGGAGTGCTGATTCAAAGGGGCACATGCACCCCAATGTTTATAGCAGTGCTATCAACAATGGCCACAGTATGGAAAGAACCCAAATGTCCATCAGCTGATGAATGGATAAAGAATATGTGGTGTGTGTGTATGTGTGTGTGTGTGTATACACACCATGGAATATTACTTAGCAATGAGAAAGAATGAAATTTTGTCATGTGCAACAACATAGATGGAACTGGAAGGTATTATGCTAAGTGAAATAAGTCAGTCAGAGAAAGACAGATATCGTATGTTTTCTCTCATGTGTGGAATTTGAGAAACTTAAAGACCATGAGGGAAAGGAAGGGGGAAAAAATAGTTTCAGAGAGGGAGGCAAACCATAAGATACTTTTAAATACAGAGAACAAACTGAGAGTTGATGGGGGGGGCTAGGGAGAGGGGAAATGGGTGATGGGTGTTGAGGAGGGCACTTGTTGAGATGGGCACTGGGTGTTTTGTACGTAAGCAATGAATCATGGGAATCTACTCCTGAAGCCAAGAGCATACTGTATATACTATATGTTAGCTAACTTGACAATAAATTATATTTAAAAAAGGAGGGAAAATTAAAAATATAAAAAATGAAAAACCCCAAAATACATGTGGTTGAGAACTCTTGCAAAGAAACATGATGATAATAAATTATTTCTTTTTATTTTTTAATTTAAAAAATATTTATTTTTGAGGGAGAAAGAGCACAAGCAGGGGAGAGGCAGAAAGAGGGAGACACAGAGTCTGAAGCAGTCTCTGCACCGTCAGCGCAAAGTCAGACACAGGATCCAAAACTACTAACTGTGAGATCATGACTTGAGCCGAAGTTGCATGCTTAACTGACTGGGCCACCCAAGCGCCCCTATAAATTATTTCTTTTTAGCTGCTCATAGTATATTAAGAAAGTCAGATATTCAGAATATACTGGCTTCTCCTTCTCATTCTTCTTTGTAGATTCCTCATCTCTTCTCACGTTTGACCCTGGAGTGCCCCAGAACACAGTCCTTAAGGCATCATTTCTCTTCATGCTCAGTCTTCAAGGACCACATTTAGTTTCTTGGATTTAAATACCATGTGCATACTGATGATTTCCAAATTTCTATTTTCTGCCTGAACCTCTTCCCAAATTTGGCACTTCCCTGGGATGTCTGTAAGGTATCTGAAACTTTATACATCTTATAGGGCCTCCTGGACTTTCTCCTAAAGGGAAATGCTTTATACTATAGCACTTTTCCCAGCTTCAGTTAATACCAAGTCTATTCTTTCCGTGCTCAGAGGCCTAAATGCTGTTATTCTTGAGTCCTCTCTTTTTATCCTTCTCATTATCTGTCATTAAATCTCATTGGCTACCTTCAAATCGTATACAGAAGCTGAATATTTCTTACTAATTCTATGAATTCCATTCTGGTCCAAGCCGTCTTTATTCCACTCCTGGATTCTGTGAAACTTTACTTCCTGCCCTCTTAGAGGCAGTTCTCAACAAAGTACACAGAAGAGATCTTTTTAAGATATAAGTCAGATCAAGTCACTTCTCTGTCCCAGTGTCTTCCCATCTCGTTCAAAATTAAAGACAAAATTATTACAGTAGCCTGCAAGGCCCTTATAAGCACTTCTCATGCATACATGTAATGTATTTGCCAATAATAGCACAAAGGAGGTGGGTGGGAGCGAAGCTGTTATTGGGACAAGGGAATGATTACAGATAGTAAAGTAGTAATTATAACAATGTGTAAGTGGGTTTATAACATGAAAAGGTGTAATACTGTGTAAGAAAATTTCCACAATGGGGGAGAAAAGGGAATAGAGCTGTAAGTAATATTGTATATATCAGTGCAATTAAGGTACTATAAATTGGAAGCTGATTTTGACAAGGTAAGATGTATATGGTAAGCCTTAGAACAACCACTAAGAGATAAAGTTAAAACTTATTAAAGACATTAAAATGCTACTTTATAAAATATTCATGTAAGGCCAAAGAATGCTATAAAAAAGTAGAGGAACAAAAAAATACATGAAACATAAAAACAAAGAATAAAATGGCAGACATAGGTCTAACTATATCAATGGAAACATTAAATGTGCATGTGTTAAATCATGTAATCAAAAGGCAGAGATTGTCAGACCAGATTAAATAGCATGATCCAACCATATACTATATACAGAATATACACTTTGGATTCACATTTACAAATATGCTGAAAGTAAAAGGATGGAAAAATATATAGCATGCAGATAGCAACTGCAAAGGTAGAGTGGCTATAATGTATCAAATTATACTTTTAAAAGAAAAAATGTTAATAGAAATAAAAAAGGATATTTTTAATCATAAAAGAATCAATTCAGCAAGCAGATTTAAAAATTATACCTAATTATACCTAAAAAATTATACCTAAAAAATTACCTAATAACAGAACACTGAAATACACAAGACAAAACTGACAGAAATAAAGGGAGAAATAAACAATTCAATAATTATTAGAGACTTCAGTACCCTACTTTTAAAAGCAAAATAGAACAGAAGATCAACAGAGAAATGGAAGACTTGAATGACACTAGAAAACAACTAGACCTGACAGACTTCTATTGAATATACCAGCCAACAGCAACAGAATGCACATTATTCTCAATTACAGACAAAGCAATCTCTAGGATAAATGATATGCTAGGCTCTAAAACAAACCTCAAGTAAATTTAAAAGAATAGAATTAATACAAAGTATGTTTTCTGACTGCATTGTAATGAAATTTGAAGTCAGTATTCAGAAAAAAATGAGAAACTCATAAATATGTGGAAATTAGATAATTCTCCTAACTATGCAGTGGGTCCACAAAGTAATATAATGCAAAATCAGAAAATTCTCCAAGATGAATGAAAATAAAGACACAATATGTCAAAATTTATGAGTTGAAGGGGGTGATAACCAGAGTGTACAGGATTTCTTTTTGAGGTGATCAAAATGTTATGAAATTGATTGTAGTAATGGTTGTACATATCTCCAAAGATACTTTTTAAAAACCATTGGTTTGTACCCTTTAAATGAGTTAATTGTGTGGTACATGAACTATAGTTGACCATTGAACAACATGGGATTAGGAACATGGACCCCTCTCCCCCATGCAGTTGAAAATCTATGTATAAGTTTTGACTCCCCCATAATTTACCTACTAAAAGACTACCATTGACTAGAAGCCTTAATGATAAGCACAAATTGTTGGTCAACACATATTTTGTATGTTACTTATATTACATTTTGTATTCTTAGAATAAAGTAAACTAGACCAAAAATATTATCAGAAAAATCATAAGGAAGAGAAAATACATTTACAGTACTGTTCTGTATTGAGAAAAAGTCCATGTATAGGTGGACCTGTGTAGTTCAAACCTGTGTTGTTTAAGGGTCAACTTTGTACCTCCGTAAAGCTGTTAAAAACTTTAGTGTGCCCACAAATTATTTGTAGATTTTATTTATTTATTTGTTTATTTATTTCAGAAAGAGAGAGAGACAGCATGAACAGGGGAGAGTCAGAGAGGGAGATACAGAATCTGAAACAGGCTCCAGGCTCTGAGCTAGCTGTCGGCACAGAGCCCGACGTGGGGCTCAAATCCATGAACCGTGAGATCCTGACCTGAGCTGAAGTCAGATGCTTAACCAACTGAGCCACCCAGGCACCCCGTGTAGATTTTATTTTAATACAGATTCTTACTCTAGGTCTTGGATAGGGCCTGAGATTCTGCATTTCTAACAGTCTTAACCGTTTAATGCCAATACTGCTCGTCTGAGAGTCGTACTTTGTTGTTGTTTTTAAAATTTTTTTAAATCTTTATTTTTGAGAGAGAGACAGAGCACAAGTGGGGGAAGGGCAGAGAGAGGGAGACACAGAATCTGAAGCAGGCTCCAGGCTCCAAGCTGTCAGCACAGAGCCCGATGCGGGGCTCGAACTCACGAACTGTGAGCTCGTAACCTGAGCAGAAGTCGGACACTTAACTGACTGAGCCACCCAGGTACCCCTGAGGTCCATATGTTGAATTGCAAGGTCGGTACCATCAGATTTCTTGTTACCTTTCTGACTTCATCTCTTGTCACCTATGAATGAACTCCTTTGTGACTCATGTGTGATTTCCAGGCATCCTGTCCATCTTGTTCCTCAGACACACCATGCCTGCCCCTTCCTCTGGTCTTTGCACTTGACATTCCCTTTGCCAAGAATGCCCTTTCCATGCCCCTGTATGTGCATGGCTTACCTAGTCACCTCTTCAAGTTGTTGTCCAGCTATCACCTCCCAGGGAGGTCTTCCCTGACCACCATACCTAAATTATAACCCTATTTCACACACTTTCCCTTTTTTCCTGCAGTATTTTTCTTCATGGTTCTAAGTACATAGCACTTAAGCATGTTATTAATGTACATATTATTGGGTGTATTAGTGTGCGCAAGCTGCCATAGCAGAACATTAACAGAAATAAATTCTTTCACAGTTCAGGAGGCCGGGAGGCTGAGATTCAGGCATCAGCAGGTTTGGTTTCTCCTGAGGCCTCTCTCCTTGGCTGGCGGACAGCTGCCCTCTCGCTCTGTCCTCCTATGGTCTTTTTGCTATGCATGCCATGCTCCTGGTGTCTCTCTCTATATAACAATTTCCTTTTCTTGTAAGAACGCCAGTCAGATTGGATGAAGACCACTCTAATGGCCTCGTTTTAATTTAATCCCCCATTTAAAGGCTTTATCTCCAAATACAATCAAATTCGATGGAGTGGGTATTAGGGTTTCAACATATGGATTTGGGGGAACACAATTCAGCCCTTGCGTTTAGTTGATTGTCATCCCCTATTATAGTCTAAATTTCATGAAACATAGGTTTTTTTTTAAACTGTCTGTTTTGTTCATTATTGTATCATTGGCCCCCAGAATAGTACCTGACATATAGCAGATTTCCATTAAGTATTTATTGAGTAAATCCATGCAAACAAAAGGATAAGTGCTACAGAGATATATAGTAAGTACAGGGGGAATGCTTATGTGAGCCAGAAGAATTTAAAGGCAAAAGGTTAATAGTTACTCATACATAGCTTAAAAATCTTAACCTCACAGGGGCACCCGGGTAGCTCAGTCAATTGAGCGTCAGACTCTTGATTTTGGCTTGGGTCATGATCTCATAATTTGTGAATTCAAGTCCAGTGTCAGGTTTTGCACTGACAGTGCCAGGGCTGTTTGGGATTCTCTCTCTCTCTCCCTCTCTCTCTGCTCCTCCCCTACTCATGCACTCTTTCTCTCTCTCTCTCAAAATAAATAAGTAAACTTAAAAAAAAATCTTAACCTCGTATACTATTCGTGCTAGCTCCTTCACTATTGTAACTCACTCTAACTATAGAGTGTTAACTCTTCAAGAGATGGACAAACCCTGAATTTATTGGTTCTAGTAGATTCCTTGCAATATATAGGATCCTGGTTTTTTGTTGTTTTTTTTTTTTATTACAATAGGATCCTGTTTCTAAAAATTGATAGTATAAGATCACTAAGTTGTTACTTTCATCTTTGGAAATTCTTGTATATGTCTGGAGATTTATCCCTATGAACTGGAAAAGTGGGTCATCATTTTTTTTTTTCATCTTCGGAAATCTTGTTGTGTTTGTGTTGTGAGCAGAAATAGGAAAATCCTGAAGAGCATCTTTCTTCTTTGTTTCTTCATTCTTTCTATGCTGGTGATGTGTTTGCATCTTGCACATCTCTGTGAGGGAGGTATTTAAAATGATGAGTTTTGTTTTGCTGTGAGTTACTGCTTTATTGGGGCATTCTATCAAACTAGACCAGCCAAGTAAATACACTTATACCCAGATAATTCTGAAAATAGTGTCATGAATTTATTTGTGCTATAAAATTCATTTTTAACCTTTCAAATCTACTCTTTATGTTCGTGCTGCGTGCTCCAGGAAGCTGATTTCGTTGGGCTATGTTAGGTGGACTCCCCTTACCTGTGGCTTCTGGTTAGGGTCAGCCTATGCGAGTCATTGGCAGCAGAGTGGAAAGTGGGAGGAGAGAAAATTTGGAGTATGCTCTCTGTGGGCTTGGGTTAGGGACAACTGTGTCCCCTCCCAAAGGCCATCAATCCTATCCAGTGGCCCTCTTCGGTACCCCGACTACCATAGGTCTTTCCAGGTATCCTGTAGACTTGGGCAGTAACAGCTTTCTGATCTACCCCATTTTGCTAGCCTTAGAGTGTGCTTCCCCAGTCCTTGTTACCTTTCCTGTGAGACCTATCTCACCCCTTTGTAGATAGAACCCCAATTCCTTCTTGCTTGGCTAAGGTTAGTCCCTGTTGCAGACTTTCTTAGTATGTGTCTTAAATATGTAATTAATATCAAAATGCCAAAAGCTAATTGTCTAGGGCAGAGAAAGTGTTGTTTTCTAAGAAATCAATATCTGACTGTTTTACATAGGGCGGTTTGGGCATTTCACTGGGGCTGTGAAGAACATTGGCATTTTTAGGAATTAATTCCTGAGGCTGTTTTAGAATATTTAACTTGTCTGAGAGACAAGAGTGCGGAGAGAATAAAAGTTTAAGATCCTTTTCTCCTTTGCCAGTTGACAATAGCCACAGCATTCTAATTAGAAGTTACTATCATGTAGAGTTGAAAACAAAGAAATTAAATCCTTCTACCTTTAGTGGATGAAATGTCAGTACAGTATGCCTGTACTGTTCATAACTCAACTCAGTCTACCTGCTGTATATGGGTTTTGTTAGCTGTCATACACTCATCAACTATTCCTTTAAAAAGTTTTGCCCAGTGAAAATGATTTGCTGTATTAAATGAAAATCTTATAACATCATACTGATTTGCAGTGTTTAGTTTCATGTAGACCTGAGCTCTTCAAGGATTTGGTAGAAACTAGCTACAAACAAGTGTTTTACATGGAATACCACTTAGAAACCTGCTGACTTGAAATTATTGGGGTTTTTCCACCCATTTCATTAGACAAAAAGGTTGGTTTTTACCATGAAGGGATGTTATAGGAAACTAATCAGTATCTCGGCAGCTTAAATGGAGCTAATAGATGAATATCTTCAAGATAACTTCTAATAAGTACCCAGTATTTAATGATTAGATTAATTAACCAGAGTTATATAGGGCTTTTAAAAGCCCTAGCTACATCCTAATTGAGATAAAACTGGTCATAGCATGTGGGTCTTTATCTCCAAAGAGAAGTTTCTCAAAGAATATTTTACATTTTAATATATTTACTTAGCGTCATTTCAAATGTTATTTGTAATTTGTATTTCATTTTGAGTAGTACTGATAATGATTTAAACAGACATTATTTATTCTTTTGAAAATAACTTGCTGCATTATTTAGTATGATTTATTGTATGTCGTGGGCCCAGAAAATGTTTCTGATGGGATTAATTTCAGTTTCATTATGAAAATAGATGAGATGCAGTGTGATACATTGGAAAGAGAGCCAGACTGTGAATCAGAAGTCATGAGTTTAATTCTTAGCTCATCCACGTACAATGCAATATTCAGCAAGTACTTCATCTTCTCAGAACTTTTAGTTTTGTCATCCATAAAAACGGGGTAATACAGAGACAGCTGTGTTTCAAGGTGGTGGCATGGGGGCTCTACTTTGCAACAAAAACCAACTATAAAGGTAACTTTGCAGAAAGTGTGATGTGATTTAGAGCATCTACTTAACAGGAAATGTTTACAGAGATACATTTCTCCCACAAATGAGCCCGCCCTTATAGCATACATGTAATTTTATCTCCTTCAGTGGTTTTCCACTTCAGCCATGCTCCCACTTTACAAATCATGAGGGTATTTTTAATTTTCTAAAAAAGCTGGTTGGTGATTTATTTCTCGGGAGGGGAGGGCAAGCATGTAGGGGGAAAAAAGCATCCTTTGATATTCTTTAGTCTTTAGTCTTCCCTTTGTGATATTAGCGGGTAATGCTTTATTTCTAGAAGACATGACAAGGATTCTCTGAACATAGCAACCTCAGGCAGTAAATAGCTTGAGTACTAGCCTATGTGAAATGGCCGGAAATATTTCTTCCTTTGCTGTGTGTTGACTTGGTTTTTTTTTTTTGTTTTTAATGTCTATTTTATTTTTGAAAGAGAGAGCGAGCATGAGCAGGGGAAGGGCAGAGAGAGGGAGAGAAAGAATCCCAAGCAGGCTCCACACTGCCCGCGCAGAGCTCAGTGCGGGGCTTTAACTAACAGACTGTGAGATCATGACCTGAGCTGCAATCAAGAGTCAGAAGCTTAACCGACCAAGCTATGCAGGTATCCCTTGACTTAGTTTTAAATATCAGCGACTGTACAGTCAGAAGCCTTTCTACACAGCTAACTTACTAGTAAAATTCGATACATTATGATTGACATCTCTCAATATTAAGGTAAATTGGAGCCAGCTGTAATTTATTGGGGGATGCATGTCACGAAAACAAAATGTTTTAAAGACTCTGCATATTATATAATGCACCTTTATTCTAAATGGCAGTGGATACTAGTTTTAATGTTCTAGCTTAAGCTTGATAGAGAGGCAAGAATGATTTCAAACTGATACAAACTCTGTTCTTCAAGGAAATCAAAGTAAAAATACAGTATACTTTTTTTCCCCCTTGGGCATTTGCTCATAATCCACGTGGACATAAAGTCACCTTTAATTTCCAAGTTGGCAGTTGCTGTTTGGATCTAATATGATAGTTTCATGTCACCGAGGCTTAGGAGCACTGTGGATCAGCCTTGTGTGAAGAGTCAGGTGTGGGAGCAGTCTTCCCTGACCTTCTTGGCGGGGCTCCATAAAGCTCAAACTGGAGTATTGTAGGGGTGTGAAAAGTTTTGAGCGAAGCCAACAGGTCGCCCAGTTGGGTTGAATTATAGGAGCATCCATGCACTTGTTCATGTTGAACAGCCTGCTTGGGGAAGAGGGAGCCCTGATTGGTGACATTTGCCAATGCCTGGTGTGTAAATACACCCACCTTGGCCCGTTTCAAGCTACTGATGGTTTAAGAATTTGCTCGCAACATCCCCCATAATTTAACAGGCAGCTCTCACAAGCTTGTCTGAGTCAGCTCTAGAGCACTAATGAGAGAGTATGGAGGCGGGGATATGAGGATCCCCACACCCATCCTGTGCCATCAAAGAGGGTTAAGAAAAGAGGTTATTCTCGATTCCAGGAGTCGGCCCAAATGAGATAGCGATTTATTGTGCCTTTTGCTTTTAAAAGTTGCCGGGGTTGGATCTCTGCTTACCTAGCAAGATAACCCCTTTTCTCCATTTCCTATGGGAAATGTTCAACAAAGTCTACATTGATCATTGTTGAGGGAGCTGAAACCCTAAGATGTAGACAATGTATGGGTTACCCACTTTTCAAAAAGGGGGTTATCATTTAACAGGGCACACACACATGCATACCCCTTCTGTTTCATGCTAAGCAAGTGGGAAGTAGGAAGGATTATTTGGTTTATTGGACTGGCTAAAATGACTGAATATCTAGTGATTTCAAATCCGAGCTTCTCGGCACTACAATGAAGGAGGGCTTCCCTTTACTATAGATAGGGTGCATTGTGAGTGAAAGTCAGCCCTGGAGAAAGATATTAAGTAGAAGCCATAATCCATGGAATAAGGAAATGTTGCTTTGAATTTACTCAGAGGAGTTTATGACCTTGTCACATTTCATACTTCTATTTAAACATGCATTCTCTAGATTAACAAGAGCAACCAGCCTGTCCTTGAGATTGTGTTAGGCTCAAAATGCTCAGTCCTTGAGATCCTGGATGGGAGGTGGGGAGAAAGGGACAGTCTGGAAGGGGAAACCAACATGTAAACACAATAAAATTCAGTGTGGAAAAGGCTATTGTTGGAGTATTAGTTCAGGTACTCTGGGAAGTAGGAATTTACTAGCTCTCCAGGGAATTCTCTTAAGAGGCATGTCCATTTAAATGCACTGTAAGTTCATAGTAACTAGGTTTTGAATTTTAGACATTTGATCCTTAACAATGGCTGATGTACATTGCATATTATCTTAGTTATATCTAATGGAAAATACAACATTTTAGCCCAATGGTGAGAATTTTGAAAGTTTATTGAGGTGTAAATGATGTGCAGTAAAGTCTGACTTAAGTGTACAATGAATAGAATATTGGCTTCTGTAGGCAGCATCACTGCAATCAAAAGATGAACATATATACCTTGTTCTAAAGGTGTCTTCATGAAATTGATTTATCTTGACCATTGCCCAGCCCTGCATGCTAGCCTTCTTTTCCAAGCAGCCTCTGGTGTGCTTTTTGTTACTGTAGGCTCATTTTCATTTCCTGAAATGTAATCTACAATGTGTACTCTTTTTGTCTGGCTTTACTCATATAGCATAATTATTTTGAGATTGATCATTGTTCTGGCAGGTATCAATAATTCATTTCTTTAATATTTTTAATGTTTATTTTGGGGAGAGAGAGAGAGGAGAGTGAGCTTGAGCAGGGGAGGGGCAGAGAGGGATGGAGACACAGAATCTGAAGCAGGCTCCAGGCCCTGAGCTGTCAGCACAGAGCCTGATGCAGGGCTCGGACTCATTGACCACGAGATCATAACCTGAGCTCAAGTCAGACACTTGACTGACTGAGCCACCCAGGCACCCCAATAATTCAGTTTTTGTATCACTGAGTAAAAGCAGCCATACTCCATTTTGTGTGTATGCCATAATGTGTTTATCTATTCACATCATAATGGACATTTAGGTCATTTTTAACTCATGGCTATTACAAATAAAGCTATGAATGTTAGTGCACAAATATTTGTGTGAATGTAAGTTTTCATTTCTTTTGGTAAATACCTAGGAACCTAGGAGTGGAATATCTGGGTTGCATACCAGGTATATATTTACTAACTTTCTGAAGAAAGTATTAAATGGTTTTCCAAAGTAGTTGCATATTTTACTTTCCCACCAGTGGAGTATGAGAGTCCCAGTTGACAAATATAGTATGGTCTGTCTTTTCAGTTTTAGCCATTGTATTATATGTGTAGCAGTATCTCATTATGATTTTAAATTGTATTTCACTATTAACTAATGTTGTTGCATATCTTCTCATATGTTGATTTGCCCACCTGTCTTCCCATCTTTGATGAAGTGTCTCTTCAAATCTTTTCCCAATTTTTAATTGGGTTGTTTGTGTTATCTTTGAATTGTAAAAATTCTTTATATGTGCTGACTATAAGTTATTCATTAGATATGTGTTATGCACATATCTTTTCTCAGTCTGTGGCTTGAATTTTATCTACAGTGGTGGTTATTGAGAAATAACCTTTAATCTTTGATTAAATGTACTTTATAGATTTCTTTTAGAGTATGTACATTTTGTGCATAGTATGCATAAAAGGCAGTCATTAAATTTTTTGTTATGTTTTTTTCTAGAAGTTTTATGGTTTTCATTCTTATACTTAGATATATGATCTAAATTATTTTGGGTTAATATTTGTATGTAGAATAAAGTAAGAATGTGGAAGATTGTTTTTTAATAAATAGGTATCTAATTTTTCCAGCAGCATTTGTCAACAAGATTAGTCTTTTTCCATTGACTCACCTTGTGAAAAGCTTTATTCCTGGATTTTCTATTCTTCCATCAATCTATCTTAATACATGTAAGACACTACTCCACTTATTGTAGTCCTGTAGTAAGTCTTGAAATCAGGTAGTATAGCTTCCAAATTTGTTGTTTTCATATTCTTTTGGCTAGTGGAGGTCTTTGAATCTCCACATGAATTTTCAATTTCTATTAAAAATTATTTCTCGAATTTTGGTTACAACTGCACCTTGGGGAAAGCTATCATCTTTATAATCTTGACTCTTCTGACCTGTGGACCTGAGATATTGCTCCATTTAGTTAGGTCTTCTTTAATTTTTCTCAGCTCTGTTTTGTTCTTTTAAATATAAAGGTCTTGCACATCTTTGGTCAAACTTATTCCTAAGTATTTTATGTTTTTGATCTTATTGTAAATGGAATTGTTTTACATTTTAATTCCAATTGTTTATTGCTAGTGTATAGAAATATAATTGATTCAGTATGTTGATCTTGTGTCTGGCAAATTTGCTAAATTTTCTTTTGTAGATTCATCAGAATTATCTCTGAATAAACATAATTTTATTTTTTTAATCTAAATGGCTTTATTTGTTTTTCTTGCCATCTTGCACTAGTTAGACCTCCAGTACAATATGGAATAGAGATAGTGAGAATGGACTTCCTTGCTTTGATGCTGATCTTAGGGAGAAAGCATTCTGTCTGTCATCAGTATGTAGGATTATAGCTGACAGATTGTTTTGTTTTGTTTTGGTAAATACCCCTTATGAAGTTTTGTAAAATCCCTTTTCTACAGTTTGCTGAGAGTTTTTGTTACGGCTGAACATTGACTTAGGTGAAATGCTTTATTTATTTATTTTTTGGATGTACAGAAATTATTATTTCTTCTTTTCCTTTTTATTGTCTTGGTGTGGTGAATTGCATCAGTTGATTTTCAACATTCCATTCCTGAGATACACCCCATTGGTCACAGTGCTTTATACTTTATACATATTGTTAGATTCAATTTGCTAATGTTTTGTTGAGGATTTTTGCATCTGTGTTTATGAAAGATGTTGATCTGCACTTTTATTTCTTTTAGTGTCTTTTTCTGTTTTTTGTTATTGGGATAACTTTATACAGTGAGTTGGGAAGTGTCCCTCTGCTCCAATTTTATAGAAGCATTTATGTAGAATTGGTATTAATATTCTTGAAATGTTTAATAAAGTTCTCCNTGTGAGATCATGACCTGAGCTGCAATCAAGAGTCAGAAGCTTAACCGACCAAGCTATGCAGGTATCCCTTGACTTAGTTTTAAATATCAGCGACTGTACAGTCAGAAGCCTTTCTACACAGCTAACTTACTAGTAAAATTCGATACATTATGATTGACATCTCTCAATATTAAGGTAAATTGGAGCCAGCTGTAATTTATTGGGGGATGCATGTCACGAAAACAAAATGTTTTAAAGACTCTGCATATTATATAATGCACCTTTATTCTAAATGGCAGTGGATACTAGTTTTAATGTTCTAGCTTAAGCTTGATAGAGAGGCAAGAATGATTTCAAACTGATACAAACTCTGTTCTTCAAGGAAATCAAAGTAAAAATACAATATACTTTTTTCCCCCTTGGGCATTTGCTCATAATCCACGTGGACATAAAATCACCTTTAATTTCCAAGTTGGCAGTTGCTGTTTGGATCTAATATGATAGTTTCATGTCACCGAGGCTTAGGAGCACTGTGGATATACTTTTTTCCCCCTTGGGCATTTGCTCATAATCCACGTGGACATAAAATCACCTTTAATTTCCAAGTTGGCAGTTGCTGTTTGGATCTAATATGATAGTTTCATGTCACCGAGGCTTAGGAGCACTGTGGATCAGCCTTGTGTGAAGAGTCAGGTGTGGGAGCAGTCTTCCCTGACCTTCTTGGCGGGGCTCCATAAAGCTCAAACTGGAGTATTGTAGGGGTGTGAAAAGTTTTGAGCCAAGCCAACAGGTCGCCCAGTTGGGTTGAATTATAGGAGCATCCATGCACTTGTTCATGTTGAACAGCCTGCTTGGGGAAGAGGGAGCCCTGATTGGTGACATTTGCCAATGCCTGGTGTGTAAATACACCCACCTTGGCCCGTTTCAAGCTACTGATGGTTTAAGAATTTGCTCGCAACATCCCCCATAATTTAACAGGCAGCTCTCACAAGCTTGTCTGAGTCAGCTCTAGAGCACTAATGAGAGAGTATGGAGGCGGGGATATGAGGATCCCCACACCCATCCTGTGCCATCAAAGAGGGTTAAGAAAAGAGGTTATTCTCGATTCCAGGAGTCGGCCCAAATGAGATAGCGATTTATTGTGCCTTTTGCTTTTAAAAGTTGCCGGGGTTGGATCTCTGCTTACCTAGCAAGATAACCCCTTTTCTCCATTTCCTATGGGAAATGTTCANGTATACTTTTTTTCCCCCTTGGGCATTTGCTCATAATCCACGTGGACATAAAGTCACCTTTAATTTCCAAGTTGGCAGTTGCTGTTTGGATCTAATATGATAGTTTCATGTCACCGAGGCTTAGGAGCACTGTGGATCAGCCTTGTGTGAAGAGTCAGGTGTGGGAGCAGTCTTCCCTGACCTTCTTGGCGGGGCTCCATAAAGCTCAAACTGGAGTATTGTAGGGGTGTGAAAAGTTTTGAGCGAAGCCAACAGGTCGCCCAGTTGGGTTGAATTATAGGAGCATCCATGCACTTGTTCATGTTGAACAGCCTGCTTGGGGAAGAGGGAGCCCTGATTGGTGACATTTGCCAATGCCTGGTGTGTAAATACACCCACCTTGGCCCGTTTCAAGCTACTGATGGTTTAAGAATTTGCTCGCAACATCCCCCATAATTTAACAGGCAGCTCTCACAAGCTTGTCTGAGTCAGCTCTAGAGCACTAATGAGAGAGTATGGAGGCGGGGATATGAGGATCCCCACACCCATCCTGTGCCATCAAAGAGGGTTAAGAAAAGAGGTTATTCTCGATTCCAGGAGTCGGCCCAAATGAGATAGCGATTTATTGTGCCTTTTGCTTTTAAAAGTTGCCGGGGTTGGATCTCTGCTTACCTAGCAAGATAACCCCTTTTCTCCATTTCCTATGGGAAATGTTCAACAAAGTCTACATTGATCATTGTTGAGGGAGCTGAAACCCTAAGATGTAGACAATGTATGGGTTACCCACTTTTCAAAAAGGGGGTTATCATTTAACAGGGCACACACACATGCATACCCCTTCTGTTTCATGCTAAGCAAGTGGGAAGTAGGAAGGATTATTTGGTTTATTGGACTGGCTAAAATGACTGAATATCTAGTGATTTCAAATCCGAGCTTCTCGGCACTACAATGAAGGAGGGCTTCCCTTTACTATAGATAGGGTGCATTGTGAGTGAAAGTCAGCCCTGGAGAAAGATATTAAGTAGAAGCCATAATCCATGGAATAAGGAAATGTTGCTTTGAATTTACTCAGAGGAGTTTATGACCTTGTCACATTTCATACTTCTATTTAAACATGCATTCTCTAGATTAACAAGAGCAACCAGCCTGTCCTTGAGATTGTGTTAGGCTCAAAATGCTCAGTCCTTGAGATCCTGGATGGGAGGTGGGGAGAAAGGGACAGTCTGGAAGGGGAAACCAACATGTAAACACAATAAAATTCAGTGTGAAAAAGGCTATTGTTGGAGTATTAGTTCAGGTACTCTGGGAAGTAGGAATTTACTAGCTCTCCAGGGAATTCTCTTAAGAGGCATGTCCATTTAAATGCACTGTAAGTTCATAGTAACTAGGTTTTGAATTTTAGACATTTGATCCTTAACAATGGCTGATGTACATCGCATATTATCTTAGTTATATCTAATGGAAAATACAACATTTTAGCCCAATGGTGAGAATTTTGAAAGTTTATTGAGGTGTAAATGATGTGCAGTAAAGTCTGACTTAAGTGTACAATGAATAGAATATTGGCTTCTGTAGGCAGCATCACTGCAATCAAAAGATGAACATATATACCTTGTTCGAAAGGTGTCTTCATGAAATTGATTTATCTTGACCATTGCCCAGCCCTGCATGCTAGCCTTCTTTTCCAAGCAGCCTCTGGTGTGCTTTTTGTTACTGTAGGCTCATTTTCATTTCCTGAAATGTAATCTACAATGTGTACTCTTTTTGTCTGGCTTTACTCATATAGCATAATTATTTTGAGATTGATCATTGTTCTGGCAGGTATCAATAATTCATTTCTTTAATATTTTTAATGTTTATTTTGGGGAGAGAGAGAGAGGAGAGTGAGCTTGAGCAGGGGAGGGGCAGAGAGGGATGGAGACACAGAATCTGAAGCAGGCTCCAGGCCCTGAGCTGTCAGCACAGAGCCTGATGCAGGGCTCGGACTCATTGACCACGAGATCATAACCTGAGCTCAAGTCAGACACTTGACTGACTGAGCCACCCAGGCACCCCAATAATTCAGTTTTTGTATCACTGAGTAAAAGCAGCCATACTCCATTTTGTGTGTATGCCATAATGCGTTTATCTATTCACATCATAATGGACATTTAGGTCATTTTTAACTCATGGCTATTACAAATAAAGCTATGAATGTTAGTGCACAAATATTTGTGTGAATGTAAGTTTTCATTTCTTTTGGTAAATACCTAGGAACCTAGGAGTGGAATATCTGGGTTGCATACCAGGTATATATTTACTAACTTTCTGAAGAAAGTATTAAATGGTTTTCCAAAGTAGTTGCATATTTTACTTTCCCACCAGTGGAGTATGAGAGTCCCAGTTGACAAATATAGTATGGTCTGTCTTTTCAGTTTTAGCCATTGTATTATATGTGTAGCAGTATCTCATTATGATTTTAAATTGTATTTCACTATTAACTAATGTTGTTGCATATCTTCTCATATGTTGATTTGCCCACCTGTCTTCCCATCTTTGATGAAGTGTCTCTTCAAATCTTTTCCCAATTTTTAATTGGGTTGTTTGTGTTATCTTTGAATTGTAAAAATTCTTTATATGTGCTGACTATAAGTTATTCATTAGATATGTGTTATGCACATATCTTTTCTCAGTCTGTGGCTTGAATTTTATCTACAGTGGTGGTTATTGAGAAATAACCTTTAATCTTTGATTAAATGTACTTTATAGATTTCTTTTAGAGTATGTACATTTTGTGCATAGTATGCATAAAAGGCAGTCATTAAATTTTTTGTTATGTTTTTTTCTAGAAGTTTTATGGTTTTCATTCTTATACTTAGATATATGATCTAAATTATTTTGGGTTAATATTTGTATGTAGAATAAAGTAAGAATGTGGAAGATTGTTTTTTAATAAATAGGTATCTAATTTTTCCAGCAGCATTTGTCAACAAGATTAGTCTTTTTCCATTGACTCACCTTGTGAAAAGCTTTATTCCTGGATTTTCTATTCTTCCATCAATCTATCTTAATACATGTAAGACACTACTCCACTTATTGTAGTCCTGTAGTAAGTCTTGAAATCAGGTAGTATAGCTTCCAAATTTGTTGTTTTCATATTCTTTTGGCTAGTGGAGGTCTTTGAATCTCCACATGAATTTTCAATTTCTATTAAAAATTATTTCTCGAATTTTGGTTACAACTGCACCTTGGGGAAAGCTATCATCTTTATAATCTTGACTCTTCTGACCTGTGGACCTGAGATATTGCTCCATTTAGTTAGGTCTTCTTTAATTTTTCTCAGCTCTGTTTTGTTCTTTTAAATATAAAGGTCTTGCACATCTTTGGTCAAACTTATTCCTAAGTATTTTATGTTTTTGATCTTATTGTAAATGGAATTGTTTTACATTTTAATTCCAATTGTTTATTGCTAGTGTATAGAAATATAATTGATTCAGTATGTTGATCTTGTGTCTGGCAAATTTGCTAAATTTTCTTTTGTAGATTCATCAGAATTATCTCTGAATAAACATAATTTTATTTTTTTAATCTAAATGGCTTTATTTGTTTTTCTTGCCATCTTGCACTAGTTAGACCTCCAGTACAATATGGAATAGAGATAGTGAGAATGGACTTCCTTGCTTTGATGCTGATCTTAGGGAGAAAGCATTCTGTCTGTCATCAGTATGTAGGATTATAGCTGACAGATTGTTTTGTTTTGTTTTGGTAAATACCCCTTATGAAGTTTTGTAAAATCCCTTTTCTACAGTTTGCTGAGAGTTTTTGTTACGGCTGAACATTGACTTAGGTGAAATGCTTTATTTATTTATTTTTTGGATGTACAGAAATTATTATTTCTTCTTTTCCTTTTTATTGTCTTGGTGTGGTGAATTGCATCAGTTGATTTTCAACATTCCATTCCTGAGATACACCCCATTGGTCACAGTGCTTTATACTTTATACATATTGTTAGATTCAATTTGCTAATGTTTTGTTGAGGATTTTTGCATCTGTGTTTATGAAAGATGTTGATCTGCACTTTTATTTCTTTTAGTGTCTTTTTCTGTTTTTTGTTATTGGGATAACTTTATACAGTGAGTTGGGAAGTGTCCCTCTGCTCCAATTTTATAGAAGCATTTATGTAGAATTGGTATTAATATTCTTGAAATGTTTAATAAAGTTCTCCGGTGAAGCTATCTGGTCCTGGGAGGGTTTTTTTGTGGGATGGATTTTAATTATAAATTTAATTTTATTAATAACTGTAGGACTATTCATGTCATCTATTTTTTCTTTTTTTACACTGATCAAAGTTTTCTTGCCCTAGTATCATAATCCCTTAGTGTTGTATTGATAAAACAATCAGATAATAAACATATATAACCTCTTATATTTTTAAATTCAATTTATATAAACTGAAAAACAAAACAAAACAAAATCAGTTTACCCATTTTTTCCTGCCCAACCCCAACGTCTGCCTCTGGCAAGCACTAATCAGTTCTATCTCTTGTGAGCTTGGTATTTTTAATTTTAATTTTTTAGACTTCACACATAAGAGAAATCATACTGTATTTGCCTTTCTTTGACTTATTTCACTTAGCCTAATGCCCTTGAGGTCCATCCATGTTGTTGCAAATGGCAAGACTTTTATCTATCTATCTATCTATCTATCTGTCTATCTATCTATCTATCTATCATCTATCATCTATCTGTTTTTGAGAGGGAGAGTATGTGGGGAGGGGAGGAATGGAGAGAGAGGGAGAGAATCCCAATCAGTCTCCCTGCTGTCTGCACAGACCCAACGTAGGACTCAGTCTCATGAACTGTGAGATCATGACCTGAGGAGATATCAAGAGTCAGACACTTAACTGAGTCACCCAGGTACCCCAGATTACATATATTTTTTAATGGCTAAAGAAAGTACATATACCACACTTTCTTTACCCATTCCTCTATTGATGTATACTTATTTCCCTATTTTAGGGGCACCTGGGTGGCTCAGTCAGTTGAGTACCGACTTTGGCTCAGGTTATGACCTCACGGTTTGTGTGTTTGAGCCCCGCATCAGGTTCTGTGCTGACAGCTAGCTCAGAGCCTGGAGCCTGCTTCGGATTCTGTGTCTCCCTTTCTCTCTGACCCTCCCTGCTCATGCTGTCTCTCTCTCTCACATACAAGTAAATAAAAAAACATTAAAAAAAAGTTATTTCCCTGTTTTGGCTCTTGTAAGTAATGCTGCAGTGAACATGGGGATGCATATCTTTTTGAGTTAGTTGTTTTGATTTTCTCTAGATAAATACCCAAAAGTAGACTTGCTGCATCATATCGTAGTCCTATTTTAATTGTTGGAGGAACCTCAATACTGTTTTTTATAGTAGCTACATAAGTTTACCTTTTTACCCACAGTGCACGAGGGTTTCCTTTTCTCCACATCTTCACCTACATTTGTTATTTCTAGCTTTTTTTGATAACAGCCATTCTAATAGGTATGAGCTGGTATCTCATTTTGACTTTGATTTGCATTTCCTTAATGATTAATGATATAGAACATCTTTTCATGTACCATTTGACCATTTGTATATCTTCTTGGAAAAATGTTTCTTCAGATCCTCTGCCCATTTTTAAATAAGATTGGGTTTTGTTTTTCTTTTTTCTGCTATTGAGTTGTATGAGCTCTTTATATATTTTGTATGTTAGCTCTTTATCAGATAAATGATTGGCAAACATTTTCTCCCATTTGGTGGACTGCTTTTTGTTTTAATGATGCTTTCCTTTGCTGTGTGGAGTCTGTGAGTTTGATACAGTTCCATTTACTTAGTTTTGCTTTTGGTGTCAGATTGAAACAAATTATTGTCAAAACCCATGTTTTGGTCTGTGTTTTCTTCTAGAAGTTTCATGGTCTTGTGTCTTGCGTTCAAATCTTTAATCCATTCTGAGTAAATTTTTGTGCGTAATGTAAGGTAGTGGTTCACTTCCATTCTTTCGCATGTGCTTGTCCAATTTTGTCAGCACTATTGAAGAGACTGTCCTCTTTCCGAAGGATATATTCTTGGCTGCTTTGTCATAAATGAATTGACCATCCATGTGGAGATTTATTTTGGGGCTCTCTATTCTTTTCCACTGATCTATGTACCATCCTGTTTTAGTTGCTGTAGCTTTGTAATACAGTTTGAAATGAGGGAGCAAAGATAGCTTTGGATATTTGGGATCTTCTGTGGTTCCATACCAGTTTTAGGACGGCTTGTTCTATTTCTGTGAAAAATGCCTTTGGAATTGTGATAGGAATTGCACTGGATCTGTAGATTGTGTTGGGTAGCATTGACATTTTAACAGTATTTTTCCAATTCATGATTGTGGAATACCTTTCCATTTATTTGTGTCTTCTTTAATTTTTTTCATTAATATTTTATAGCTTTCAATATCCAGGTCTTTCACTTCCTTGGTCAATGTATTTCTAGATAGTTTATTCTTTTCGATAGACTTGTAAGTGAGATTGCATTCCTAATTTCTCTTTCTGATAGTTCATTTTTAGTACCTAAAACACACAACAGAATTTTGAGTATTAATTTTGTATCCTGCAAACAACCTACTGACCTCAACCACAGCAATTTCTTTCTTTCCTTCTTTCCTTCCTTCCTTCCTTCCTTCTTTCTTTCTTTCTTTCTTTCTTTCTTTCTTTCTTTCTTTCTTTCTTTCTTTCTTTCTTTCTTTCTTTTTCTTTCTTTCTTTCTTTCTTTTTTTTACAAATAGTTTATTGTCACGTTGGTTTCCATATAAAACCCAGTGCTCATCCCTACAAGTGCCCCCCTCCATGGCCATCTCCCCTCTCCACTCCCCCATACCCATCAGTCCTCAGTTTGTTCTCAGTATTCAAGAGTCTTTCATGGTTTGCCTCCCTCCCTCTCCCCCGCTATTTCCCCNAACCACAACAATTTCTTACTCAACATATCCCCAAAAGCAAGGGAATCAAGAGCAAAAATGAACCATTGGGACCTCATCATGATAAAAAGCTTCTGCACAATAAAGGAAACAATCAATAAAACTAATAGGCAGCCGACAGAATGGGAAAAGATAGTTGCAAATGACATATCGGATACAGGACTAGTATCTAAAATCTATAAGGAACTCACCAAACTCCACACCTGAAAAACGAATAATCCAGTGAAGAAATGGGCAGAAAACATAAACAGACACTTCTCCAAAGAGGACATCCAGATGGCCAACAGACACGTGAAACGATGCTCAGCATCCCTCATCATCAGGGAAATACAAATCAAAACCACACTAAGATACCACCTCACACTGGTCAGAGTGGCTAAAATGAACAAATCAGGAGACTCTAGATGCTGGCGAGGGTGTGGAGAAACGGGCACCCTCCTACACTGTTGGTGGGAATGTAAACTGCTACAGCCCCTCTGGAAAACAGTGTGGAGGTTCCTCAAAAAGTTAACAATAGAACTCCCCTATGACCCAGCAATAGCACTGCTAGGAATTTACCCAAGAGATACAGGAGTGCTGATGCATAGGGGCACAATGTTCATAGCACCACTTTCAACGATAGCCAAATCATGGAATGAGCCTAGATGTCCATCAACAGATGAATGGATCAAGAAGATGTGGTTTATCTATATCATGGAATACTACATGGCAATGAGAAAGAATGAAATCTGGCCATGTGTAGCAATATGGATGGAACTCGAGGGGGTTATGCTGAGCGAAATAAGTCAGGCAGAGAAGGACAGATACCATATGTTTTCACTCATAAATGGAACAGGAGGAACCTAACAGAGGACCATGGGGGAGGGGAAGGGGAAAAATAGTGGGGGAGAGGGAGGGAGGCAAACCATGAGAGACTCTTGAATATTGAGAACAAACTGAGGGTTGATAGGGGTCAGGAAGAGGGGAAAGGGGTTAATGGGCATGGAGGAGGGCATTTTTTGGGATGAGCACTGGGTGTTATAAAATATAAAATAAACTATATTTTATAAACTTGACAATAAACTATAAAAGAAAAAAATAAAATGGAAAAGATGAAAATAAAATAAAATTTTGTGTCATGCAACTTGACTCAATTTGCTTATAACTTCTAACAGTTTTTTGATGGAGTTTTTAATATTTTCTGTGTATAATTTGTCATCTGCAAATAGTGACAGTTTTACTTCTTTCCTTCTAATTGAATGTATTTTATTTCTTTTTCTTACTTAAAGAAAACCACTGCTTGCATTCCTGGAATAAATCCCAGTTGGTCATGGTGTGTGATCCTTTCAGTATATTGTTCAATTCAGTTTGCTAATATGTTTCTGTTGAGGAATTTACATCTGTGTTCATCAGGGATATCTGGCCATAATTTTCTTTTTCTCTTCTTTTTCTTATGTTCTTGCCTGGTTTTGGTATCAGGTTAATGCTGGCCTTGTGAAATGAGTTTGGGAGAGCAACCTACTTTCTGTTTTTTGGAAGAGTTTGAGAAGAATTATACTAATTTTTTTTTTTGAATGTTTGGTGGATTCACCAAAGAAACCATATGGTCTAGGACTTCGGTTTGTGGGGAAGTTTTTGATTCACTCATTCATTCTCCTTACTCTTAATTGGTCTAATAACTTTTTCTCTTTCTTCATGATTAAGTCTTGGTGAGTTTTATGTTTCTGGAAAACTTAAGCACTTTTTCTAGGGTTTCCAACTTGTTGGTGTGTAATAGTTAATAATAGTGTCTTATGATCCTTTGTATTACCTGGTATCAGTTGTCACATCTTTAATTTCTTTTTTTTAAGTTTATTTATTTATTTTGAGAGAGAGAGAGAGAGAGAGAGCGAGCATGTACACAGCAGGGGAGGGAAAGAGAGAGAGGGAGAGAATCCCAAGCAGGCTGCGTGCTGTCAGCATGCAGCTCGATGTGGGGGCTCTATCTCACAAACCATGAGATCATGACCTGAGCTGAAATCAGGAATTGGATGACTCACTAAGCCACCTAGGTGCCCTTACCTCTCTTTAATTTCTTTTTTTTTAAATTTTTAAAAAATGTTTTTTACTTATTTTTGAGAGAGAAAGAGAGACAGCATGAGCAGGGGAAGGTCAGAGAGAGAGGGAGACCCAGAATCTGAAGCAGTCTCCAGGCTCTGAGCTAGCTGTCAGCGCAGAGCCCGATACAGGGCTCGAACCCAGAAACTGTGTGATCATAACCTGAGCTGAAGTCAGACGCTCAACTGATTGAGCCACCCAGGCACCCGTAATTTCTGATTTTATATATTTGAGTCTCTTTTTTCTTGGTAATTCTAGCTGAATGTGTGTCAATTTTGTTATCTTTTCAAAGAACCAACTCAGTTTCATTGATTTTTTTGTTGTTGTCCTTTTTTATTTTTAATATCTATTTTATATATTTTTGCTCTGATCTTTGTTATTTCCTTTCTTCTATTGACTTTAGGCCTAGTTTTTAAATTTTTTTCTAGTTTCTTGAGGTGTAAAGTTAGGTTGTTTATTTGAGACTTTTCTTCTTAATATAGGCATTATTGCTTTGAATTTCCTTCTTAGAATTGCTTTTGCTTTGCCCCATAAGGTTTGGTATATTCCATTTCCATTTTCATTTGTATCAAGATCTTTTTCATATCTATTTTGATTTCTTCTTTGACCCATTTGGCTGTTCAGTAGCATACTGTTTAATCTTCACATATTTGTGAATTTTCCAGTTCTCTTCATGCAATTAATATTAAATTTTATAACATTGTGGTCAAAATAGACATTTGATATGATCATTTCTCCTAAATGTATTAAGACTTGTTTTTTGTCCTAACATTAAATTTTGGAAAATGTTCTGTAGGTACTTGAGAAGAATGTATATTCTGCTTTTGGATGGAATGTTCTGTAAGTGTCAGGACCATCTGGTCTAATGTGTTATTCAGTGCTGATGTTTCCTTAATGATGTTCTATCTGATTGATCTGTTCACTGATATAAGAATGTTATTAAAGTCCCATATTGTTACTGTTTTGCTCTTTATTTCTCCCTTTAGGTGTGTTAATATTTGCTTTATATATTTAGGTGCCTCTGTGTTGGCTATATAAATATTTGGAAATGTTTTATCTTCTTTAGGATTCACCTCTTTCTCATTCTGTAATGCTTTTCTTTGGCTTTTATTACAGTCTTTGTTTTAAAGTCCACTTTGAATATCTTTTTCAATCCTTTCACTTTCAGACTGTGTGATTACTTACATCTAAAGTGAGTCTCTTATAGGCAGCATATAGGTAGGTCTTGTTTCTTTATCCATTCAGTCCCTCCATGTCTTTTAATTGGAGAATTTAGTTGATTTACATTTAAAGTATTAATTTGCAGGTGTGTAATTATTGCCATTTTGTTCACTGTTTTCTGGTTGTTTTTATAGTTTCTCTCTGGTTCGTTCTTCTCTTGCTGTCTCCCCTTGTGGTTTGTTAACTTTCTTTGGTGGTATGCTTATATTCCTTTCTCTTCATCTTTTGTGTATTTACTCTCGGTTTTGCTTTTTGGTTACCATGAGGCTTAACATATAAAAACTTACATATTAATAGTCTTATTTTAAGTTGATAACAGCTCAAGTTTTATCCCATCGTAAAGCTCAATATCATTACTCTCCCCCTCCATATTTTCTGTTTTTGATGTCACATTTTATATCCTTTTCTATTGTGTATCCTTTAATTATTGTAATCATAGTGATTTTTACTTCTGTCTTTTAGCCTTCCTATTAGTTTAATAAGTGATTAATCTACTACCTTTACTATGTATTGACCTTCCCAGTGTATGATATATTCTTCCTTATTTGTTTTTACTGGTTTATACTCCTTTCTTTTCAATGCTTCGCTCCTTTAACTTTTCTTTTAAGGCTGGTGTAATGGTGATGAACTCCTTTAACTTTTGATTTTCTGTAGAATGCTCTCTTTTTCAAGTCTGAATGATAACTTTGCTGGGTAGAGCATTCTTGGTTGGAAGTTCTTTTTCTTTCAGCACTTTGGATGTGTGAAGCCACTTTCTTCTGGCCTGTCAAGTTTCTGCTGAAAAATCTTACAGTCATATGTCAGTTCCCATATAAAAAGTTTGTTTTCCCAACAAAAGGTTGTTCTTGTCTGGCTTTTAATATTTTCTTTCTTGTCTTTAACTTTGACATTTTAATTATACTATGTCTTGATTTGGGTTTCTCTGAGTTCCTCTTAGTTGGAAATCTCCAAGCATCTTGGATCAGTGTGTCTGTTTCATTCCCCTGGTTAGGGAAGTTTTCAGCCATTTGTTTTTCACATAAGATTTGTGCCCCTTTCTCTCTTCTCCTTTGTGAAGCTGAATGAAATGAATGGTAGTCCATTTAATGTTTTCCACTGGTCTCTTACACTGTCTTTACTTTCTTTATGTTCTTTATTCTTTTGCTGCTATTATGGGATGAGTTCCACTGCCCTTGTCTTTGAGTTGAGTGATCCTTTCTTCTGCTTCATTTAGTCTGTTGTGGAACCTCTCCAGTATGTTTTTCAGTGCGGCTATTATATTCTACAGCTCTGTGACTTCTCTAGTACTTTCTTGTATTTTCTCTATTTTTTGAAGTTCTTGCTGTGTTTAGCCATTCATCTCTGCCCCCCTTCCCATTCTGTGGGCATCTTTAGGACTGTTGCTTTCAAGTCTTTGTCAGGTAAATTACTTATCTCCATTTCATTCAGGGTTTTTCCTGAGGCTTTGTTGCTTTTTCATGTGGAACACATTCCTCTGTTTCTCAGTTTTACTTAGCTCTCTGTGCTGGTTTCTGTAGTAGTAGATGAAACAATGACCTTGCCTAGTCTTAAAGAAGTAGTCTTGTATAGGATATGACTTGTGACTCAACCCTGCCCCAGCTCTTGGTTGTATCTGAAACCTTTGTGCTTGTCCAAGCAGACTATTATATTTTTAATCGTTTCCAGTAGTTAAGTATGTACCAGTACTTGTCAGAGTCCCAGAGGGGAAGATCTCGGCACCTAGGGTCTCACTGGCAGACAGACATTCAGACATCAGCTTTTTTTTTTTTTTAATGTTTTATTTATTTCTAGGAGAGGGAGAGAGACAGCGTGAGCAGGGGAGGGTCAGAGAGAGAGGGAGACACAGACTCTGAAATAGGCTCCAGGCTCTGAGCTGGCAGTCAGCACAGAGCCCAACGCGGGGCTCGAACCCACGAACCGCGAGATCATGACCTAAGCGGAAGTCGGACGCTTAACCGACTAAGCCACCCAGGCGCCCCACAGACATCAGCTTTTTAAAGTATTGCAATACATACAGTCCTATGGGATTGTAAGCCTAAACCCTGCCAGCCACCAGACTCAGGCAAAATGGAGGTGATGGCAATAGCGAAAATCAAAGCCCCCGCTGAATGTAAACCTCTTTTCTGGGTGATAATTGGCAAGCCAGAGCAAGGTAGAGAGAGACTGCCAAGATGACGTTCATGGCCTGCATTCTTTGAAAGCAGCTCTGTAGGCCATAAATGTGTGCCAGACCTAAAGCCTGCTCCTCAGACCATAGCTCCAGGATGAGCAAAGAAGCCTCTGTCACAGAAAGGAGGGCGGTAGCCTCCCAAGAACTATCTGACTGATGGCTACAGTCCCATGGGACCCAGAAAGGCAAGCCCCTCCAGTCACCAGATCCAGGTGACCAGGAAGTGTCACCTGGGTGACAGCCACAAATACTGGAGCACCAGACATAATAAATAACCAGGGCACCAAACATGGAAAGCCACTCTCCTGAAGACGTTGGCACTCTGGAGCACAGCAAAGCGTGAGTGTAAGGACAGCACGTGCCCTCAGGGACTCTGAAATGAATTATAGCCCAGCCCCCAGTTGTATGTTCAGTTAGAGGCCTGCCTCTCAGGCCACAGTCGTGATGATTAGCCAGTAGGCCTTCTTCACTAAGCACCAGGTTCTGGGCCTGTTGCCTCTTGCTGTATCTTGATGGTCATCATTTAGGAATTCTTTCTCTGTTGGTTATAGTCCTGTGGGATCCCTGAGTGGCCCCCCTGGCCACCAGAGCCAGGTCATTTCCCCTAACAGCAGTCACAAAATGTGGGGTTCTGGACGAGGAAGGGTAGGAGCTCCTTTCTGGCTGACATTGATGACGTTGATGACTGTAGTCCCACGGAACTGGGATCGCAAGCTCCCCTGGCCTCTTGAGCCAGGGCATCGGATGTGTGAAAGCTGCTTCTGGAACATTCTGGTGTTCTGCAGACAGCAAAGGGAGCATGAAGATGGCATCTGCCAGTCTCCATCCTTGGAGAATGGTCCTTCAGGGTCCTAGATATTGTGTGTTAAAGTAGATACCTGCCCCCAGAGCCCACTGCTTTTGTAGAAGTTGGTGAGGCTCCTTCACTTGAAGTCCGGGGTCATGTAGCTGGGCCGTGGGGTGGCAGGTGAGCCCAAGCACACAAGCACTTTTTAGCAGTTTCTCAGTTTCGGCTTCAGTTTTGTGGGTCTTGAGACATGAGCCCCACTGTTTTCCAAAGGTAGATGTTTTGGGGGCTCAGCTTTCAAGTGAATGTCTTGAAAATTGAAATGCATGCTGTGGGATTCAAACCCTTCGCTCCTCAGGGAGAGGCTCTGGGTTTTGAGTTTCCTCCTAGTTGAGGGTCACGGCCCTGGAGGTGGGGTTTATGGTAACGTTGCGTCCCAGCCTTTCCTACCTACTTTGATGTGGTTTCCCTCTCCTGGGCTCAGTGTGTACTTGTTGCGTAGCCTGTCTGTGGGTGGAGGTGAGTTCAGGATCTTTCCACATCATCATCTTGAACCAGAATTCTCCTGTGTTTTAACTCCACCTTCAAAGCTAGCAATGTTGCATCTCTCTGAACATTTTTCTGTGGTTACTCATGTATCTCCCTCTGATTCTGACCTCTCTTTCTTCTTCAGAGAGCCTTTGTAGTTTGAGTCTTTCAACAAGTATGTCCATTGTATCTAAGTTGTCAAATTTCTTGGCATAAAGTTGTTACTGTGCTTTTATTTCTGTAGGACAGTTCATCCTGCAGCCTCTGTCATTGGTATTGGTGATTTGTATCTTTGTTTTTTTACCTGAGCAACGTGACAATACGTTTACCAATTTTATCCTTAAAACGAAACGGCTTTTGATTTCATTCTTTCTCTTTTATCAATTCCTGCTCTTACCCTATTTTTTTTTATAGAGGTATTTCTACCTCTATTTATGTCATGGAGGAAACTACTCTGCCTGGTATGAATATACCCACTCCAGCTTTGTTTAAATTAGTACCACTGTGTTGTATTTTTTCTTGCCTTTTTACTTTTAATTTGTTTACTTACATGAAATGCTTGTTTTGTAAATAATAAGTGACTGGTTCCTGCATTTTTCTTTCTTATTTTTTTCATATTGTGTTTTTTATATTTTTTGAAAATTTTACTTAAATCCAAGTTAGTTAACATGTAGTGTAATAATGGTTTCAGAAATAGAGTTTAGTGATTCATCATTACATATAACACCCAGTGCTCATCCCAGCAAGTGCCCTTCTTAATGCTCATCACATATTCAGCCCATTCCCCCACCTGCCTCCCCTCCAGCAACCCTCAGTTTGTTCTCTGTATTTAAGGGTCTCTTACGGTTTGCCTCCCTCTTTGTTTTTACCTTGTTTTTCATTCCCTTCCCCTATGTTCACCTGTTTTGTTTCTTAAATTCCACATATGAGTGAGGTCATATGGTACTTGTCTTTCTCTGACTTATTTCACTTAGCATAATACTCTCTAGTTCTATCCACGTTGTTGCAAATGGCAAGATTTCATTCTTTTTGATTGCTGAGTAATATTCCGTTGTGTGTGTGTGTGTGTGTGTGTGTGTGTATTTACCCATTCATCAGTCAATGGACATTTGGGCTCTTTCCATAACTTGGCTCTTGTTGATAGGGGTGCTTTAAATATTGGGGTGTATGTGCCCCTTCAAATCAGCATTTTTGTATCCTTTGAATAAATAGTACAATTGCTGGGTGGTAGGGTAGCTCTATTTTTAATTTTTTGAGGAATCTCCACACTGTTCTCCAGAGTGGCTGTATCACTTTGCATTCCCACCAGCAGTGCAAAAGTGTTCCCCTTTCTTCATATCCTTGCCAACGTCTGTTGTTTCCTGAGTTGTTAATTTTGGCTATTCTGACAGGTGTGAGGTGGTATCTCATTGTGGTTTTGATTTGTATTTCCCTGAGGACAAGTGATATTGAGCATATTTTTATGTGTCTGTTGGCCATCTGGATGTCTTCTTTGAAAAAGTGTCTATTTGTGTCATTTGCCCATTTTTTTTCACTGGATTATTTGGTTTTGGGGTGTTGAGTTTGATAATTTCTTTATAGATGTTGGATACTAACCCTTTATCTGATATGTCATCTGCAAATATCTTCTTCCATTCCATAGGCTGCCTTTTAGTTTTGTTGATTCTTTTGATTGTTTCCTTTGCTGTGCAGAAGCTTTTACCTTGATAAGGTTCCCAATAGTTTATTTTTGCTTTTGTTTCCCTCGCCTCCAGAGACATGTCAAGTAAGAAGTTTCTGTGGCTGAGGTCAAAGAGGTCGTTGCCTGTTTTCTCCTCTAAGATTTTGATGGCTTCCTGCATTAGATTTATGTCTTTCATCCATTTTGAGTTTAATTTTGTGTACACTGTAAGAAAGTGGTGCAGGTTTGTTCTTCTGCATGTCACTGTCCAGTTTTCCCAACACCATTTGCTGAAGAGACTGTCTTTTCTCCACTGGATATTCTTTCCTGCTTTGTTGAAGATCAGTTGGCCGTACATTTGTGGGTCCATTTCTGGGTTCTGTATTCCGTTCCACTGATCCCTGTGTCTGTGTTTGTGCTAGTATCAAACTGTCTTGATGATTACAGCTTTGTAATACAGCTTGAAGTCAAGAATTGTGATGTCTCTAGCCTTGGTTTTCTTTCTTAACGTGGCTTTGTCAATTTGGGGTCTTTTCTGGTTCCGTACAAATTTTAGAATTGTTTATTCTAGCTCTGTGAAGAATGATGGCATTTTTTTGATAGGGATAGCATTGAATGTGTAGATTGCTTTGTATACTATCCGACATTGTAACAATATTGTTCTTTCTATCCATGAGCCTGGAATGTTTTTCCATTTCTTTGTGTCTTCTTCAATTTCTTTCATAAGCTTTCTATGTTTTCAGGGTATGCATCTTTCACCTCTTTGATTAGGTTTATTCCTGTTTTATGGTTGTCAGTGCAGTTGTCAATGAAATCGATTTCTTGATTACTCTTTCTGCTATTTGAATCAGTATGTATAAATGCTACTGGTTTTTGTATGTTGATTTTATAGTGATGTTGTTGAATTCATGTATCAGTTCTAGCAGTTTTTGGTGGAATCTTCCAGGTTTTCCACCTAGAGTATCATGTCATCTGTGAGGAGTGATCATTTGACTCCTATGCCAATTTGGATGCCTTATGTTTGTTTTTGTTGTCTGATTACTGAGGCTAGGACTTCCAATACTGTGTTGAACACCAGTGGTGACAGAGGACATCCCTGTCATGTTCCTGACCTTAGGGGGACAGCTCTGTTTTTCCCCATTGAGGATGGTATTAGCTGTGGGTCTGTAGCTTACCGTATTGTACGTAGTTTATAATACATATACATTAACATGTAAAATATGTGTTAATTGGCTCTTTATGTTATTCCTGGTCAACAGCAGACTATTGGTGATTAAATTTTTACAGAGTCAAAAGTCATACGTGGATTTTCAACTGCACGCATGTTGTTTAAAGGACAGCTGTGTACATCTTTTACTTACCACAATCTGCCTTCAAGTGATTTATGTCTTCCCCCTTTCTGGCCTCTTGTCAGGCATTGATTTCTTCATATGTTATGAACTCTTCAATAAATTATTATTATATTTACTTTAAACAGTCAATTCCTTATTAAAGAGACCTAGGAAAATAAGAGTCTTTTGTATATATTTACACATTTCCCATTGCTAGTGTTCTTTGTTCCTTTGTATCAATCCAGATTCACTCTGGTTTCCTTTGGCTTCTGCCTGAAGGACCCTAGCATTCCTTGCTATTCCTTGCTAGGACCCTGCAGGCTTGCTAGTATGAATTACTTCAGCCTTGGAATGTCTGAGAAAGGCCCTATTTTTGCCCTCTTTTTTGAAAGATTTGCTGACTATAGAATTCTAGGTTGAGAGTCGCTCCAACCTGTCATGTTCTTCAGTTAATGACATTGTTCCATGCCTTCTGATTTGCCTTGTTTCTGACAAGTCTGTTGTAATCTTATTTTGCTTCTATATATGTGTTTCTTTCCTCTAACTACTTTTCTGATTTTTTTCCTTATCACTCGTTTAAAGAAATTTTCTAATTGTGTGTCTTTAGTCTTATTTATTTATTTTTTTTACATTTCTTGTGCTTTCAATTTCCTGAGCTTCTTGGATCTGTGAATTTATAGTTCTCGTTTGGAAAATTTGCCATCATAATTTTTTCTAAAAGTTATTGGTCTTTTCTCTCTTTTTAAAAAATTTTTAAAACATTTTTATTTATTTTTGAGAAACAGAGAGAGACAAAGCGTGAGCAGAGGAGGGGAAGAGAGAGAGGGAGACACAACATCTGAAGCAGGCTTCAGGCTCTGAGCTGTCAGCACAGAGCCTGATGCAGGGCTCGAGCTCACGAACCATGAGATCATGACCTGAGCCAAAGTCAGACAACCAACCGCTTGAGTCACCCAGGCGTCCCTTTTCTCTCTAAGATCATAATTTCCCATATATTAGACCAAATCAAGGTTGTGTCACAGCTGAATGATTCTTTATAACTTTTTCATTCAATCTTTTATTTCCTATTATATTTTATTTTCAATAGTTTATGGCTCTGTCTCTTCAAGTTCCCTAATCTTACTATCTCTGCCATATATCACGGGAAATTTAATTGTTTTCATCTAATAAATGGTATTTAAATAAAATTTTAAATTCTAACACATTTAGAAGAGAGGGCAAGATGGCAGAGAAGTAAGAAGCTCCGTACTTGCACTCGCGCCCATACATCACACAGAAAAGATCTGAGGCCATTGGAAACCTTACAAAACCTGAGAGATTGGAAGAAAAAGGACGCAGAATCCACTGAGAGAGCCTTCTAACGGCTACCTCAAGAAACAAGCTAGAGTACACAAGGTGGAGAGTCCCAAATATCACTACGAATAGGAAAGTAAAATAACCAAGGTCCCAACAAGAGAGGCCAAGGGATACCATTCAAAAAACACTCTCTGAAAGGATAGGCCCTGGAAAGTCAAAGAGTCTTCTTGGATATAGCAGCGCTCATAAATTCTAACACACTTAGTTTTTATGATAGAATTGTAATTTCATACTTCTATACTTTTTACGTTACGTTTTACCTTGGTGACTTAAAATACACTTGTGATTCTCATTGATTTAATTAGAAGATACCTGTATTTGGCTCTACTCTTTTTGTTTTCTCTTTCATGGATCTTTGTGAGACTCCAGTTCTTTTGTGACTTTGCCTGATGGACCCTGATACTCATGGTGCTCTGATCGTTGGCCTGTTTTGAATATGATCAAATGACTAAAACCCATGTGTTGGCAGTAGACAAAACCCTCCAGACAGGAGTGAATAGTTACAGTCTCATGTCTCAGTCTCATGGTTGAAGAGCCAGAAATTGACAGAGCCTTGGGTAGACTACTGAATGTGTACCTCTTTCCTCTTTTCTTTCTTCCTCCCCACCCCTCCTTTCTTCTTTCTTTGTTTTTCTCTTTTCTTCTCTTTCTCTTTCTTTCTTTCTTCCTTCCTTCCCTTCCTTCCCTTCCTTCCTTTCTTCCTTCAGCTTAACACTGTCCTGTAGAAACTCTGGGTATCTTCCACCATGTGGCGATAGGTAATATTCACTCCCGCTGGGAAGTGTCACATTTAGACAAAGCTTTGGGGCTAGAGTATATAGATCTCTCAAGCTCCTTGGTATACTAGGAACCATCGTAGGACCTGTGGGATTGAGATAAATCTGTTAAGGTTGAAAGTGTCTTTGCAACTAAAACTATTTTTAACTTCTGTGGTAGCTTTTTGCTTTGCCTCCTCCTTTATTACAAAACAGTCTTTCAAGATTTTCAGATTTTCTTAGTTGGGCCAATGGCAACCAAGGGAAAATAGTTTTGATTTATTGTGGCAGCACCAGTCAAGAGAGAGATAAGTGAAAGGTAGGTAAAGTTCAAGGGGAGAGGAGTTGCCAGATGGTTGATGACCTTCCCCACTGATAACAAACACCTGTTTGAGAACTAAGCTTTAGGGAGTCTCGTTTTGCTGGATGGGGTGGGGAGTGATTTCTGACATGACTCTTCACAGCCCTGTCCCTTCTCCACCCACCTACCACCCACACTCTGCGACCTTACTGCAGAGCCTTGATCTCAAGTAGCAGGCACCTAATGACTAAGATATTTATTGAAAGAAAATTTAAGGTTTTTTTCACTCAAAGGGGTACTTGCATTTTGAATGATAACCCTTAAAGACTAAAGGCTATTCTATGATTTAAGGAATTAATACTTAATAATGGAATTTTGGGTAGAGGGAGATTCACTGGGGTCTGGGATCCTGCAAAACTGTACCACTGAGCCTATAGATCTTTTATGCTGATATACATCTCTCTTAACTTAGTTTCATCTGTGTTTTTACTATTCAGAGTTAAAATTTAAGATGATTATTTTGGGGAAATTTTTTCTATATATCCCAAGGTATATCAGTCAACCTAGAGTATAAAAAAAATGACAGAGCATATATTTATGGTAAACATCTATAGGATGTATTTGTTAGTGAGTTACAGAAAAATGAAATGGCTGTAAGATATGAGTGTGAGTTGGGGTGCAGTCATGATTTATTTGTAATACTAGACTTACATGCAAATTGCACATTCCTATGTCAGCATAGTAATTCTTTCCAAATTTGTGTCCCTGGATTTTTGGAAATGGATACGATATTCAGTTATTTCTACATTAACTTATTTCGGAAAGGATTTAGAGAGCTAAGCTGGGTCGATTATAAAAGTATCCTTTAGGACACTTCATACATTTGTGTAGCAACATATGAGATGAGATCTTGGTTTTCTAATTCCACCAATTTGACTTTTAGGTATTTAGAGAGTGACTATCTTCAGACTATCAGAAATATACAGAGCTGCCCGTGGAGACGACAAGAAGAACAATATGAGAACTTTAGGTAAAATCCTTCTTCATAAATATTATAAGATTAAAAAAAAATGTCTTGTGTATTTGCTTTGTATGGGAAATGATATGTTGTTATAACACCCCTTCTGCGGCACTTAGCTCTCCTCCCCCATCTCCCTGTTTAGAAATTTAATTCTGTTATTGGAGTTAATGAATTACAAAAATCCTAAGTTCAGAAAGAAACTTTTGTTGGGCTTTTTATGATATTTTAGAAAACGTGGCTTCTTTTTTACACCATTTGCATTGGTATTTATTTATTTCATACATATGATACATATAACATCATATATACTATGATAGCATTAGCGCATGTTTGGAAAACATAGAGGGAAAGTGTCATCCAAGGTCCTACCGCTTCAGAACAAAAGCTCCTTTCTGTGCTTTTCCCTCTAGTTTCCTTATTGGCTCTTTCACACCAGCACCATTCGGGAGTGTGAGTTGCTACAGTTGATAACCCAGGGAGGTGCTCGGGCTGCCGAGAGCAGGTTGTCAGTTGGTGATTATAAAGCTGTGCTGCCCTTGGCTAACTTGGAGCCCGCCTGGACAGAAATAAATTGTGTCATGACGCCGTGCCGCAGGGGCATACGGATCCTTACATGGGACCCAGACTCCTGGGTGTACGGCCCAGCTGGACCGTTGTCTGTGTACTGGCCCGGCCTGCGGTGCTCTGCTCTTCTTTGCCCACATTCTGATTCTTGGCTGTGCATTCAACACATGGTTTGTTTGGTGCCAAGTTATTTTATCATGTTCCAATCCAGAAATATGTTTTTATCTTTATTGGTTCATATTTTCAGAATTTAAGCCTTAAGTCTTTTGAAGACCTTCTTAAAGAGACTGTTTTCTCCAGAGATTTTCTTTTATTTAAAAGTTTGGGGTTTTTTTTAAGCATTTTAATGTTTATTTATTTTGATATATATATATAGAGAGAGAGAGCAGGAGAAGGGCAGAGAAGAGAGGCTGAGCTGTCAGCACAGAGCCTGATGTGGGGCTCAAAATTAACGAACTGTGAGATCCTGACCTGAGCCGAAGTTGGATGCTTAACCGACTGAGCCACCCAGGTGTCCCTGCCTGATATAAGTATAGCTACTCCAGCTTTCTTTTGACTTCCCGTAGCATGATCTATATTTCTCCATCCCCTTACTTTTAATCTGAAGGTATCTTCCAGTCTAAAATGCGTTTCTTGTAGATAGCAAATAGATGGATTTTGTTTTTTTATCCATTCTGCTACTCTATGTCTTTTGATTGGAGCATTCAGCCCATTTACATTCAGTGTTATTATTGAAATATGTGGGTTTAGAGTCATTGTGTTCTTTGTGGGATTCATACTTGTGGTGATGTCTCTGGTATCTTGTGTTCCTTGCAACACTTCCCTCAGAGAGTTCCCCTCAGGATTTCTTGTGTCTCCCTCTCTCTCTGTTCCTCCCCCACTCACTCTTTGTTTCTCTCTTAAAAATAAATAAACATTTTAAAAAATTAAAAAAAAACAGATTAGACTTGAAAGACCCCTGTGACCAGGAAACCGGATAGAAAGTTACCCGGACAGTTGTAACTTAAATGATCACAGGGTCCATGAATGGCCAAAGAATCTGGTTTAGAGAGACTTTTCTAGCTGTGCAGAAGAGACAAAAGAGGAAGAGGGAGACATTGAAGTATTGAGCTATTAAAGATGAGCCCAAGATGATCAGCTGGCGAGACTAAGAAGTGACACCAGTCACCAAAGTCGGGGGTAGAAGAACCCCTCCTTCCAGCTGTGAAGTTGCTTTTGCTTGTACCTCCCGCACATAATACAAGGCAAAAAAGTATACTAAACAAAGGGCACTGTGTGAGGGCTCTGGCGTGCTACCAAGGCATGGGGAATTTTCAGGAATAAAATGCAGAAGAAAAGGGAAGCCAAGGAAGGTGAGGCCTACATTTGAGGCCAGTTTTCCTCACAAGAAGCTTGCGGATCGCAAAAGCGAGAGCATGGCTGACCCACAGAGGAGCCGGGCTGAGCTTCCGGCCATCACCAGAAAAGGCCCATCTTCTGAAGGAGCAAAGCCCAGGTATGAGTCATTTCCACCCTCCATTGGATTTAGACCTTCCCTAAGTCCAGATGTCTGATAGAAGCAAAAGCAAGTCCTCTCTAGGAGAAGGGAGCCTCATTCTGAGCCTTATGTGATCTGTGCAAATTGTCACATATCTGGCTCAATGAAAAAAGTAATTCTCTTTAAAGGGTTTTTTTTTTCTCCTTTTTTACCTTTTTTCTTTCTTTTTTTAATGATAAAAATCAAGAGTTTTCCCATCCAAAGTGCTTGAGAATCACTGCTATGAATGATGCCCCATAGAGGCTGTGGACAAGGATGCTGTGCAGACAGAATGGCCATTTCACCCTTGGTACGACCTTTGTATAAAAGGCACACTGGTAACAGTGCCGATTCCCCATGGCCTGTCTGTCCCTCCAGGGCCAATGTATGTAAACATCTGGGACTCTAACACCGTTGGTTGTCATGGGAGAGAATCGTCCCAGTGACATTTATTTATTTACTTGAGTATTTATTATATTGTAATTTCCTTTTAATGGGCACATTTGTAAACTGAATTATGCACGCCCTCAACAGCAGTCTGTGCAATTAAGTAATAATAAGCGGCCCACTCTCCTACATTTTTGCTAACACAGCTGGCCCAATCTGGGGGGTTTCAAGCTTCCTGGTAAAATTGGTAGTGTAGAAACACCTCCTATTATTACAGATGGCCGGCGCTCCATTTTCTTTATGTGAGCGTTTTATACCGAATTGAAGAAAAGTGAAATGTGACCCTTAAAAAGGTGGTAATACAATGTTAACAGGAATTCTAAAAGATGCATTCAATTATGATGAATCTGAACAAAGGTATATATTCTAAATTCACCTCCAGCCTGATTGTTGAAACTCTCAACTGTTGACACCAAGGGGCTATTGGGAAATCGTGGGACTTCTCTGGCTGCATAATCTAAAAATAAGATGGGTTTTAAGAGTTCTTTTTCTTTTTCTTTTTTGGTGTTATTTTGTTTTATTTTTGAGAGAGAGAGAGAATGAGCCAGGCAGGGGCAGAAAGAGAAAAAGAGAGAACCTCAAACAGGCTCTGCACTGCCAGCATGGAGCTCAGTGCAGTGCTTGAAAGTCACAAACGGTGAGATCATGACCTGAGCCAAAATCAGGAGTCGATGCTTAACCGACTGAGCCACCCAGGCGCGCCTAAGGCTTATTTTTCTTAAATAAATATGCTACTTGCTAGAAGAAGAGATGCATTTTGTTAACAAATATCTGTTTAGAATCTACTATGTGAAAGCACAGTAGACCCCCTCAGCCTGGTTCAGTGCAGGGCACAAAGTAGGACCTCAGTAAATATATTTCAAACAAATGGACGCATGAAAGAACACAAGGTTTCCTTACCAACCTCAAAGAAGCTGTAGTCAGTTTAGAAAGATAAAAAATAAAACTAGGAATACTTATGATTCAGCATCAGAATGAATGATTTCTACAAATACTGTAATATATCAGTGTGGATATAATTTCGTGAAACGTTTTGCGGAAAGAGGCAGGACTTGCGTGGTGACTTGGAGGATGCCTAGAAAGGGGAGGGGTCCTGAGGCCAGGAGTAAACATCAGTCAGTTTCAGGACCAGCTTCCCTGCAGCTGGTACTAGGGGTACTAAAGGGGTACTAGGGAGGGGCGCCTGGCTGGCTCAGTCGGTGAAGCATCCGACTTCAGCTCCGGTCATGATCTCACAGTTTGTGAGTCCGAGCTCCGCGTCAGGCTTGCTGCTGTCAGCGCAGAGCCTGCTTCGGATCCTCTGTCCCCTCTCTCTCTGCCTCTCCCCACCTTCAAAAATAAATGAACAAGTACAACAAATAAAATCTAAAGGGTATTTGAGATAGAGGGAAGACGTGCAGGTGAGTAGGGGTGAGCCCAGGGCACACAGAGCTCTGCTGATCTGAGGAGAGCCCACGGACTTCCTGTAGGCACCCCAGAACCTCGTGGAGATATTCCTAGCAAGGGTATCCCATGATGGGTTTATTATTTTAAGGAATGTGGCTGCTCAGAAAACTGTAATGTGAATCGGAGTCCCAGGAGCGAGTGAACAGACTGAAGAAAGCCAGACTGATGTCGGGGCTGGCCGTGGAAAGGTATTCTACTCTAGATGAGCATCTAGAACATCAGTGGTGGTTGTAAAACTATCAAGGAAGTGACACTCGGTGGCGGACTCTTTGGCAGCACGGTGTGCCTGATTTACCTCTGTATCCCCAGAGCCCATCACAAAGAGGGAACCCAGCAAACAGGTGCAGTAGACGTTATGGAAAAATTAGCAGGACTTGGTTGCTTACTGATTCCTGGGTTTCACATTGAAGAAGCCTAAGAGAATTGAAGACAAATGTGAAATGTTGAGACTGTTTGACTGGATTAATAGCAATGCTCGTGAAAAGCAGAAAGATTTCAGGGGGAAATCGCTTTTGAGAAGACGAAGCCGCGTTGAGCAGGCTGTGTTTGAGCAGACACTGAGGCGGCCAGATGCAGAAGACATTTCTTTCATATTAATGTTAAGGGAAATTGGACTCTCGTGAAGAGGAAAGGTGAGTGCAGGGTGAAGCTGGCGTATGTAAGAAATGTGGCCCTCTCTGGTGGGGAGTGACAGAATGTATTCAAAGTGTCAACAGGAAAAAAATCTGCAGCCAAGAATATTCTATCCAGCAAAGCTGTCATTCAGAACAGAAAGGGAGAGAACGAGTTTCCTAGACAAAAGTTAAAGGAATTCATGACCACTAAACTAGTCCTACAAGAAATATTAAAGGGGACTCTTTGAGTGGGAAGGAAAGAGGGAAGTAGGAGGCATAAAAACAGTAAAAAACAACTGTATCTGTAAAAATCAGTGAAGGGACTCACAAAAGAATGTAAAGTATGAACACCCTATACCTGAAATGTGAGGAGAGAGGGGTAAAGGATGGCTTCAAACATAAGTGACCATCACCGTAATACAGACTACTGTGTACAGAACATGCTACAGACAAACCAAACAATAACCCCAAATCAAAAATGAGTAATAAATATGCAAAAAATAAAGAGAAGGGAATACAAGTCTATCATTAAAGAAAGCCAGCCATAAAACAAGTAACAGAATGGCAATAAATACATGCCTATCAATAATTACCTTGAATCAGGTGCCTGGGTGGCTCAGTCGGCTAAGCATCTGACTTCGGCTTAGGTCATGATCTCACGGTTCATGGGTTCGTGCCCCGCGTCTGGCTCTGTATTGACAGGTCAGAGCCTGGAGCCTGTCTTCAGATTCTGTATCTCCCTTTTTCTCTGACCCTCCCCTGCTCACACTGCCTCTCTCTCTCTCTCTGAAATAAATAAAACATTAAAACAAAAAAGTAAAAATAAAATCATTACCATGAATGTAAATGCCCTAATCAAAAGGTGTAGAGTGACGAACAGACAGAAGAAGAAACTTCTATGTGCTCCCTTACAAGAGACTCATTTTAGATTCATTTCAGACTTTGGGATTTTATTGCTTGTTTCATCTTCCCTGTAAGTGTCATTACCATAAGCTTCCGTGTGACACTCCTGCAGAGTTATCCCTCCCTGTCATCTGGACATTCCCAGTTTCAGTGATGCATTGGTGTTTCTGTGAGATCCCACTTGACCCTAAAGAGGGATTTAATAAGCAAGAGTTGAAGATGTCCTACCTTGTCCTACCTTCTGTTTTGCTCTTGGCTCTCATTTTATTTGTCTAGAGCTGCACAAAGTTAAGAATGTGGAGCTGTCTGCCTTCAATTTTTGAGAGATGGAGACAGAGCACGAGCAGGGGAGGAGCAGAGAGAGAGGGAGGCACAGAATCTGAAGCAGACATGAGGCTCTAAGCTGTCAGCACAGAACCAGATGCGGGGCTTGAACTCCTGAAACCACAGGATCGTGACCTGAGCCGAAGTCAGATGCTTAACCGACTGAGCCACCCAGGCACCTCTGCCTTCTGCTTTTAAAATCAATTGATTCTCCTGTTACCATTCCGCCCCCATCCCCACCCCAAAGCATGAGCCGATAACATATATAATAGATTTGCAGAAAATCGAACGTGGGTTTCAGTTTGAGGAAATACTGCTCTTTGCATTCTCTCCCTCGTGTTTTTAGAAACTGATGGGTAATCATTTGCTTCAGCAGGATACTTAGATATTTGAGAATCCTACCAAGGTGCTCAAATTTAAATTAAACATGGTATGAAGTGCTCCCTACTTTTCTTTCTCCACTTCCCCTGCATGACCTTTGAAGACTCCTTTGCAAAGCTCTTGGGAACTTTCGGTAAGCAGGCTTGTTCCCAGCAGAAGATCTTTGAGCTTCAATAATGAGTCTTGGATTCCCTGGGAGCTTGCATGGTAATTACCGCATTAGCTTTCATGAATTGTCTTCTTACTTAAAAGAACTGTATTCATTTGTGTAATCAATTATGGAAAACTAATAGGTACACAAAGCAACAGTGCTCAATTGTCACTTTCCTTCTTCCCCCCAACTAACACTCATGCTACCATTCACTATTATTTTGTTTTCGGTTTCTTCTGGATCCTGTAATACCCTTTGGTTTCTTTAAACATCTATGGGTTTCATGGCTGTGGGTTTGAAACTACAATGACTGAATTTATCAGTCACGTATTTACGGAAAACTGAGTGGCGAAAAAACAGTGGTGTTATATAAATGCACACATTTCTTTTAAGGCTCAGGCCAATGAGATGCCATTCAAATGACTTGGAAAACAGGTATTTGGTGCCTGATTGCTTTGTTACGGAGAACTGTCACATGGCCGCCATTTTATTAAATCTGGAATTATCCCCTCCGGTTTGATTAGATTAAATTTTCTTGAAAGTTGTTTCTTGTTTTTCTCGTGCAGGGATTTATCAGAAAAGGTTGCAGTGTTGTATCAATAGGTTGATTGCGTCTTCTAAAACATCAGCCAACATGTTGCTCTTCCTGGGAAAAGTTCCTTGGACAAACTAGAGCAATAAAGTCAACCCACTCTACCTTATATCACGTATGTTAATATTTTCTTAGTACATGACAATTCATGACCAAAACAGTGCGATTTAATGATTTGCCTTGTGAAAGGACAGAAATTCTGCAGATAAATAGACAGATAAGCTCATCAGTGTTTTTCGAGAAACCGTAGATCTGTGCTCAGACTTCATTTAACCAACAAAGCTTCCAGCCAGTTTCTGAAATAGTCCTCTAAAAGTGTTGCTTATGGTTTGATTTTGGTTACTATTTCATGAGAGCTTACACTTTTTTTCCCCATTTAGTTAACGCTTACTGAACTTTATTATGTCCCAGACATTTTGTTTTATAGCACAGATTTCCTGGAGAGAAGCAGGAGTCCTCTCTGGTAGAGGGTGGTTTCAATTATAAAAGACCGTGTTCCTTTTTTCCAAGCCACCGTTCCCCTCCGCCTCAGTCCCCTCAAATGTGTGCTGTTTATGATTCATACAGGGTGAGTGCAACGAAAGCTCAAAGCAATATACATTTTATTTTATTTTTTTTAATGTAAGAAGATATGTGCACTTTGTGAGAGGTGTTCTGGGTCAGTTGTCAATTGAAAGAGCTCCGTTTCCTCGTTCCCTCTGCATTGGGAACATTTTTCTCCATTAATACCCTGTCATACCATCTTCTATTTGTCACACCACACAGCATGCCCGTGCATTTAGAGAAGCCACGAAAACCACACCGTGTCATTACGCCTGCCGTATTTAATAATAGTGACTCACTCTTGTACGTTTACGGAGTCGTTCCTGTCTTAGTTTTCAGAATATAAAGTTTGCTGTGAAAATGCATCAGACCCCTGTGAGGTTCACTGATCTTTTAAATTCCACTTGGAAATCTGTCTCTCACATTGTACTCAGTATTAAGTATATTGCTTTATGAAGCTGTCAGGGAAGCCTCATTTCAGGCTGCCCACGCTTTCAAGGCCTCTTTATTACCCTGCTCTGACTTTCCTCAATGGTCTAACCCTGATACAATGTTGCAGCATATGGATGCTTCTCCAGTGTCTCAACATTGCTCCTTTACTCCGAGTTCAAGTTTCTGTTGTCTTCCTGTCATTGATTTGGAAATTATATTCTTTTATATTTTATTTTATCTTGGTTTAGTTCTTCTCTTCTACTCAGATACATGGGCTGATCTTTCCTAAGCTTAAAAGTATCAGTGCACACGTTAGCTGATAAGAGAAAAACCCAGCCATCTGAGTTGCTGATTGAATTTTGTCTTTGTTTACTCTCTTCGTTAGCCTGAGACTTGTATTGATCCCATATTGAACACTGGATCACGTATCCTATTGGATTTGTCTATCCGCCAGGTTGTGAAGCAGCACTTTGAGAGGGTTGAGGTAGAGCTAGGATGAACCTTCAGCAAAATCATAAAGTGGGTGAAGCTTTCATTCATTTTACATTTTATTATCTATTTCCAAATGCACTGAGCCTCCACTCTGTCTAGCTGCCTGGGTTTTCCCCACCTCCTTTTTTTTTTTTTTTTTTTATACTTCATTAAGCTTCTTCTTTGCTTCTCTCTGTCTTTTTTTTTTTTTAATGTTTATTTATTTTTGAGAGAGAGAGAGAGAGAGAGCGAGCATGCACGGGAGTGAGCATGAGCAGGGAAGGGGCAGAAAAGGAGGGAGACAGAATCCAAAGCAGGCCCCAGGCTCTGAGCTGTCAGCACAGAACCGGACACGGGCCTTGAACTCACAAGCTGTGAGATGATGACCTGAGCCGGAGTCGATGCTTAATTGACCAAGCCACCCAGACGCCCCTTCTTTGCTTCTCTCTTATTTCTCGATGCGATGCCTCAGGGATTCGGAGGCACTGTGCAACATCAAGTTTTCATGTTTCCAAATGTTTTCTCCCTCATCCTTCCTTGAAACTCCAGTTTCTCTGTGTGAGATCTCCGCTGAAATGTCATGTACGAATTCATGTTAAGATGTGAATGACTAACGGACAGGCTTTTCTGAGCCCCATGCCGTCCATCCTGTATCTAACTAGATTCATTAAGGGCAATCACTGATGTCTGATTTTCTAATTCCAAATGTAGAGGCCATTGCATCTTCCTCATTTTGCAAGAGAGCCAGGGATTTGGAGATAAAACTCCTCTGTGTGACTAGTGTCATGAATTAATCTGAACCAGGGGTAACTATCAATACCCCATCATACTTTTCAGTGTGATGCCAGCCTGATAATCACACAGACTAAGAGCAGATGCCCTCTGGGTTTCTAGAATTTTCCCCAGTGCTCCAGGCAGCTAGTTCAATCTCATGGACAGCTCTATTTTAATTTAACATATAGGCATGTTGCTAAAAAGAAGTACTGTCTTTTTGAAGCCCTTCATTCTTCTGATCTGTCAGGGCTGAAACAGAATGCTTTAATGCCTTTCGAAGTGCTATAAATCACTGGAATTCTTAGATCATTGTATTTTTAATGATACAAACTATTCCTTTCATTTGAAACATAGATTCAGCATGGGCCACTTGATTCTAAAATCACAGTATTTTAGCATGCATCCTGATTTTTTCATTTCACTTCTTGCACCAACGCTTTCTCCTCCAAAAGGCATTTTCCATTCCCATGTTGTGTGATCTCTCACTACTTACCAATATTCTGCAATTCTAGACCATTCCTTATCCCTTGGAAGATTCTCATACTTGGTTTCCGAGTTGCTTTGGCTGTTCTTTCCACTCCTTCCTCCTCCTCTCCCTAGCAGCCCACCTTCAAGTCCCGATCATGCTTCAGGAATCTCTCTCTAAGGACGTGGGAATCCGTGCCGGCACACGGCCGGCACTTCAGGACTGACTGTGGTTGAGTACAGTGTGTTTGCCTCATTGCTGCCTCTGCTAGGGACCATTGCAGGGACCTGCACCTGGGTCCTTGGGCACGTGCTGGTGTCCTTCCCATCCGTTCTCTGCACACTCGCCAGATGGAGATTTTTTTGGATGGGATTTGGACAGTGGTCTATGGTCCCAACTGGCTTCTACCTCTGCCCCCACTGCCCCAAACAATGTGGAATCTGCTGAGGTTTTTTTTTTTTTTTTAATCACTTTAAAAACAACAAAACTGAACCAACTCCCTCAAGGCCCTGTGTTGCTGGGCCACTGCCCACTTCTCCAGCCGCACTGCAGGCTATGCCGTTTTTGTTTCCCCATTTTGGTCTTTTTCTTCCTCAAATGTACTCTACTTGCTCCAGCTGGAGAGCCTTTACAGTGTGCCCTCCCTTCTGCCTCCCCAGCTGCCCCGAGTGAATATGCAGTTATCTTTCAGATCCCAAATCAGTCATCCCTTCTTCGAGAAGGCCTTCCCTGGACAGCCTGATGACGTCAATGCTGCTGTCCTCTAACTGCGTCTCCGCTTCAAAACACTGGCTACTGGTATGAATGTCCATTTTGTGTGATTACCTGAACAAGACCAGGCTCATCTGTCATTCACATATTTTATAAAGGGCAAAATAATGATCGGAGTGTACCTTCATCAGGAGGAACAAAGACTCTTTCTAGATGGTTCTAAAAATGGGTCAAGGCTCAGTACAGGAACTAGGGGTTGGGAAGCACAGTCTGGTTTCTGAACTCAGAAACCCAAGCTCAGCCATCGATTGGTCCCACATATCTTATGAGTGACCTTTCCTGTTTGTTTCCTGTAGTCTTTCATTTTGTTTTCAGTTTGGTCTCCCCTATAAATGATGGGGAAGATCATTTTAAGTTTATTTATTTTGAGGGGGTGGAGTGGGGCAGAGAGACAGGGAGTCAGAACCCTAAGCAGGCTCCATGTTGTCAGCAGAGCCCGATGCAGGGCTCGAACTCACAAACTGCGAGATCATGGCCTGAGCTGAAACCAAGAGTCTGACCTTAACCCACTGAGCCACCCAAGCACCCCTCCACTAGAATATCTTAAAGGCACCTTTCGGGGTGCCTAGGTGGCTTAGTCGGTTAAGCGTCCGACTTTCACTTAGGTCATGATCTTGCAGTTCGTGGGTTTGAGCCCCGCGTCGGGCTCTGTGCCGACTGCCAGCTCAGAGCCTGGAGCCTGTTTCAGAGTCTGTGACTCCCTCTCTCTCTGACCCTCCCCTGCTCACGCTGTCTCTCTCTCTCCTAGAAATAAATTTAAAAAAATAAAGCATTAAAAAAAAAAAGGCACCTTTCTCAGGAGGCCTTTGAGTAATTTATTTGTGACATCACTAACACTCTTTGGCTAAGTCACTTCTCCCAAGCAGTCTCTTGATGGTAAAAGAGATAATACCTTCCTCTGTGAGTTATTTATGAATATTCTACATGTAAAACATTTAATACAGAAATTGTTATATGTTAAGCTCTCAGTACATGATAGCTATTACTATTTTCAGTTCAGTATCATCTTTCTTGCTTACAATTACTATTTCACTATAAGTAGTTTAAACTCTTGTTGTCATTTGTCATAAATACAGCACACCCATGAGTTGTAATAAAGCCATGATAGTTTCAGCTCTGATCGTCTGCCCAGGAAGATCTGGAAACATTTCTAAGCCTCAGTTTTGCTCTGTTGATGCATTTCACACAGATTATCCCATGCCATTTGATAAGGGCCAGCATTTCCTATTTAGTTTGTTCTATTTGAACTTTCTTTGATCTTTTCATTGACGGAAAGTAGGTCACACAGCGCCCAAGATACTAAGCTTGAACTTTCTAGGTTATAATCTTCCTGTGCATTATTATTTGCAGTAGAAAAGGACTGACTTTTGTAGGAAGAGTCCATGGCTCGTCTCCCTCTCTTTGGTAATGTGGTGGCATTCTCTCATGTCTACCCAGGAATGACTCTGAGTTGCCTGAAAATAATCAGCCTGATCACAGGCAGAGCAAAGATTTCCATGTTCTGTCCTTTCTGCAGATGATTTAGCCCCCGACTGGGCCAGAGTAAGGGCTGGCGATCCCAGAGTAGGACTGGAGGATTCTTATCTGTTGTGTGAAGCCTGAGGGCAGAGATTAAAAGGCAGGATGTGGAGGAAAGCCAGAAAAATCAAGAAAATAAGTAGAGGGTCCCCAGAGGCCAGACAGAAACAGAAGCTGATTTTGAGGCTGAAGCCAAAGAGCAGAAGTCACTAGATTCCCCTGGGAGCCATGGAGGGCTCCCACCCCAGGGCCCATTTGTGCATTTGAACCAGGCTTATTAAATGGCTGTGAGCTGAACCAGCCTCTTACCTGTCCTAATTGTACAGGACACAGACCCTCAGCCTTAGCCCTGAAGGAGCCCTCTATTGTACGCATGCGCCACTTTTCACTGAATCATACAGTTAGGATTTGGCTTAGTAAGTTAAAAATTATGATATAACAAGACCTGTTTAGGAAAGAAAGTGATGTAAACCAAATACACTGAGCACACTTCCTTAGGAGATGCTACGCAGAATAACATGTTCGTGCACTCACCTGTGAGATTGAGTCCCATTATCGTGATACAGCTCTGTTTTCACAGGCTTCTGAGTATTAATTCTGGATCTTAAATATGTTGCCCGATAGTATCTGAAACAAACAAACAAAAAGGCGTCTTACCCTCCCTTTTTCTCTCTTTCAAAATACCTGACCAAGTGGCAGTATAAAATCTGTCAACAAAAGTTTGGTATAAATGTCTCCTTGACATTCTTTTCACATGTGGAACATGAAGGGCAGTGGCCTGGATTTTTTTCTTTCTTTTTTTCGTTTTGTTTTTTGTGTTGTTGTTTTTTTGTCTGCAAAGCAAAATATATTCAAAAATCTTAATGTTCATCTTAACAGTTGATTTTTTTTTAATCTTTGGGAGCTTGTGTTTCCCACACTTACATAATTTGCAATTGACTTTAAACCTAATAATTTTAAAAGGGCAGGGACCAGGGTCGCCTGGGTGGCTCAGTTAGTTAAGCATCTGACTTCAGCTCAGGTCATGATCTTGCATTTTGTGAGTTCAAGCCCTGAGTCAGCTCTCTGCCGACAGCTCGGAGCCTGGAGCCTACTTTGAATTCAGTGTCTCTCTTTCTCTACCCTTTGCGCTCTCTCTCTCTCTCTCTCAAAAATAAACATTAAAAGCAAAAAAATTTTTTTAAAAAGGCAGAGGCCAGTCATGGGGCCAGGGCAGGAGTGGGGGCCTTGAAGGGGCATTTGAGGCCACAGCTTTGCCCTCGTGCAGAAGGGCTTCGGAAGCCAGCAGGTGCTTGAATGTTTGTCCTCTTTTCAGAGACTTCTCAGCCCTGCTTTTTCACAATCTAACTTCTCAATTTTTTCTTCCTTAATGAGCAAGCCTGAATGGAAACGATCAAAGGTCACCACTTTGTTGTGAAGAGGCCAGTGCCCTTCCTGAGTCCGTGAAGCCATGCCCCTTCTCCGCGTGGCCTGTGTCAGAAACCTGTGTGTTACCCTTGACATCTTGTCCTTCAGTCCATTTCCAGGCAACCACAGAACTGTAACAACTTCACATCCTACGTGTGTTTCAAACTGATCTACTGTCCTCTGTTCCTCATCCCTGCTCTGACCTGAGTCACTGCGGTGGTTACTTTTATGTGTTCACTTGCCTAGGCTTTAGGCTCCAGATCCTTAATCAAATGCTAACCTAGGTGATTCTATGAAGGTACTTTGTCTGTGGGGTTGACATCTACAATCAGTTGACTTCAAGTAAAGAGATTCCCCTCCATCAGGAGGGCACATCTCATTCAATCAGTTCATATCCTTAAGGGCAAAAATGGGTTTCCCAGGTTTTTTTCCCCCCCAAAGAAATTCTGGTTCAAGACTGTGGCATCAACTCTTGGCCTGAATTGCTAGCCTGGCTCCTGCCTTACAGATTTTCAACTTGTCAGTCCCCACAATTATGTGGGCCAATCCCTGAAAACAAGCTTCTTTACACAGATACATAGGTAGATACATAGGATGGATGGATGGATGGATGGATAGATAGATAGATAGATAGATAGATAGATAGATACACAGATACATAGATACATAGATACATAGATACATAGATACATAGATAGATAATAGATAGATAGATACATACATACCTACATACATACATACATACATACATACGTATGTACATGGATAGACTACTGGTTCTGTTTCTTTGGAGAGCCCTAACTGATATAGCTGCTCAACTTATCTTTAAACTATTGTCCAGTTATCTCTCAAATGGTGTCCTGGTTATCTGTTGTTGTTCTGCAATTTGTTGGATGGTCCCAGTGGCTGGACACAATGACTCCATAGCCTCTCCCCTATCTTCTGGTGTCACGGCCTTAACCAAGGCCTTCAGCGACTTGCCCTCTCCCACAGAAAGCCAAATCGTTTACCTTGCCTTGCTTCTAAGGCTTTTCACAATACAGTTCTGCACTGTTCCCCACCTAGTGCCCTGTCTCCCAGGCCAGATGGAATTTCTTGCAGCATTTTGCACGTTCCATGCAGGCTCTCATGCTCCCCGTTTACTGTTCCCCAAACAGTATTCACCCCTCCGTTTCTTTCTCTTGCCTTGCCTGGCTGACTTCTGCTCGCTGCAGCCCTGCTTCTTCGGGAGTGCGGAGCCCTTGCACCCCAGGTTTTGATTGAATACCTTCCTACATGCTCCAGTTCAAGGGGTGGCCCACCTCCTTGGGTTTGTGAGCCTGTGGGATCAGACTCCAATATATATGCTTTTGCTTTGCTTTACTTTATTATTGAACCAGCAAAACATCAACACAAGATTAAGGATTCAAGTAAGTGGATTATTCCACTGTAGCCCTTTGGGGGTGAGGAAGGAACCCACATCCCAGATGGCACGCTCCATTCATCACACTGACATCATGTCGGTCTCTAAGGTCTACCCTTTTGTCACCAAAGGAAGTTCCCGCTGGGCTGTAGTGTTACCCTCACAGGCTCTTCTGCATCAGAGGTAGGCAGCCGGCCTGGCCCGGCCTGGCCCAGCTCCTCACTCCTCACCTCCGCTTCTCCACTGTGGTGCTGGGCCAAAGGCATGATATTCTCATTGTCTCCCAGCGTCTTTCTCCCATTACACCACATGCTCTCCATTGGCTTTCATTCTTTTCTAAACAATTATATCCTGGGGCACCTGGGTGGCTCAGTTGGTGATGCATCTGACTCTTGGTTTCAGCTCAAGTCATGATCTCACGGTTGGTGAGTTCGAGCCCTGCATCGGACTCGGCACTGACAGCATGGAGCCTGCTTGGGATTCTCTGTCTCTCTACCACTCCTCTCTCTCTCTCTTTCTGTTTTTCAAAATAAATAAATAAGCTTAAAAAAATTTTTATGATATCCTTGGTATAGAGAACAGTACTATGAGCTCCATTTGCTCACTAAGTGTACACAGAAATGAATGACTAATTGAGTTTACCCTGAATTCTGTCCCATGTCACTAAACTCGATTCGTGACTCTACCCTCTTAGTGCTTGGCGTTCCTATTTGTTCTCCTCAGTGTCAGACCCTGTCTTTTTGTCAGGAGCTCTGTCTTCATTCCCAGCCCCAAGAAAATTCCTACCTGGACAAGAATCTTCAGCCTTGGCCTTGACCCTGTGAATGAATGCCAGTTCCCAACCCTTCGCCTTTTAATCTGTATCCGTTTGGGCTGGCCCCCAACGGAAGGATTTGAACACTGTTCTACTCTCTTATTTTACTGCCTTACGCATGTAGTTATGAGGATTCAGCACAGCTTGAATACTTAATCACAATTGACAAAATGTCTCAAAATGCCGGTATCTTCCCATGATGGTCAACGCGTTTATCTATGGGTCTTATGTCAGTGACTGTTTCTCCCTCTGGGTATCTCTGATGTTGTGTTGATGTTGTCTTTGATGTGGTGTTGATCTGTGAAGCATAAACATTTAGGGGAAGTGTAGGGCAGTGGTTAAGAACACACAGATGTTGACTGGGCTTCAAATCTGAGTCCTGGTTATGTGACCTCAGACAAAAAACTTAGCCTGTGTATCACCTTCCGCATCTGGAAAACGGGGATTACAACTGTGGGTGATGAAAATGGACTAAGTGACTGTGTCCACGGCTTAGGAGAATGTCTGGGACCTCATAGGAGCCACGCGTGTGTTTATTGTGAAGGTGCCTACACAAATGTGCTTGGGCCTCAGGCTCACGGGTTTTGCTTTCAGTGTCCCTAGTGGGACCCCTGTTTCTTGGCCCTTTTTCTGGCCCTTTCTGTTGAGCGTTCTGTCCACGTAAACCTGTGTTTCCCTGAGATCATGTGAATGTTTACATTTCTCTCTCTGATGGGTCTCTCTGTCCTGGTCGTAGTGTGTGTGACTGTCTCTCGCCTTTGTCTTCATCCCCTCTGCTTTTCTCAGAGTTTTCTTCCTCTCTGTGTGTCACTTTTACGTGTCTCTTTTTATTTTCTTAGTTTCTCTACTGTTTTGCTGTGTTCTTTCTCTCTCGCCTTTCTCCTTTTCCCTGCAGTTATGCCTCATGTAAAAACTGAAAGCTGGAAAATATTTTCTGAATTAGTTAAATCGTTTTCTATTCTTCAAAAACATAGAAGCTTAGGAACACAATATTTCTATTGTTCCTGGCTCCTACAGCCTCCGGGTGATTTTCATGCCACGTGGTTCAGTGATGCTTCATACAAGAGAGATTCCCAGTGTTCCATTGGCTTCATCCTCTTGAACATAGTTAACAAATTGTTAACCACCTTTACTGCTTTGCTGAGAAGCCTTCCTCCATTTCCTGCCTCTTTTAGAAAATGCACTTCCTCAGGTACGATATGAAGGAGGGGGACAGAGTCTCTTCATTCCTCCCTCTGTTCCCAGGGTCTAGCATGGTGCCTGGACCACAGAATTGCTCTTGACAAATATTAGTGAAATGAAGGAATTCCACTGGGGAACATCACCTCTTTTTAAGAGTTTCAACTTTGCAGAGTTGTAAGTTTATTTTGTTTCAGTGCTCTTAACTGTCTGGGTTCAATTCTCCAGGGAGAAATTTCTTTCTAAGAACTTGATTTCATTTACAGTGTTTGGAATTGGTTGAGTTTAAATTTTAGTCTCCCAGTTATTAGCTGTGATTCCTCCGGGGAATTAATTTTGCTGAGGTGGTTTCTTCAATTTTAAAATGAAACTAAGAACGCCTACTTCAAAAGAATATTATGGGGATTAAATGTTATGTATAAAACACATTTACTTTGTCACCAGCATCAGGATAGCCACAGAGAAAACAGAATAGACTAGAAATAAGCCTCCCTCATATGGCCAATTGGTTTTTACCAAGACCATTCAGTGGAGAAAGGACAGTCTGTTCAAACAGTGGTATAGAAAATAACCACATGCAAAGAATAAAGTTGGACCCCTTCCTCACATCATATACAAGAATTAACACAAAATGATCAAAGACCTAAACTTAAGGACAAAAACCATTAAACTCTTAGAAGAAAACATGGGGGAAAATTTTCATGACATTGAGTTTGGCAATAATTTCCTGTGGAGCCATCATCTTCTCTCCTGGCCATCTTTGTCTGTCCCTCACCCATGTTCTTCCACCCATTAAGTAGATCGTGCATCTTCCCCCACCCCTACCCTTTCCACCCAAAAGCACTTGCTTAATGGAGGCCCTTGTAATCTTTAGTTACATGAACTCAAGTCATAGGCCCTGCCAGTGGGCCTTCCCATCAGGCCTTCCCTCCACTGCTGTCCATCCTCTCAAACACAAGTCCATTCACTCATTGAACAGATATTTTCCCACGTCTCCTGGGTACTGAGCACCTGTACTAACACCTTCGCACAATGTACCCCTTTCCCCAGCTTGTCTGCACTGCCTTTCCTCTGCTTACTTATCACCTCATCCTATGCCAGCCCGTGTGATACTGCAATGACACTGAAATACCAGTTACGCTTTGTGTCTGTCTCTTAATGTACATAAGGTCCCAGAGGCCAGGGCCCATCCATACTTGACTCATATTTGTGCTAAGTTGTAAGTTCTGATCCTCATGACCATCCCCTGATGAGAGCCCAGCAAATATGTACTCACTTGTTCTGTGCATGGGTCCCAATTCTGGATCTTATGCTCGCACAAGTTAAATCTAAATTTTTTAAAAATGTTTATTTATTTTTGAGAGAGAGAGACAGAGTGTGAGCAGGAGAGGGGCAGAGAGAAAAGGAGACACAGAATCCAAAGCAGGCTCCACGCTCCAAGCTGTCAGCACAGAGCCTGATGCAGGGCTCGAACTCATGAACCGTGAGATCATGACCTGAGCCGAAATTAGCGCTTAACCGACTGAGCCACCCAGGCGCCTTGCACAAGTTAAATCTGATTCCTTCTGGATGTGTATAATATTTGCAGGCAGCTATTATATCCCACTGCCACTGTCCTTCTGCGTTCTGGACGTTGTTTGTTTTGTGTTTAACTGTCACGAATCTCAGTTCTTCCACCAGCAGATGGGGGCCCTGGCTTCTCAACATGCCTTTGAAAGCAGAGTTTACACAGCAGACCCAAGCCCTCCGAGTGCGGTTTGAGCATCACAGAGGACGGCATGTCTCTCCCCTCTTTTTGTGGCCTCTTTTCTTTTAACTATGTTGTTTGCATCACGTTTGAATGTTAGTAAAGCCACTCCGCGCTGCTCTTATCCCAGGTCCATTTAAAACCCGAATGGAAATCTTAGTCGTTCCTCAAAGACTTCTGACCAGGGACGGACGACTTATTCTCAGTCTCTCATACAAATTCTTCTTTCTTTTTTAAAGTTTATTTATTTATTTTGAGAGAGAGAGAGAGTGCTGAAGGGGCAGAGAGAGGAGGGGAGAGAGAATCTCTCTCAATCAGTGCAGAGCCTGATGCGGGACTCGAACTCATGAACCATGAGATCATGACCTGAGCCGAAATCTAGAGTTGGACGCTTAACTGATTGAGCCACCTAGGCACCCCAGTTCCAAATTATTCTTTTTCTCCCACATTCCCCATGCCCCCACACCACAGTGCTGCACAGCCAGGCTCACACAGAGCCCAGCGCGGTCACAAGAGCACAATGAGGTGCGTGGGGACTGGGCCGGGTGTCACATCATGTGATACCGATAGTTACAGAATACAGAGACCCTTTTGCCCACAGTGCTCTCTTACCTTTTTTTGACAATGACTTTCAATTATGAACTTGAGGGTTCTAGAAAAATCTATTGGATAGTAAGATATGGTGGTTCAAACCAGCACTTTTTACTTAATGCCCCCCAGTTCCTTGGTAGGAAGCGTTGCACATCATGGTGCTTTGTAGGGCGTTGACTGAGGCAGGGCTTTCTATGTAAGGCTTTGAGTTGTGAGTTTGGATCTTGGCTTTGCCACTTACTGTTTTACAATTTCTGGGGAGGAAAAGAATTTTCCTCTACCCTTCTGAGTTCTTGGCTGAGACCCCTATAATGAAGAAGAAATGAATGAGAAAAACAAACAGAACTTTATGGACATGTAGACCCCCATGGGCGACACCCGAGTATCTCCCTGAGGCAACTTCAAATTCAGGCCCAGATCCCATTCTCATGAGGAACGGGGAGGGGGAGGTAGGCCTCTTAGGGGAGAGCCAGTGGCTTTTAGGAAAGATGAGGGCCCTTAGGAGACCGGTTGAGAGGTGTGATAGTTCACAACAAAGTCGGAGTGTGATGCCGACTCGTGTCCTCTCCTGTGGTAAGAATCCATCTCCCCCCTCTGGTGGGACTGCCGAGCAGGGGATTTATGACTCTTGAGCCCCTTGAGGCAGATAAGGGGAATTCAAAGAAATCTTCATGCATTTGCTGCTTTTCAAGTGCCTGGGGCTCAAAATAATCGATGTACCAAAGCTGCGTATTTGAGGGTAGGTGTCATAACTGCCACCCTTCACGTGCGTCCTTGAAGAGCTGTTTGTTTTCTTCCTTACTAGACCATAAATACCATTAGGACAGAGACAGTGCTTGATTTATTCAACCATGCGTAGACGGTGGATCTCTAGGGGTCAATGACTACCCCAGTGCTAAATACGTATGGATGAGTGTGTGATGTGTGACCTCCGTACCTTTTATAAGCCTGGGTTGTCCTCAGCTGTAAAGTAAGTGACATATTTTGTGTGATGTGTGACCTCTGTACCTTTTAGAAGCCTGGGTTGTCCTCAACTGTAAAGTAAGTGACATCTCTACTTATTTTGTAGGGTTGTTGTGGGGCTTCATGAGAGAATATATGGGAAATATTTAGCACCTAGTGAGAATGGACGAAGTGTTTGATATTTTTATGAGTCGTGAATTGGTGAATTATGGAATGTAGAGTAGACCTAGAAGAAAGGCCAAAAAAACCAAAAACCAAAAAACAACAACCAAAGGGCAGGGGGAAGGGGTGGGGACATCAATAAGAAAGAGGCAGTGACTTGGGGTATGGTTCAGTCCCAGCAGATTGTGATTTTGGTGAAGGAAAAGAAATGTGACTGGTTTAGAACTGATTAGGATGATGAATAAGTCCCTGGAGGTGTGCAGCCACATAAGTTGTAAAACTCCCTTTCCTCGATCCTCATTAGAGCCTTAGAGAAAGGGTCTCAGAAGAAGGTAGCTATTTATTAACGCTTAGCAAGTGCCCGCACCCTCTGCCTCACCCTGACTGTCCCACATCTTATTAAGGAGTTTTAGGGAGTTTGATAAACAGAAGAGACGCCTGTGAGCTCTGAGCTGGGGCGGTTAGATTGTTAGTATTCAGAGTGTACTCCAGAGCCCTTCACACTTGAAGCCTCAGGCACTCATTAACATTTCATGGAAATCCAGGAAGCATCCCATTTAGAACTGAAGAAGGATTCTGACCTGAGACCCAAAACAGATAGAAAAACACAAAACAGAAAATAAAAAATAAAAACTAAGGAAACACTCAGCCCCGGCCGTGTAAAAGAAAAAGGAATTTCTGCCGTTTTAAGAAAGATCCCCTTCTCAGAAGTATAGCCTCTGGACCAAATGTGATACGAAGATGATCTGCACATTTTCAGACACTGTCTTTTTAGGTTTAGGCTACAAGTGTTAAGGCCAATTCTTTCAGGACCAACATCTTCAGAAGGAAGCCCTTTGGAAAGTATATAAATTCTTTCAGTTCTGGAACTCCATGGAGTTCAGAGGGTCTCTGTTCTTTCCTGGGCATGGAGGGGAGTAATCTTTGCTTCTTTTTTTTAAGTTCACTTATTTATTTTGGGGGGGGAGGGGCAGAGACACAGAGATAGAGAACCTCAAGCAGGCTCCACACACAGCACAGAGCCTGACATGGGGCTCAATTCCACCAACTATGAGATGATGATCTGAGCTGAAACCAAGAGTCTGTCACTTAATGACTGAGCCAGCCAGGTGCCCCTAATCTTTGCTTTTTGAAACCAGATTGTGTAGAGGAAGTTGCTTGAAGGTATGATACAGCAAGCCTTAGATCATCATCAAGCTGGGGGTTTCTTTTCCCTTTAACACTGGGGCACATTGGCTGGACGCTTTAACCTCGATTCCCAGGGAGACCCTGTATGTCATATAAATCAAGAGCCTTGAATGTCTCTGTTATATATAGGATTGAAGTATTTATATGTAAATTTCTTGCCACCTTTGAGCTGTAAATGGGCAGGTTTTCAGTGAGGTTGTGGTAGTGCCATTATGGGAAGCATCCTCAAGGAAGAAACTCAAATGAGATTATTACCCCAATTATACTCCAGTGTAAACTGCAGAGAATAGAATGTCAGAGGACTTAGGTTGGGGTCATTTACAACCCGGGTGCCTTGGTCAAGTCACTTAACCTCTCTCAACTCCAGTTTTCTCATCTCTGAAATGAGAATGATCTTTTCTGTTTCCCTGTTTGCCATGGGAATCAGATGACATAAGCAGATGTACAAATGCTCTGGCAAGTGTACGGTGCTTTCCAAGTATCTGGTTTGTGCCTATTGGTCTTGTTGGACATTTGTTCTCATGGAACATGAAACTACACAGTGTAGACAATTTAGGTGTCATGGTAAAGAGCTTTTGCCTAGTGTCTTAGTCAGTTGTGGCTGTTATAACAACGCTCCATAGTCCCGCTGGCTAATAAACAGCAGACATTGATTTCTCATGGTTGTGGAGGCTGGAAGTCTGAGGTCAGGGCCAGCGTGGTCAAGTTCTGATGAGGGCCCTCTTCCAGGTTGCAGACTGAGCCTTCTTGTTGTGCCTCACGTGGCGAAGAGCAGAGAGGGCAAGTGGGCTCTCTGAGGACTCTTTAAGGGCGCTAATCCATCATTAGGGCTCCACTCTTGTGACCTCACTTAATCCTAATCACGTCCCACAAGCCCCACCTCCTGGCCCCATCACGTGGCCGTAGTTTGTCTATGGGAGGACACATATGTTTAGTCCATAATGTATTCCCCACAGTCCCCCAAATTCACGTCCTTCTCATCTGCACAATGCATCCATTCCATCCCAGCAGCTCCCAAAGTCTTTAACTGGTTCCAGCATCAACTCTGAAGTCCAAAGGGTCATCTAAATATCCTCTAAATGAGGTATGAGTGGGCCCGAGGCACAGTTAGTCCTGAAGCAGAATTCCTCTCCAGCTTTGAATGTATGAAACCAGACGAGGCATGTGTTTCAAAATAAGGCCTAGGATAGCCATTCCCATTCCTAAAGGGGAACTAGAAAAGGAGAGAATGACAGGTCCCAAGCAGGTACAGTACTTAGCAAGACAAACTTCCGGAACTCTCAGGCTCAAGGTAATCCTCTGGCTGGAGCCTCTGACCGCCAGGCGCACTGGGTTGGAGTCCTGTCCCCAGCTCTGTGGGCAGGGATGGGTCTGCAGGTGGCCCCACCCCCTCAGCTTTGAGCAGAGGGTGTCCCTTCTTGAAACCAAGGGTGCATCCCTGATACCCTGAATCAACTTTGGGGTCATTCTTCCCTGATCTTGAAGAATAGCGCATGTTTGCAGCCAAGTAGCGCTGTGGTCCCATCCAGTAAATGCTCACTCCGACAGCCTTTTTTGCTCCTAGCTGTGTCCCTCCTCTTGGGTTCAAAGCGGTAGGTTTCCTGCTGGGTGGTTGATTAAGTCTGGTTCACACCCATAGTAATCTCCTTATCAAACAGATTCTTGGCCACACTCTTAGTGCTCTCTCCTGAACATGCTTTCTCATCCTGTTGCAATGTGGATAGGCTGAGAATTTTCCAGATCTATAAGTCCTGCTTCTCTCTTGGTGAATAGTTCGGTCTCCAGATCATCTCTTTCTTCCTGCATGTTGTGATAAGCAGTGGAGGAACTAAGCTGGTTTTTCAATATTTTGCTTAGAAGGCTCCTCAGTTAAATATCCAGTTTGAGCAGCTACCTTCCACAAAACACTGGAGCTGAAACACAATTCAAAGCCAAGTGCTTTGCCACTTTATAACAAGGACTACCTCTTTTCCATTGTCCTCTCATAATAACATGTCCCTCATTTCCATCTGAGACCTCATCAGAGCAGCCTTGAGGTAACATCCCTTTATCTTCCAGTGTTCTGCTTCTCACTCTTCTAAGAAGATGGAAGCCTTCTCTACAGAACTCTTTTCTTCCTGAGCTCTTAACAGAATCACCTTTACAGATCGGTTCGTGGCAGTCTAGGCCTTTTCTAGCGTGCGCCTAAAAACTCTTCCCATCATCCAGTTCAAAAGCCACTGGGGACTTGCACATTTTTCGGTACATATTTGTCACAGAGAGAAGATGGACACCAGTGTCTAACGACAGGAGAAGATGGACAGCCTAGCTCAGTCTGAGAGTAGATTTACCTTCTTCCGTCTATTGATGTGCTCGGGCCATAGACAGATTGGATGATGCCCACCTACAGGGGGCAGGGCGGTCTTCTTTCCTCAAATCAGCACTTCAGATGCTCGGCTCTTCCAGACGCACCCTCACTGACTGACCCAGAAACAGTGTTTCCTCAGTATCTGGGCATTGCCTCGGCCCAAACCGACTCATCAAGTTAACCATCACATCGAGTTAATACCGACAGTGTCCGTGCTTTAAGTGTTTCCTGCTCTTTTTATACAATAAGGGGGAAATTGTTCATTATTGTGAACATCACCTACTTGACTTTAGAGTCTCCAGAGACCAGAAGTGACCCTGTTTAGGGACGATGGGACATGGGAAAGCAGAGAGAAAATTCCATTTTGTTCTGTTTGCTATATGTACCTCGACTTAATACTGACCCTGGCTACTACAGGGCTCTCTACCACATGGATGAGCCGGGAAGTGACCACATACATTTATAACTCTGCCACTGAATAGAAAGCCTTACAAAATCCCATTGGCCAGTGAAGACCAGCTTCAGAAATGAAATGAAGGATAATTATTCTGATATTTTTCCTGGGAGGTTTTTATGAGTGATAAGGTGATTTTTGATAGTGATTGATTTTTGATAGTGATTTTTTTTTTAAGCACAAAGGCAATGGCTGAACCAATTCTGGCATGTCCATACAGTGGAATAACAGTACTCCAGCAATGACAAAGAATAAGTTGCTGATACACACAGCCGTGTAGATGGATTGTAAGAGCATTTATACTGAGAGAAGGAAGTCTTACGCAAAAGCATATGCACTGTATGATTCTGTTGATATGGATTCTAGAACAGGCAAACTAATCTTTTTTTTAATGTTTACTTACTTTTGAGAGAGAGCGAGGGTGGGCAAGGGGCAGAGAGAGAGGGAGACACAAAATCCAAAGCAGGCTCAAGGCTCTGAGCTGTCAGCACAGAGCCCAACGTGGGGCTCGAACTCACAAACTATGAGAACATGACCTGAGCCGAAGTTGGACGCTCAACCGACTGCACCACCTAGGTACCCTGGCAAACTCATCTTTGATCCAAACTTTAATGACAAAAGTGCTTACCTGGAGATGGGTGAGAGCTGGAGACAGGCTGGGAAGGATATGAGGGAATTCTCTAGAGGGTAGGCAATAGTCTGTATTTTGAGAGGAGTTGGGTTACAGGGGTGTTGCTTATGATTTTATTGTATGTAAATTTTACCCACAAATGTAAACAAAATAATGATATAAGTGTTGAGGTGTTTAGCAGTGAAGGGACCGATATCTGTATTTGACTTGGAATTGTGATAACTATAACAACAAAAATGGATTGATGGATGCACAGTAATTATGCAATAAGGCAAATGCAAAAAGTGAATTGTACAATCTAGCTGGTGGTTGTTCAGGTACTCATTGACCAATCCTTTGCATTTTCCTATAGGTTTGAAAATTCTATAATACAATGTTAAAAATACAATTTGAGAAAAAAACTTAATATAAAAAAACACAAAGTTTGTAATGGTTAGTGTTTTTTGGTGATGCAATCAATATTCTTTTTTTAAAATGTTTTATTTTTGAAGGATAGAGAGTCAGGGCGTGAATGGGGGAGGAGCAGAGAGACCGAGAGAGAGACAGAATCTGAAGCAGGCTCCAGGCTCTGGGCTGTCAGCACAGAGCCCGATGTGGGGCTCGAACTCAGGACCTGCAAGATCTTGACCTGAGCTGAAGTCGGACTGACCAACTGAGACACCCAGGTGCCCTGCAATATTCTTTTAAGCACTGAGTATCCTTAGAGAAGTTAAGCTACTTGTTAAAGGTAAATGGGAACTTATTCCATCGCCTTTGCTCAAATGCTGCATAAAAGAGACATTTAAAATAATAAACACATAAGAATTTCTGAATTCACAATATGAATTGTTATGATATTAAGTTTATTTTTTTTTTAAATATTTTATTTATTTCTAGGAGAGAGAGAGAGAGAGACAGCGTGAGCAGGGGAGGGTCAGAGAGAGAGGAAGTCACAGACTGAAACAGGCTCCAGGCTCCGAGCTGGCAGTCAGCACAGAGCCTGACGCGGGTTTCGAACCCACGAACCGCGAGATCATGACCTAAGCGAAAGTCGGACGCTTAACCGACTAAGCCACCCAGGCGCCCCAATGTTATGATATTAAGTTTAAAGTTAAAAACTACTTAGCATCATGCTTTTGACCACACATCATTTCATTTTCAATTTTTCCTTTTGCTAATCTCCATGAACTATCTTTTTTTTAATGTTTATTTATTTTTGAGAGAGAGAGAGAGACACAGAGTGTCAGCGGGGGAGGGTCAGAGACAGAGGGAGACACAGAATCCGACAACAGCCTCCAGGCTCTGAGCTAGCTGTCAGCACAGAGCCCGATGCGGGGCTGGAACCCACGAACCGTGAGATCATGACCTGAGCTGAAGTCGGACGCTTAACTGACTGAGCCACCCAGGTGCCCCTCCATGAACTATCTTTAAGAGATGATAGATTCTGAAATCCGCAGAGGGATGATAAGCAGGTGATGGGACTCGATGAAGATGAATGTGCTATTTATATAATATAAATGAACTGATAAGTATTGTTGAAAATACTGATTTCAGGGTATAAATCATATCACAGCACTGACTTTTTACACCCTGAGAACTATTGAAATTCAAGAAGACTGGAATATAATTCAACAATGACCGTGACGTGTTCGAGCAGTGTATTTTGTCAGAAGGACAAAATTCAGTAGGAACGTGCAAAAGAATACCCTTCCGGACAAAAACCCCATCAATGGGGAAGGACCAGTTATGAATCTCGGGTATCAGCAGCGACCACGATCAGCCCTTTTCACAGAATATTCACTGTCCTTGCGCTAGGATTGAATCCCACTTTGCTATGTATTTTTTTTCCTTTTCTAAATTTTTATTTAAATTTCAGTTAACATAGAGTGTAATATTAGTTTCAGTAGTAGGATTTTGTGATTCATCACTTATATACAACACCTAGTGCTCATCACAAGTGCCCTCTGTAATCCCCGTCACTTATTTAACCCATCCCCACCCACCTCCCATCCGCCAACCCTCAGTTTGTTCTCTGTCCTTAAGAGTCTGTTTGATACATATTTTTAAATAATTCGGAGAAATAAGTAAAGGTTTAAAGAGGAACAAGATGACTAAAATAATGAAAAACTGGCCCTAGGAGGAAGATCTGAGAAAAAAGAGAAACTTCTCTAAAGGCTTCAAGATCGAAAAGGTTCAGTTTGGCTTGATTATTACCATTTTCAATTACATGAAGTGTTTCCACAGAGAGATTCTATGAAAACTAACAAGGGGAATGGATTTGAGTTGAGAGATAGTGGAGTTGTGCAAATGGAAGAATCTCTTGACATCAAGGTTGATTAGACTCTGGAATAATTACCAGGTGATGCTGTGGACCCTGCATCCCTGGAGAATTATGGAAACAAACTATAAATGGTGAGTGGATCTAGATTGACCTGCCAGAGGTTGGGGGCAAACTAGGGGATCCCTAGAAGGACCTGACTGGGCCTACATTCTATTAATAATGTTTCTCTCCACGTAAGATTTAAACACCGGTTGGTATTAAATTACATTTTTCTTGGGGCGCCTGGGTAGCTCAGTCGGTTAGGCATCTGACCTCGGCTCAGGTCACAATCTCACAGTCTGTGGGTTCGAGCCCCACATCGGGCTCTGTGCTGACAGCTCAGAGCCTGGAGCCTGCTTCGGATTCTGTGTCTCCCTCTCTGTCTGCCCCTCTCCCGCTCACACTCTGTCTCTCTCTCTCTCTCAAAAATGAATAAACATTTAAAAAGTTGAAAAAAATAAATTATATTTTTCTAGGCTTTCTATAAGGAATGGCAATTTTAAGTTCACTTCGAAATTCACTGTGTTACTTTACAGCGGTGTGACTGTGTATAGTAATATTATATTGTATGCTTGAAATTTGCTAAAGGGGTAAATCTTAACTGTTGTCACCACAAAAAAAAAGGGGGGTGAAAGAAAATGATAACCATGTGAGATGATGGGTACATCAGTTAGCTTGTAGTAGGGACTGTTCCACAATGTATAAACATACCAAAACATGACTTTGTACACCTTAAATATAAATACTTTGTGCTTGTGAATTAAACCACTAAAGCTAGAAACAAATCACTGCATTTAATGATTCTACTGTTCATTGGACTTGTTTCCTAATCAAGGACTACATGATTACTTTGGTGACTGTAACACTGTTCTTAACTTAGTTTCCGTACTTTATAATTTTTAGAAAATAATTACAATATATCCTTGTCATTTTTCTCTTTCATGTTACAACGTGATCATCAGGCAGACAGTTGTATATGTGAACCATTATGTTAACGAGTATTTTCTGCTGGTGAGAGGGCCCTACCTGAGTGTCTGTTTAACGTTCTTTGCCCGTTTTTCCTGCCAGGTAACCATTTCACTATCCAGGCCAGTTAGGATGCAACGAGATGAAAATGTCATCTGGATGAATGATTTCTTTCTGAGAGTCAATGTGGCCAAAGCCTCTTGCGTTTTCCATTGCAGCCTCTATTTCCGGGTTTTTAAAATCTTATTCCTTGCTTCACTTTTTCTTCTCCTTTGCAGAGCAAAGCTTGCCTCCTGTTGTGATGCTGCCCAAAACTTCATTGTTTCTCAGAATAACACTCCAGCTGGGACCAACATGAGTTATGAGGTGGAAAGCAAAAACGAAATCCTAATTAGAGAGAACATTTTTAATATGTTTCCAGTGGTGAGTAGGGGGTTTGTTGTGGTTTATTTGTGTCACCATTGCAGAGGACTCTCCTCTCACTTTACACTGTAAACTTAACACAAATGGGGGACTTAACTTAGAATGAAAATACCATATGTGGTTTTGTTGTGTAGGATGTTTGTAGCAGTCCATTTTAAAAACGCAGTTGTGGGGGGCAGCCTGGGTGGCTCAGTCGGTTGAGCGTCCAAGTCTGGATATGAACTCAGGTCATGATCCCAGGGTCGTGGGATGGAGCCATGCACTGATCTCTGCACTGAGTGTGGAGCCTGCTTGAGATTCTCTCTCTTTCTCTCTCTGCCCCTCCCCTGCTCATGCTCGCTCAATCCCTCTAAAAAATAAATAAATAAAAAGGCAATTTTGAATGTAAATAGCCCTGTGGGGAATATATTTATATCTTAAAATGTAAGTTCTCCGAGTCCTTGAGTCTTCATGACTCATCCTTGAATGAGATGAGGTCCCCAGGCTTCCTGCACAGCAATTACTGGGGCTTGGGAAGAGGACCTTTTTTCACCTGGAATGAGATTCACCCAGTTGTCAGTTTTGGTGACTGAATCGCTTTGTCCACAAAGAACTGCAGGTTTATGTGGCTAATCCTTGGGAAGTAAATATGTTAAGAATTTGCATAAGCTCACAAGACAGGGACTTCTGGATGGTGTGTTCATCGATGTATCCCAAGCTCTAGAACATTCCCCAGTGCGTATATGTGCATTCGTTATGTAGTCACTGAATAAACTAGTGAGTAGCAACTCAGTGTCATTACAAGAATACAAGAAGAAACTTCTTGAATATAAATCTGAACTTGGGGAAAATTTTTGTCCTGAAGAGAATCCTGTGGCTTATAAACACACACTCTCGGGCATCTTTCATGATGTGATGAAAAGCAATTAAGCTAAGGCACTCTGGTCAAACATGGGGTGACTTTACCAGCTGTAGAATATTCAGTTCTTACCATTAATTCCCTTTTGTTAGACCTTGGATCTCTAACAACTAATTTATCGATCATGCAAGTTCTTCCATTTTTTCTTTTAATATTACAATTCAAAGGAAGACAAATATGCTGGGGCTGATCGAGAACTGAATAGCAAATGATAGAGAATAAATATTGCACATTTTCTGGGAGGAAAGGGGCATCAAAAAAACTCATAAAGCATTTCTAAAAATGCCCTCATGATCCACTGAAATTACCAATAATGAAAAAGAAAATAAGTGAAGCATTCATATCCCTTATCAAGGAGGGCCTGGGAGAGCTTCACAGTGAGTGACTCTTTCACCTCTGCGTTTTTTCCCTAGTGTTTTCCTTGCTGTAGACTGACGAGAACAGAGAAGCAGCAGGTATTTTTTTGCTTCTAATTGGCACCTTGAAAAGAATAACTTAACCGAGACTTGATGATTCTGTATGCCGTTAACAGCAGCATCCATTTTCCAAATTTACACTGATTTTACAGAATCAGAGGAGGGGAAATTCTGAAGTCAGTACAATAACAGTTGCAAAGCTACGCCACTCCTTTTCTGTGGATGAGGCATGTGAGGGAGCTGACCTCCTCCTCACCCTGCTTCCTGCACACCCCCCCCCCGGGGCTCCCCTCTGCCACACCGCGCTCTGTAAGACTGTGGGGCACACAGCAAGCCGATGACAATAGCTACTTTTGATGAATGTCGTGAAGTCATTTCCTCCAAACTTCTGCTAAGTTATTTCAAAAGAAAACAACGAAGTCGGTTTTTGACCGAAGTGAGCAATGAGCAGGCATCGCTCAGCATGGCACAAATTTTCCATTTTCTTCTGAGCTTTATTTTAAGAAACATTGGTGTTTGTAATTCAGGTGAACTCGCACCAAACGTGAGATCCCAGAGCATAAGGGCCTTTTCACCCAGTTGACCAAGAAGCCAGAGAAAAACATTCGCTAGTTTGAGTGCTTAATTGGAGATGTTCCCTTCAGTAATCTCTTCTGTTGTGCCATTTAGAGCATATTTGCATCCTGCCCAATCTATAAAATTCAGAGTTTATTGTGGTGCTGTTTAGCAAACACAGTTGGAAGACATCTTGAGCTAGAAGCACAGTGGATTTGAAATAACCTCTGGTATTTGGGAACCATTAATTTAAGAACCAGGTGCTGCCGGCCTTGCAGCTACAAAGAGGAATAAGGCACATAATTAAATTAACATTTTGTTCATTGACTATGAGAAGCTGTATAATGCGTAGTGAATGAGAGCATGGGCTCCTTCAGGGGTTTGAATCCCAGCTCTGGCACCTGCTAGCCATTACTGAAACCCCTGCCTTTTTTTCCCATCTGTAAAATGCTCATGAGGTTATTGTATGTATTACCCGTGTTAGTAAGTTTTGCACTTGGAATGATGTCTCTTGTATGATACACACCATCTGATTTTTAATTGTCAGAGACAAACCTAGTACTGAACCAGGGTTTTCTTTGCCTGTTTGGCAGCTCCCGAATGGAACGTCAGGAGCGCAAAACAGTCATAGGGATTCAGGGGTTCCTTTGGGCTTCTCAGAAGCACAGTGGCCCTGAGGCATTGCCATTGGTACCGGTAAACCGGTTTGGGGCAGTTGGGGGCCCTGATTTGTAGCGCTGGCTGATTTGGGTGGTGTAAGTACCCCTCACTGTGGCCGATTTAAATTTACCAATGTGTAGTAGTAGTAGTAGTAGTATTTTATTTCTTTTCTAGAGTAAGTGAGCAGGGGAGATGAGCAGAGGGTGAGAGAGAGAGAAAGAAAATCTTAAGCAAGCTCCTCCACACTCGTGAAGCCCGACACGGGTTCAATCCTGCAACCTTGGGATCATGGCCTGAGCTGAAATCAAGTCTGATGCTCAACAGACTAAGCCGCCCAGGCACCCCAGATTTACCCGTGGTTTAACAACAGTTTACACAGTTCCTGAATGCTTACCAGGTGGCCCCACAGGCGGGTACAGGTGGGCGTCAGCACAAGGCTGGAGGCGGTACCAGGGCAGGCCACTGAGCCAGCCGGCATTTACTATAAAATCACCGTGTACCTTGAGTTATTCAAGGTCTACAGTGAAAGATGAGGGGCAGCTAAGAGTCAGAAACACCCTCTGTGCCCTTGAGGACCTCCAGCTGAATTCTAAAGACAGAACAGGTGAATCAGGACCATGTCACTGTGGAGTCTGAGCTGGAATCCTCTGTGTTGCCCAAGGTCACATCGTTATTTCAGGGAAAGTGACCAAGAAAGGGAAAGTGCGCTGTTGAATCGAGACACCATATTTCAAACTGGGAAGGATTTGGTAAAAGAGGGAACCTTTGGGGGTAGGCAAGTCCGGTCCTTGGAGGAAATATAAAAGATTCAGGCCTTGGAAATTAACTTGAAATATGTCAGCACAGAGTTAGTAGGCCTCCCTGAAGACCGTGGCTGGTCATTTGCAGAGAGATGGCAGGCATAAATCTCATGTCATCACTGAGCCTGAAGGTCTAACTATTTAAGAAACACGGAAAGCTTCCGCTAAATTAGCTATTAATTTTATGCCCGAGAATAGAGGATTTAATGATACTTTCTAATTGCTTTATTTCCTCTGTATGGCTGAAAACGTTCCTGTTTGTCGGAAAGGCTCAATGTGGGATTTTGCCGTTCTAATGTTATTTCCTTAATGACGCGGTATAAAATACATGAAGTTACATTTTACAAACAAATGTATTATATTCTATATTATTACATTATATTTTATTTGATGCACTGTATATACATGAAGTTACATTTCATAAACGTATTATATTTTATATTATTACATTATATTGTATTGGAAACACTGTATATTTCTCTCAAGAGAAATGAAAGGTATAGTACAGGTTTATACAATATTTTATTATAAGTCATAAGTTGACCAGTTGTGGTATTTGCTACTTCTGCTTTTTTTTTCCTCGCTTTTTTCTTCCCTTAGCATGTATAAATATTAAGCCACTCGAATTAAGCCATGATGGTTATGGGTCTGAAACTAAAGCTTTTTCATGGTAGCTTTTCACTTTCTCCTGATAGTCGCAGCCTTTTATGGAATACCCTTACAATCAGTGTGCCGTGGTTGGAAATGGGGGAATCCTGAATAAGTCTCTTTGTGGAGCTGAAATAGACAAGTCCGACTTCGTTTTTAGGTAAGACCTGTCAAATTGCTTTCTTTGAAAGCAAATATCTGTTGGATATCTTAAAGGGATAGTGTAAAAGTACTCCGTGTAAATTTTGACCTTTGAGCTGTGTTGCTTAAATGTACAAGTGATCTAGATAGCCTTTCCTGAAGTGTTAAATGGATCATGGTTTCCTCAGCATGTTAATACCAGAAGGGGAAAACTGGGCTATGGCCACTTTGCAGAAACTCTGCTTGAGATCATGGTGAAAGAGAGCCTTTGCTGCAGGACTTCTCAGGGCCTTCAGTGTGGTAAGGATACCATGGCTCCCTGAGAAGGACTCCCGAGAGTAGTAGTTCCCAAATTTNATATATGTATATATGGAGAGAGAGAGAGATACATAGATAGATACAGATATATACACACACCTGCATAATTATTGTTTATATATTTTAAAAATTTTTTTTAACAAAGCATGTCAAGAGTTTTGCTCTTAGATAATACTTGAGAAAATGCTGACCTTCACAGCCTGCTACACCATTGTTTATTTAGTTTTCTGGCTTGAAATTAGAAAACAAAAGAAATAGTGGAGCTTCTAAATTCTGGTCTTTTAAAGTGTTTGTGTCTCAATACCCGCTAGCTTGCAAAAAAGAAAGCAAAAGTGCTTTCTCTGTGTGCCTGTGCTAACAAGCCAGGCTACAGGGTTTCTGCGCTTTCAGAATCCCACGGAAGGGTGATTCATCCCTGTGAGGATGGATTTCAACTGAAATGCACCTTTTTAAGAAGTAAGTAAGTCGCAATGTGTTGCGTCCTATTTCAGAGGTACTGATTTCATACAACAGAGGGCATCCTTTGATCCTTATTGATTTAATGCTGCCCTTTTTAGCAACTGAAAAGGAAGATTTTGAGTCGGTAGCTCCCCCTCACCCCCACCCCACTGCCTCACTTTAATCTCATTTAAAGTTTTTATGCTGAAGGTCATGACAGAACAATAGATTTGACAGTCCAGCAGGTCACTGAATGTGCTCCTCATGATTAATGTCAAAATGACCAGTACCTGAATGATGTGGCCATTTTGTTAAAGCACTCAGTATGAAAAGGCCTTAATGAAGATATATAATTCTTCTCGTAGTAGACTGTGTATAGACTCAAAACTCCCAAAACATCTGTGGGGGTGTTTATGCCCAACTGCCATTTTACCTTATAGCAAACATAGGAAATACAGGTTTAGAGTTTATAAAAATACAAACAAAGGGGGCACCTGGGTGGCTCAGTCAGTTGAGCGTCCAACTTCAGCTCAGGTCATGATCTCACAGTCCGTGAGTTCAAGCCCTGCATCAGGCTCTGTGCTGACAGCTCAGAGCCTGGACTGTGCTTCCAATTCTGTGTCTTCTCTCTGCTTCTCCCCACTCACTCTGTCTCTGTCTGTCTCTCAAGAATGAATAAATGTTCAAAAAAAAAAAAAATTAAGGGGCACCTGGGTGGCTCAGTCAGTTAAGCGCCTGACTTCGACTCAGGTTATGATCTCATGGTTAGTAGGTTCAAGCCCCGTGCCAGGCTCTGTACTGACAGCCAGCTCAGTGCCTGGAGCCTGCTTCAGATTCTGTGCCTCCCTGTTTCTCTGACCCTCCCCTGCTCACGCTGTCTCTCTCTCTCAGAAATAAATAAAAAAAATTTTTAAATAAATAAAAATACAAAGATCTCAACAACTACTTAATTTATAACTCTACAATGAGTCTGCATTTGCTGAGGCTCAGATATATATGTTGCAGACACTGAGGTCCCTGTGAAGTTAGCTGTCCAGGCTGAAAGGCCAAATGGGGGTTTAGATGTGGTCGGGGTCATTAAAATTTATGTCAGTGTTAAGCCTGCACTGATTTTGGCCATACGTGTCCAGAGTTTTATAAAAGCAACATGGAAACTGCTTATTATTCGTTTTTCCTTCCAAAAGATTGGGAGCTCCCAGTGAAGTATGTAAGGTACAAAAAACGGAGTGATTAATGGTTTTACCAAGTACTACTTCATGTGGACAGTGCTCAGGATTTCTCCTGGGAGTCTCTCCTTTGACGCTATTTTGGAAATCACCTTTGATTTTCAAAAGAATATGAGACTGTTTTAGAAAGTAGATTTGTTACTACAGGGTGTCCATTAGTGAGGGCATTTCCGTGGTCTATTATCTGCAGTTAATATTCATTTTTCCCAAGGTTCCATATACAATTGTTTTCTGATATATCTTTTTTTTTTTATATATAATCAATGAGAGATGTCTATGGTTTATCTGATTTTGTTTCATAGAGTGTGGAATACTATTTCCGCCTCAGTCACCGCAGAGCACATCAACTTTACACAGCTTTCCTTAGGAAGCACTCAGAGATCCTTCCTTTGTATGTATAGCTTTGAAGAAATGGTCTACTTGAAATTCTATAAGCAATACTTGAGGAGTCATAACCAACCTTCTTCTTTTTGTGAAAGGAATATAATTACTCAAAATTACAATTCTTAATTTGTTTTGAGTACTAAAGACAAATTAGTACTCAAAAGAGGAAAAAAACATTTAGATGAAAACATCATTATAGGAACATTAGAGTTTTATTTATTAACAGCCTAATTTGAAACAAGAAAAACGGTCCATATGGGAATCAGGAGATTTTGGTTTTTTTTTTTTAATACAGTGTGTGCTTTTGGCAGACTCTGTAACCTTAGTCCTGATGCCTTGGCTTTTTAAAATCTGTAAATTGGTGATCATACCGCTGTGGGAATATAATCAATAGAAATAATAATTTTAATAAAAGGATTATGAACTCTTCAGATGCTAGGCAAGGTTAATTGTCATTTCTCATTTTGATATGTGTAAGGGTCTTAATATTGAAAACATTTATCAAATTGGTATATTCATACACTGCTGAAATGCCAGTTAAGAGTTCAGTCCTAGGGTGCCTGGGTGGCTTAGTTGGTTAAGCATCTGACTTTGGATCAGATCATGATGTCAACAGTTTGTGAGTTCGAGCCCCATGTCAGGCTCTGTGCTGACACCTCAGAGCCTGGAGCCTGCTTCAGATTCTGTGTCTCCCTCTCCCTCTGCCCTGCCCCTCCGCTGCTCATGCTCGCTCTCTCTCAAAACTAAATAAACATTAAAAACATTTTTTAATTAAAAAAAGAGTTCAGTACTTATTAAATAGTTTTAAATAGAAATCAGATCAATTCAGAACCCCTTGATAGAAACGATTTTCTCCAGTAAGCTAACAGTGATCATATGTGTGCATGTGCTTTTTTTTATGTTATATTCTGAAAATGTGGGTTTTTTTCTCAAATTTCAGGTGTAACCTCCCCCCAATTACAGGAAATGTTAGTAAAGACGTCGGCANGACAGTGATCATATGTGTGCGTGTGCTTTTTTTTATGTTATATTCTGAAAATATGGTTTTTTTTTTCTCAAATTTCAGGTGTAACCTCCCCCCAATTACAGGAAATGTTAGTAAAGACGTCGGCAGTAAAACCAATGTTGTGACTGTAAATCCCAGTATCATAAAACTCAAGTAAGTACCTCCAAGATACAGAAGTGTTTGAGAACGTTCGTTTCATTGTTTAACACATTTCTTAGTTTGAACACTAATCTCATTGCTGAAACAGACTTGCACTGCAGCTGGAGTGACTTTTGGGGAAAAGATATGAGAATATATTCATAATGTTTTTACTTTTTCTCAAGGTAATAACTCATAAGAGGTATGACCAATTGTACTTTTTCTTTAAGGAAAACTTTTCTATTAAAATTTTTTAAATGTTTCTTTATTTTTGAAAGAGAGAGAAACAGAGTATGAGTGGGGAAGGGGCAGAGAGAGAGAGGGAGACACAGAATCCGAAGCAGCTGATGTGAGCTTTAATTCGTGAACCGTGAGATCATGACCTGAGCCAAAGTTGGATGTTTAACTGACTGAGCCACCCAGGTGCCCCAGAAACCATTTTTATTTTAAAGATTTTACTTTTTTTTAAAAAGCAATTTCTATACCAATGTGGGGCTGAAACTTACAACCCCCAAGATCAAGAGTCACGTGCTCAACTGACTGAGCCAGCCGGGTCCCCTGACTAATTGTACTTCTAATGTCATAAGCTGAACATTAGTAATCAAGTGAAAACTCATTTATCTCTTCATTTCTTGTTACAACGGTGAAGTTACTTTTGAGAATTTTCTTTCAGAGTTTTAGCATTACTCTTTTATCTTGGGAACCATTTCTTGATAAAACGGTTTGTTTAGAACTTCAGAGACTGAGCCATAGGAGAACCTGGCCAGAAAAAAAGTTTCTACTTTGGATAGTTTATTACCAAAAAATAATTCCATATTTCATTTTTCACAGTGTAATTACTACAAAATGTTGCTGGTTAATAAAAACTCCATACATAGCTTGACTCTGTTGTTTTCATCAAAATTGACCAGTAATCATTATTAATAAAATACACAATAGAAATATATATTCAGATAGTTCTAGTATATCTTAAGATAAAAAATATCATATCTGTATCCCAAAAGTTAATTTTCTAAACACAGACAATCACACAGATTAGTATATTTACTAACGTATTATTTATTTAAGTCAAACATATAGAACCATCACAATACACAGGGAAAATTTAACATGTGTGGTGTGTGTGTATGAATATAGATATTTTAAGTTCTTCAGAGGAAACTTGTATGATCACATGCACAGAAAGATACACCAAAAACAAGAGTACAGCTCAGTGAATTTTTTTAATGTATAGACATTTTAAGAGTGAGCTATTTGAGAAAACATCAATCATTATTAATTTAGATGTGTTTCTGCATCAAAAAGCAAACTTAGAGAAAAAAATTACAGAAGTTGGAAATTAAAATAACATAAGAAATGTGTGTCCACTGGGGATATAGCCTGGTAAGAAAATATAAATGAGGGGCGCCTGGGTGGCTCAGTCAGTTGAGCGTCCGACTTCGGCTCAGGTCACAATCTCACGGTTCGTGAGTTCACGCCCTGCGTCGGGCTCTGTGCTGACAGCTCAGAGCCTGAAGCCTGTTTCAGATTCTGTGTCTCCCTTTCTCTCTGACCCTTCCCCACTTACCCCTCTATCTCTCTCTCTCTCAAAAATAAATAAACATTAAAAAAAGAAAGAAAATCTAAATGAAAGCCTAAGGACTCTTCAAAGGGGAGATGAAGACTTATCTCTTGATACTTACAGGATGCTTCCTTGTACTTGGACCCTGAGTCCATTGTTTGTCTCTTATAAGTAGGTCAGTTGCTTGGCCAGTGGTCACGTCAGCTTTATGTAACCAAAACTGCTACTTGGAAGATTATAAGGATGATGATTTTTTTTTAATTTGGCAGGTATGGGAACTTAAAGAAAAAGAAAGAAATATTTCTGGAGGACATTGCAACCTACGGAGACGCCTTCCTCCTTCTGCCGGCGTTTTCCTTCAGGGCCAACACCGTCGCCTCTTTTAAAGTGTATAACACGCTCAAAGAGTCTAACGCAAGACAAAAGGTTATATTTTTCCATCCCAAGTACCTGAGAAACCTCGCCCTTTTCTGGAGAACTGAAGGTGTGACCGAGTTTCGCCTGTCCTCTGGCTTGATGATCACAAGCGTGGCCGTGGAACTGTGTGAGCACGTGACGCTCTACGGGTTTTGGCCCTTCTCTCGAACGGTGGAGGACACGCCCGTCAGCCATCACTACTACGACAACAACCTGCCCAAGCGCGGCTTCCACGAGATGCCCAAAGAATACAGACAAATTCTTCAACTTCACCTGAAGGGAATCCTCAAATTACAATTCAACAAATGTGAAAGAACCTAAGCATAGGGTCTTAAGGTGGGAACCATGTTCCTACCACGCGGTAGGTGAGTAACAGCATTTCCCAACAGTCAAAGCGGTGGTTGCCGGGCAGAAGAGGAAGCGCCCTGAACCCGGGTTTGATCAGAGCCTCCCTGCTAAGCTTGCATCCCCAGCCACCCCTGCACCTGTTCCGATCTTTAGTTTCCCTCCCAGTCAAATGGGGACCGTGATTTGTAACTTGCTTCAGGCGAATGTGATCATCTATGAAGACACTTGGCCAAGGATTTGGCGTGGTGACATAGGGACTCCATGAAGGTTTCCTTGTTGGTATCTTTAGTGGCCATTTCTACTCTCACCAGACTGATAATGAAAGGCGTGCAGTTTTGAGGACACTTCCTGGAGAGAAGAGCTGAAATACCAGTATTCACGGGTTCGTTCCCCAGGCTGTCGGTGATCGCCTTCTCATCCTTCTTCCTGTCCTCAAGAGTGTGTTTAAGGACTTCCAGCAGACCCTTGATTCTTCAGCAATGAAATCCTTCTCTTTGGGTAATAATGTGTTGGTTGGATTTAGGCCAATGCTTTTCCTCCTTTGTCTACATTTTTCAATCACTCTTTATAATTTATATTAACGTCCTGACTGTACTCATAAGCCTTTTCCTCTTTCACTGACAGAATCTATTTCAAGAGCATGAGGAGTTACAGTTCCCAGTTTTTCTTACCTATGGTCTTATCTCTGGGGTCACACATTTGATTTAGTTTTCTTTTTTTAAAAAAATTATCAAACAGCTACTTCATACCAGACCCTGGAAAGGCTGTGTCTGTAAGAGGGACATAAAGACCAAGTCCTTCAGGAGGAAATGGACATGCGTCTGACCAAGTGTAATACGGTATGACAAATGTTATTAAGACAGCTATGAATAAAGGACTGTGAGAAACAGAGGTGGGGATAATTAAATCTCTCAGGGGAATCTCTTTCAGAAAAGAGGTAATTTCTGAATGAAGCCTAGAAAATGAGTAAGGTTTTAACAAATGAAGAAGATTCTAGGTAGAGGGAATATGATGGGGAAAAAGTCCATCCCCTTGATTCTGATTCACCAAAATGAGGATATTTGAAGGCAAATCACAGCCTTTGCCCCAAAACCTGTCACTTGAAGGGAGGTTATAGTGCATGGGAAACCATCTCTGTGAAATGGGAATAATAATGACCGGATGGATTTCATGGGAAAGCTGTAAGGATTAAAATACACAAAAACTTAATTCTCATAAGCAAAGGTGTGTATTTACATGAGAAATAAGACTCATAATTTAAACATCAAACAAAGCTCCAGTGGTATTGAATATTACCATTTTTATACCACTCCCTTACATTATGATGACACCTGGTAACATAGGTCATCTCTGTATCAGCTGAATACCTTAATTGACTTAACTAAGTAGCTATGTTTTATATTTTCAACATTGCTTATTTTTGTACCGTTACAAGGAGGGCAGAAATGGGAGTGGAGCAGACTTGCCAGCCTGCTGAATTAATTACAAATACAATTCTGAATTCTTACCTTAGCCAGACTGCTGTTTTCCTAAAGGGTTGCTTTTAAGAACACTGTGCTGTCACTTGCTTATTTTGGTAAAGTACCTCTTTCCTTTCATTGTAGTTGACATTTTCTATGCCTTTCTTTGTTCACATTTTATTTATCTTGTAGCAGATGAACCCTTTTAGCTGCATAAATTGCTTAAAAGTTCATATATAAATAGTTTCCAAAAGGAACATGCTTTTAGTTACATGAAGTCTAATTTATTTATCTTTCTTTTTGCAGTGATGAACAAGTAGCTATTTTCTACTGCTTCTAATGGATTTAATTTGTTGTAAAAATCTGCTCGCAGGATTAGCAATGTCTATCATGTTACTAACAATGGATTATTAAAAAATAGAACACTCTAAAATTGTATAGTTAGTGAAATGTTTCCCTCAAAACGTTTTCTGGGGGAGTAGAAACTTAAACTTCTCTTTCTGATGATACTGGAACTATAGCATTAATGGGCAAAAGTAATAGGATTTACTGAAATAAATCATTAAATATACAATACGGAGACTTAAGAAGTTATTTTGATAGAAATTACATATGATTAGGGCAGACATGACTTGAGTTCCGCCNCCCCCCCCCCCCCCCATAACTTCCCATTTTAACTTAGGAAACTTTCTCTAGAATATCAAAGTAGAATCTTCAGTGTCACTGATAGAAATTTTGGAATTTTGGAAGTATTTGAAATGGTGTTGACTCGCAGACTTCTCTGGAGCTTCCTAGGTGTAGTCCCAAACTGACCCCTGTACACAGAACACAGGGAGAGACCAAAGAAAGTGGCAGGCCACCTCAGATTGGTAAGTGGCAGTTTTAATAAGCAAGGGGCCTTGCATTTGAGATGGTTTTGGGCAGCCCCAAGACCGGTAGATCTCCGCATCTGTCCGCTAAACTTGAAAGCTTATGTAGAGGCCTTAACGGAGGTCAGACATGTAAATTGTCCAAATGGTCTCAATGCCATGTCACTGTCTCTTCCTTGGGGAAGCTTCTAGGAGCAGAGAAGACAAATAGAATGCACATGCCAGGGACGGGGGAGGGAATAAGAAGCCTCCAGTTGCTGGGTTCCATCTCATGGGTCAACAGGTAATCATGTCCCGTAGATGACCTCCCCCAATACTGTGAGGTCAAGAGGCAGCATCCTAATGATACTGACGTTCCAGTAAAAGTTCAGTAGGAAAAAAGACAAGTGGAGAAAATTGTCGACGTTTCTACGTGAACATAACTGAAGTTGGTTTTCTGTGGTTATATTAATATTTGTATTGGCATCCTAAAAGCATGTTGAAATTTTGCAACAACCCTGGCTCGGTTAGGGTCTCATTAACCAAAAGTCTTTGATCAAAAAGAACATGTGCATTCTTTGTTTGTCTTTCCCAAGTTGGTCTGTAACTTGTGAAATCAGTGGGAGGCCTCGTTCACATCATAACATTTCCTCTTCGGCAGAGGACAGACAGCCTTCCATGTGTCCCATTACGATGTGCCAATAGTGTCCTTTTGTGCCAAAATAGAATTTTTTAAGCTTTCTGAAATACAATAAAACAGAAATTTTGATGATTCAGCATATCAGCGGTGTGAATTGTAAATTGTGAGTCACAGTCCTTTTCACCCTATAATGGCAAAATATTACAAGTTTTACACTAAGATCAAAACCAAAAGAAAACTGTCAACTCCAGCTCATAGATTTATAGATTAACCAGCGCGCCGGACTGTGACACTCTCACGAATCTATGGGCATAATGAGCATTGGTTAAATGTTGATGGATCAGATTTGATCTTTTGCTCTTAAACTTGAAGTGCATGGGCACTGAAAATAGAAAGCCTGATTACTGGTGCTAGAAAGTACTAAGCTCCAGTTGGGACTTCTGCTCATAATACCACACGTCACCGGTTTCTAGGGGAAATACTAGGGTGCTTGATCCCGGTTTTTACTTGTTAATGTCACGTGGCAATGTAACCAAATAGCAAGGTCCTAAAATAATTTTCATCTAAATCTGAGGGTAAGGCAAAAATGTTCATTTAAGCATGTAGTCGTAGTGCTGCATGGGCCCTCGAAAGGGCTCCATGCACACTTGCATAGAGATAAGTATTACACAATATAATGGTCCTTGATGTTTCAGATTTTTTTTTTCTCCTAACCAAAGGGAAAGGCAAATAGATCATGAGTCTCACGAAAGAGGATTTCCTTCTGCATGTAAATATGCAGGCTCTCAGCCAGGTAATCAGCCATGGACTTTTTTTTTTTCTTTTGAGGACTTTCTATGTATAGAATACTGAATTAAGCCATAAATCAGATCCTCTTTAAGGCTAGGTTTTTTTCTTGCTTACAAAAAATGTACCAGCTCAATACTATTTCATGTCATGTACCCTCAATCATTCCATGAATTTCAGGAAGTTTGGGGAAAATTGGAAAATCCTGTAGATAACAGATCGGCTTACATCCTAAATAGCTACCTTAGAAGTATAGTTAAGATGCAATGTAGTATATTTATGACATGCAAAACATTTGATTTATGTAACATGACATGAAAACACATTGTTATGCTAGTAAACACAAGAAATTTCAGAGATTCTCCTGAAATATCTAAAGCACTTGACCTAATAATAAGAAATAAGACTATTTCTTACTTTATTTTATTTTATTTTATTATTTTTTTTAATGTTTTATTTATTTCTAGGAGAGAGAGANGTGAGTTGGAGCCCCATGTCAGTCTCTGTGCTGACAGCTCAGCCTTCTTCGGATTCTGTGTCTCCCTCTCTCTTTGCCCACCCCCTACTCATGCTCTGTCTCTCAAAAAGAAACATTAACAATTTTTTGAGGGACAGAGAGAGAGAGGAACAGTAGTTATGAAGTGGGCTGTGAGCTGAAAGTAGCAAGCCCGATGTAGGGCTCGAACGCATGAACTGTGAGATCATGACCAGAGCCGAAGTCAGACACTCAACCAACTGAACCACCCAGGCGCCCTTCTTGGCTTTATCTTAGATTTAAAACAATCCTCTGGGTAAGTTCACGGTTTCCTATTTGCATATGGCTTCAAGAAGGCTAACTCCATAGTAAAAGTCACCATTACTTTTCCTGAAAATGGATGGACAGGAATATTTATCTTGCTTATTTTATCTGATCTGATCTGACCTGATCTGATCTGTTCATTCTTCCTTTTTTATAATTTATTTTTTGGGCCTTTCCTTTTGGATAGTTTGTATTCCTGTATCTTCCACTTGACTAATATTTTCTTTTCCAGTGTCTAATCTGGTGTCAATCCCATCCAGTATGCTTTTCATTTCAAACATTGTTAGATGCTCAATTTGTGCCTTTTTATATCTTCCATGTCTGTATTTAACATGCTTGTGCGTTCCTCTACCTTTTTAAAAATTCTCAATGCATTCTTGAACATATGGAATATACTTAGAACCCTTTTCAGTGTCCTCTCTTATTAATTCTATCATTGCTGTAATTCCTGGATCTGTTTCCACTGATAGATTTTTCTCCTCACTATGATTTGGATTTTCCTGCTTCTTTGAAAGTCTGGGATTTTTTATTGAATGCCAGATATTGTGAATTTTACTTTGGTGGGGGTTGAATATTTTGGTGTTTCTGTAAATATGTTAAGATGTTTTCTGGGGAGAAATTAAGTTACTTTTAAGCAGTTTGTTCCTTTTTGAGGCTTACTTTTAGTCTTTATTAGTTAAAACCACAGCAGTGCTGGGGCCCCTGGGTGGTTCAGTCAGTTAAGCGTCTGACTCTTGGTTTCGGCTCAGGTCATGAAGTTGCAGTTTGTGAGTTCGAGCCCCATGTGGGGCTCTGTGCTGTCAGTGCAGAGCCTGCTTGGGATTCTCTCCCTCTCCCTCTCTCTCTTTCTCTGCCCTCCCCTGCTCACTCATTCTCTCTCTTTCAAAATAAATAAATAAACTTAAAAAAAATAAAACTAGAGCTGTGCTTATTCTAGGGTGGAGATTTTCTCATACTGAGGCAATACCCGTATGAATACCCTACCCAGTACCTCCATGAATTACAAGATTTTCTTTTCTGTCTGGGAAGAATGTGAATTCTGTCCTTTTTTAACTTTTAGGAGTTGTTTGATCTGCTTGTTTGGGGTGATTCTTTTCCAGAGTTAGGTGTGCCGGTCTGTACTCATTGAAGGCTGGAGGAGAACCCTATGCAGAGATTTCTGTCTGTGAAGCCCTCTCCACTCTGGATTTGCCTTGGCACCACCTGACTCCTAAATCTATACCCTCTACTCACAGAGGCCACCGGACTCTGTCCAAGCTTCCCACCCCTGTGCTGTTGCCTGGTGACCATCTAGGCCATAAGCTAGGGCAGCTGTGGGACTTGGCTAACCTGTGTCTTTTCCTCAAGGATTACCTTCCTGAGTTGCCTAATGTTCCGTATCTGAAAAACATTGTTTTATATATCTTATATTCATATAGTTTATATATAATATAATATATAATATAATATAACATAATATAATATAACAACATAATATAATATAATATAAGTTAATATAATATAATATAAGTTAATATAAGTTAATATAATATATTTGAATTGTTTCAGATAGCAAGTTAAATCCAGTCCCTGCTTCTCTATCTTCTCCAGAAGGAGAAATTCCCATATGTTTTTAATTTTGTAGCACTTGTCACCTGTCTTTTCTTGGGTTTTCTAGAAATATCATCTAGAAATTTCCTTTGCCCATCTGAAATTTGAGCCTGTTTTTTTTAAACCCCCAGTTCTATGCTAGACTACCAGAAGTCAGTGGGATTCCATGGGGCTCATTTTATTATAAGGATATAGTAAAAAAATCTTTAATGGCTTCCTGTATACTCAGCACCTGTACAAGAACTTGGCTTACATTATTTTATCTTATTTAAGCCTAAGTCTATAAAGTAGATTTTATTATCTCCATTTTTTATATATAAGAAACCCAGCTAAGAGAGGATAAGAAACTTGCCCAAAGTTACATAGTATACTAGTGTCAGTGTCAAGTTTCAAATTCAGGTTGTATGCCTATAGCTGGTGTGCTTAATCAATATTTTATTCTCTCTTTCATTTCATTGTCGTTCATGTTGCTTTGTTTAAAAAATAACATTATCCAAAAATTTTAATTTTAGATTTATATCCTCATTGTATTGCGTTTTCTTTCTTTTGTTGTCTTGTTCTTCTTGCTAAGTCCCTAATTTGAACTCTTCTGAATTAAAGAATGATGATTCAAGCTTACACAATACATTTCTATATATTTTCCTGTGTTCATTCTAAAGCTTAATTAATTTTAGAAGTTTCTAATATGTTGCATCCTCCTGAGTTCCTTTTGAAATGAGCATTTAATGGGATAGATTAATTTCTTTTCTCAGCCTGGTTCTATTTTATTTGCTTTAAGGTGTGTGTGTGCATGTGTGTGTGTGTGTGTGTGTGTGTGTGAGAGAGAGAGAGAGAGATCCAATAAAATATCAACACATTATTCCATTTCTTGCCTTTTGAGGGCCTCAAAGAGATCTGAGATCCTCACTTCTATTATTGCAGTATATTCTTTGGAGGCTAATATCACCAGTCTCATCTGATATAGAAATGTGAGCAATCAGAAATCAAGGCTGTTAAAAACTTGCCAAAGATCATGGTTAGCCAAGTTAATAGCAGGAACTCAGTGTGTCAGACAAGTGGCAGACTCAAGCCTGATTCCTTCTACTGAAAGCTTGTATTAATGTGCCATGCACTGTGTGTAATACTTTACATGGATTACCATGAATTCTTGCAAGGTTGCAGTGTAGCTCTCAGTCTGATTTTCACCGCTGAGAAAAGGACTCAGGAGGATCAGAGTACCTTCAGCTGAAAATATCAGAAAGCTCCATCACACTGGCTTAAATCATGTAGAATTCTTGGCCACAGATCTAGACATCCAAAACAGGGAGACCTAAGAACTCTGGTTCTGACTTCATTTACCCACAAGAGTCATAGTTAGGCTCAACTCTATGTGTTAAGTTCATTGTAAGATTCATTGTTGAACAAAAGCAGCACATGCAGGACTCATAAATGTACATCTGAACATATCCAGAAAGGAGGAGAGAGTCACTTCTTATCACTATCCCAGAAGAAGGAGAAAGAACTTTCCCTGCGGCCCCATCAAACCTTTCCTTGTTTCTCATTGGCTCACATTGGTCACATGTACATTCCTAAACCAATCATTGACCAAGGGAATAAAGGGAATAAGGAGCCAACTTTTACAATTAATCCTAACTCTGGGATAATAGGCTTCAAGTGGAACAAGTGTGTACCTAAACAAATTTAGGCTTCTGTTGAGATGGAGGAAGGGAAGAAGAGATGTTGGATGGATATCTAACCATTGCCGCTATAAATGATTTTTCCTGTGTCACTCACCAACTAAGTGATTGATCTAGAGTTTGAGCCCATGTCCAAATTTCATGGTCTTCCTTGCAAGCCCTGAAGCTTCTTAGTATGCTTTCCTGTTGATCATGGAGAAATATGCGATGTGGCTTTCAATTTTTTTTCATAAAATTAGTTACTAGACATTGAATGCATTAACTCCAGAAGCAATTCTTATATAAACAATACCTTTTACATTTTCATTTGGGGCACTGATCCTTCTGTGGTATTAATCAAAATGTAATAGGTAGGATCCCATACTCCTATTTGCTTTATCAGTAAGACAGTGCCTTGATTAATTCTCATCAAATATGTGAAATGAAATGTTTGCTCATGTGTGAAGTCTTAGAAATAAGCTATTAAGGCTTTGCCCTTATGGTAGACTTCCTGGGCTCACTGATCTTTAAGTAAATACAGTGATATTTCAACAACTTTGTCTTAGGTACCCAATGCTGTTGGCTTCCCAGAATGGTACCCTTCTCATTAGGTATTTACCCCAGTNTATATTATTTTATAATATATATATAATATATAATAAATATTAGCTGCACCATGGTAGTTCTAGCCATAGAAGAATGATTGGTGTTCTAATAACAAACATCTCTGAAGGGAATGCTTCCTTCATTTTGTGTCAGTAAAAGGCAATTGTTTATTGAACATTTATGTCCTGGTTTACTCACAGAGACCCCATTTATCCTCTTTTATTTTTAGAAGTGTCCAGTTTGAACATGTGTGGTCTCAGGTTCTTTGAAAGATAATTTCATAAGCAGGATCCAATGGGGCTGTCCCATACAACTCAGTCAAAAGCTTAAAGTTCGGGCTTCAACTACTCTTAATCAGAGATGTAATATTCCCATCTCTATTGAGATTCAAGAGAGCAGCCATACTGGTCTCACTGGAGATTAAGTTTTTGAGAATTGGCTTGAATTTTGAATGGTTTTTTTGGTCTCCATGGTGAATGAATGGACTTTGTCTTCTGCATGTGCAGCCTTCTAGAAAAGACACAGAATAGAAGGCTATATGGTCAGCTCCAATTCTCCCCTATTTCATTCTATTACCAGCTTTCTTGGGAGGCTGTGAATATATTTCATCTCCTTTTCTTATGCTAAGAAATATGGATGGAAGTACTTGCCTCACAGAATATCTTCACAAAGTAACATGTTCAGTATTCTAGAGGCAAAAGCAACCTCTCATTTTCACTGTTGTTAACAGATTTATTGCCAGTTTGTCAAAATATTTCTAAGTGGAATTAAAGTTAGACATTGAAGTTGCGAGAGTAATTACAGCTCTCATGCGGATCAGGAAAATAGTCCATTGTGTGAAAAATAATGTTGGTCCTAATTATAACGCTGGCATCCACTTAGGAGGAGGTGTTGATACGTATTTTCCTTGTTGATAAAATATTTTAAAATATTTCTCATGCCACTGTGACATATTGATAACAGCAAATAACTTCATTGTTTATAGATGACAAAAATAATGATTTTGGGTGCATTTAGAAAAACTTCAGGAAACATTGTTTCCTGTTTTTTCTCTTTTCTGTTTTTTGAGAAATTGCTAAAATCTCCACACCATTTCTAAACAAAGTTTAACTTCAGATAAATTCCCACTCCATTCAGTTTCATTTATTAACTATCTCTGGGTGTATATACTTGTTTTATAATTAAACAGAGCACTTTAGTAATAGCCTGCTTTATGATATTTGCATTTATAAAACCTGAATATCATTAAGCATTGGTGGTCATTTAATAAAGATAATATCAGTATATTTTTCTTATCATAGTGGACATTACATGAGTACTAGGCTATTTCTAATTGGCCAAAACCAAAATGCACAATCAAGTATGAGTATAATTTTTCAGATTTGTGGTAAGCTCTTAGTAACTTTTTTTGAGTTATGGCTTATTCCATTGACTTCTTTGAGGTTGCCACCAGTAATTTTTTTAATATTTATGTATTTTGAGAGAGAGAGCGAGCGAGCAAGGGAGGGGCAAAGAGAGAGAATCCCAAGCAAGCTCTGTGATGTCAGTGCAGAGCCCAATGCAGTGCTCCATCTCACAATCGTGAGATCATGACTGAGCCCAAACCAAGAGTTGGACCGTTAACTGACTGAACCACCCAGGTGCCCTGAGGTTGTCACCAATACTGTTTCCAAATGAGAACATTCAAGTTTCGAAATAGCTAGGTACTTGAATCAGATTACACATCTGAGAAATGGAAGATGGGGGAAATGGCATTTTTTTAAAAAAAAATTTAATGTTTATTTTTGAGTGAGTGAGAGAGACACAGAGTATGAGCTGGGGAGGGGCAGTGAGAGACAGAGACACAGAATCCAAAGCAGGGTCTAGGCTCTGAGCTGACAGCACAGAGCTCAGCATGGGGGAGATCTCACAAACCGTGAGATGATGACCTGAGTCGAAGTCAGACACTTAACCAACTGAGCCACCCAGGCGCCCCAGAAAATGCATTAAAAATTTTTATTTTTATTTATTTATTTTTTAAATGTTTTATTTATTTCTGAGAGAGAGAGAGAGAGATACAGTGTGAGCAAGGGAGGGTCAGAGAGAGAGGGAGACACAGAATCTGAAGCAGGCTCCAGGCTCTGAGCTAGCTGTCAGCACAGAGCCCGATGCGGGGCTCGAACCCATGAATCATAAGATTATGACCTGAGTCGAAGTCGGACACTTAACCGACTGAGCCACCCAGGCGCCCCAAAAACTTTTTATTTTTAAACATTTCAAACTTACCAAAACTTAGCAAGAATCCTATAATGAGTCCCTCATCTATGCCAAATCAACTATTGATTTGACGGTACAGTGAAGATACCATGATCCCTTACCCTACATCAGCATGTATTGTCTAAGAACTGGGTTATTCTCTTACATAAGCACAACATGACGAGTCATGGATTTCAGGAAGCATATTTTCCTCTCAGTGGATATACTAGATGGTTTCTCTGATCTAGGTGAAGAGCAAGACTGTTACACATATAACTCTGGAGTCAGTGCACCTTTTGTTCCGGAGAATACTGCCTTCTGGTTCTTGCCATACTCAGGCATGTGTGTTGTCGGCCAGCAAGTGTTATTTTGAGTTGTAGGTAAACGCAGTCTGAAAACCGTTCACAAAATTCTCATTATTATCACTCATTTTGAGCCAGCTTTTTAACAGCCTGTATGGCCTCTGGATACAAATTAGGAAACCGAGTAGTAGGAAATGGCAGTCGGCGGATTGCCTCTCTCACAGTATATCATTCAATGAAGTTACTGCAGTGACTCAAACAAAACAGAATCCTTGGGTCTTCAAAAGTCTCTGATTTCCGTATGCCTTAAGAAGACCTTAAGGGAGGAGTGTCTTTCGTCACAAGCTCTCTGAGGGTAAAGACTAAAGACTGGAATTTTTATGGCTTCCCCCGTCTTCACTCCCCAGACTTTCAACAGGATGTTGAGACTACTTAAAAAAAATTTTTTTAAGTGTATTTGTTTATTTTTGAGAGGGGCAGAAGAAGACAGAGAAAAGGAGACAGAGAACCCAAAGCAGGCTCTGTACCGTCAGCACGTGGACCTCGATCCCACGAACCATGAGATCATGACCTGAGCTGAAATCCAGAGTCAGACCATTAACCAGTTGAGCTACCCCGGCACCCTGAGACTTCTATAAAGATGTCCTTGAGCAGGAATGCTGAAGTCTCCTCTGGCATGTTTTCCCTTCCTCTTCATAACACGTGTCAGAACCAATGAATTCTGACCTTCATGGCTTCCTAAAAATTTCCTGAGTTGAGCCACGCACCTGCTAGCATTTTGTCATCCCTCAACATTGGCACTTTTGCAAGGTGAGATTTTAAAAAACAAACAAACAAACAGACCCAACCTCTCCACATTATTCCATCACAAGAGACACGAATTTGACTTCTAATTCAGGTTCCTCAGTTAGATGTATAGGAAAAGTGTATGTGTAATAGTGGACACTTCAAGGTAGGACTTGTCAATTTCAGACATATGAGATAGCAAAGCACTTTTGTTTGATAATATGAAATGGCATTTCTGACACTAAATACAGCCTCTGTCTTGCCTCAGATGCTTCATATAATAGATTCCTGAGTAGACAGTGATATTCTAGTGTTTTTCATATATCTAAGATCTCAAAGCTGTCATATCCTTTAAGTTTCCAAAGTTTCCTCTCTGCATCAGAGCCACCAAATTTATGAGTACAACACCTTCCCTCTCCTTAACAATCTGCCAAGTCTCAGAAGAGGCATCAGGGACACATGTTCTTTGAGGTTTATTGTCCTCATCTCGAAAGTTCTTCACTTTATTCCAAAAAATCAACAGACCAGTGGAAACTATTTGGTCCAAGGTAAGAACAAACCAACACACCAGAAAAAGAGCACTCTAGAAGCAAAATACCACTTGAAATCATTTTAAATACAGCTAATTATTTCTTCAACTTGCCTTACAAACTTTGGGAAGTAGGTGACTCTAAACTGTAACTAAATATTTGTTTTCTTCAACATTAAATCATCTAAGAGTTCAAATTAGTCCAAACTTGGGGAAATGAACAATTGGATGGAACTTTCTAAAAGGACACATTGTTTTTTACTATTGAAATTGTCTTCATACGAGATACTTGATGTTGTTTTTTTGGCCAAATACCACAGATAGTTCAACTCCTGGGATTTCATGATAAGGAAATTCTTTTAGAAAGCTGCCTTTGATTGTCAAATCACATTTTTCTCCATTTCCTTCCAGCTTGATTGCTGAAATGTGTTGAGGTTTTGGTTCTCAAATGTGACTAATAGAAAACCAGTTTTAAAAATATAGCATTCAGGTTCATTTGAAAACTAATGTCTGTTTCATCAGTTCTCCGAAAAACCTATAGAATGTCTATTATGTGCTTGTTTCCAGAGATAACAAATAGGGGACAGTTTACTCCTAAGGAATTTAGATTCCAGATTTATATTTCATATAAAGTCTTTTTTTTTTTTTTTTTTTTTTTTTTTTTTTTTTTTTTTTTTGTGTGTGGTGNNGAGGAATTTAGTTTCCAGTTTTATATTTCATATAAATTTTTTTTTTTTTTTTTTTTTTTTTTTTAGTGTTTATTTTTGGAGAGAGAGAGCAAGGAGAGGCAGAGAGGCAGGGAGAGAAAGAATCCCAAGTAGGCTCTGCACTGCCTCGACGCAGGGCTCGAACTATGAACTGAGATCATGACCTAAGCCAAAATTCAAGAATCTGACACTTAACCAATTGAGCCACCCAGAGGCCCCTGTTATAAATTCTTTTTGTGCCTTTTCAATGTGTCAGTGAGAAAATCCTAGAAGCTAATGGTATGCAAATATAACTTCTAATGAAATAAAGTCAATATTATATATTTAAAGAGACTTCTCTGCTATTTACACTGCAATTAATCAAGACAACATTGTAAAGTATCTTATGCTTTTTTTTTTTTGGAGTATATAAAGGACTGCCTTTTTTAAAAATTCCTGAATAGAGGAATTTTAGTAGGTACCCTGTGTTTCTACATCATTTTTTGTTACAGTGTAATGGACTCTATAATAGTAGCTTCCCATAGGTTTTAGAAATCTATAACTGAGCTGTTATTTTTCAAAGTAAAGTAATAGTAGCCAGCTTCAAAGATATACTAAAATGGCTAGGTTTTTAAAATAGTAATATTCAAAAAAGGCAAAATTAATGCATTCATGCTTGCTTTTAAAGTATAAGTCTAGTATTAAGATATTTCAGTAACTGTTTCATGCTTAAATTCTTAAAGAGCTGTAAAGATCCATTTGGCTCATTATTGATCATTTCCTTAGAACTCTGTACCTATTATTGATATTTTAGTATTTACATTTCAGAATAATAAAGACACGCTGTCCGTGCTTCTGTGCTTTCCTTGATGTAAATCCTAAACCAGAACATTTGTCTAATGAACGTCTCCAGATATTTAATTTTGGGGACTGTTGCTGGCCAGGATCCACTTACCTCTCTCGCCACATGCATTTCAGGAAAGTTCTGAAACGCAGCGCTCTTACTTTCCTCAGGAAATTTTATCGGAACGTTAAAGGAATTGGAAATAACGGAAGTGTAGTGTAAGGTAAGACAAGCAAGGGTAGCCAACAAACATCAAAATGTAGAGCGTTTCAAATGATGTCGATGTTTCTAAGTTTTCTAAGTTCAAGGGGAGTTTCTGGTTGAGAGTCAGCCTCCAAGGAGTCATTCTAAGGCTCTGACTTGTTGCATTTTGTGTTCTGCTGTCTTTGACTGGCGATTTCTAAAATATGTCTGTTTACGTCTATCCGACGGAAAGAGAGCAGACACGGAGGAGTGAGATCTCAGTGCTTTTTCGGGGCCAGATCTGTACATGGTGCCCGCACTTGTACTCACAGGTCATTGGCAGAGTCCCATCACAGGCTCTACCGCACAGAAGGGTAAGAAACGTCATCTCTGTGTAGAGGAAGGAAAGGAAACAGGTTTGGGTGAACAGCTGGAAATCTCTAGAAATAAGCCATTTCTTTAGCACACTTTCTCCACACATAGAAAATATTCTCTTCCCACAGGAGGACAGCCCAGAATCTCACCTGGTCCCAAATAGAGCCAGAGACCAGAATTTCTGGGTGATGAGCTGCCTCCTCCATAAGGCCCAGATGCAGCTCTTAGCTATTTGGTGATCTATGAATTGAAAGGAATGTTATCTGCACACCACCCCCCAAACCTCAGGGTCAGAATAAACATAATAAAATATCTGAAAGGGAAAAGAGAAGAATGAGACACACTGAACAGTCACTGATCCAAAGCAGTGTGACATCTTACTGGTCTTGTAGAGGCAGACATTGAGGTTCTCTTCTCGGAAGGATGTCCATGATGCTGCATGTTGAAGGATTCTCCTGTCAATGACCCCTAACTCAGCCTTCCAGATTTTTCCCTCCCAATTTCCTTCCACAATTTTATTATATATACATTTATATTATTTATAAGTATGTAAATTTTATACAAAGAATACTGTTCATAAAAATATTATATATTATATAATGAAATATATATTTTATATGTATATATATAAATGAAATTTGGCAGAGGTGACATTGCAAGCACGTAGGAAAGGTGACCAAATGCCACTGAAGCTCTAGCTTGAAGGCACGAATTTGGGAAACACAGTAGGAAATGTGGGTTGTCATCATTTCTATTTAGGAAGGTATTCTAAGAAAGAGATGAGCTCAGGCAAGAATTGGATGATTTGAGACAGAAATTGAAGGGAACAGAGTGAGATCATAAATCTGGTGACTCGAAAGGTGCCCTCCTTTTAGACCCTAGGCTGTAAAAGAGAGAACACCAAAAAAATGTTTCTTCTAAGACTGCCACTGGCCAAACATTATGATTTTTATGTTCATTTTTATTTATGTTGAAATGTTTGCTTTTTTAAGTTTATTTATTTTGGGAGAGAAAAAGAGAGTATAGGAAGTGGGGAGCGATAGAAAAAGAGAGAATCCCAAGCAGGCACCACACTGTCAGTCTGGAGCCTGACTGGAGGCTCAAACTCACGAACCCGTGAGATCACGACCTGAGCCGAAGTCAGATGCTTAACTGACTGAGCCACCCAGGTGCCCCCAAACATTATGGTTTTAAAGTATTAGATGCTGCTTCTAGTTTTTCTTGGCACTTTTAGCACTCATAACTATAGCTTGTAATTGCCAGTTTACTTAACGATTGTATGAATAGAATAAGCATGTAATGAAATCGAATGTAAGTTTCAATAGTGGTTATTTGATGCCCTTATAATAGTAATCTGAATCCAATGCATGATGAAGATATATTATCTTCATCTACAAATAACACACATGCTTGTGTGTGTGCGCACACACACACACACACACGTAAATAACAGCCCTGTGTCCCCTTAGCAAGGCCAGTGAAAAAGAGACAGAAACTTCCTATCTGGATTACCAGGAAAGTATGTTAGCAAAAATTATAACAATTATGTTTTCTACCAACTTACTGTTTCCCTCGACATAATGTAAAATCTGTCTCTAATATTTGTCTTCATGGTTAAGTGTGTTCTCATTTTACTCATAGGAAGAGTGATTTCCTAATAATAGCTCCCATTTACTGAATATAATTGAGCTAACATTAAAAAATATTTTTAATTTATTTTTATTTTAGATAGAGCATGAGCAGGGGAGACAGGCAGAGGGAGAGAAAGAGAGAGAATCTTAAGCAGGCTCCACACTCTGAGTGGAGTCTGATGCAGGGCTCGATCTCAGGACCGGGAGATCATGACCTGAATCGAAACCCAGCCAGAGGCTTACCCGACTGAGCCACCCAGGCACCCTGAGCTAACATTTTACTTCTATTGTATTTAACATTCACAATTGCCCTTTTCCACAGGTACAATTGTTTCTAGGGTTGGTGTGGTTATTTTGATTTCTAGTTGCAGGAAATCCACTCCATAAAACAAAAAAAGGAAATTTACTAAAATTTACTCTCTCATTCAAGTGCGATTTGGTCTCAGCTGTGAGCTCAGCCAAGAGCTATCTCTGGCTCCTCGCATCCTTTCTCTTTGCTGTCTTTCTCTGCTTCTCCGTACACACAGTACCCTCCCTTCTGCCATTCTTCACTTCCAGCCACAAGTAGAGACATGGTGTCTGCTACTGCATCTCAGTGAGAACTTTCAGGGAAGAGAGATGATGGTCCTGATTTGGGTCAGGTATCCATTCCTGGTGACAGCTTGAATGTCACCACTTCCGTCCTAGACCGAGGAGGGGAATACTCAGAGGAAGGGTCTGTTGTGGGCTTGGTGGAAACCTAGAAGAATATATACCTCAGCAGCCATTCCAAAAATCGGGAAACACATTGAGAAGGTGAATAATGTAGCCAAACTGTTTATAAGAGGAGAAGCCAGCCGGATTTCATCTCAGGTCTGTGTGCATCCAAAGCCCATAATGTTGAATTTTGCTACTCATGTTACCCTTGAGAGTACAAATCAGCAGTTGTTTGAATCACTGTCTTCTGCTCTCACTACGTGGGTTCAGGTGTGTATAAATCCTAAGTGAATAGATAAGCCCTGACTGCCATAATCATTGTCATAATAATTGTTCTTTGAGATTTTAATAAACTGTCAATGGACTAATCTTCTCCTTTAGGATTTCTTCCACATCAATATACACCAAAGAAATAAGTAAGACTTCAAAACCTTTCTTTTCATTTATTTTTCCATTTACCCCATTTGGATTTTCCAGAAACTAAACACAAAAAAATATTTCATTCATTGATAGGCAGAAATGTGAGAGCCCATTGAGTAGATGATGCAGTTCCTCACGAGATGACACTCTGGAGGCTGACTATTCATTGTTGGAGGCTTGTAATTCTCTTTATAACCAAAATGAAGGGCTGTGCTTTAAACCAACTGGTTTCCTAGCTAAGACATGTCTTTTCTGCAAGGAGAAGTGAAGGGGAATGGAGGGTGAAATGTTTGCTGTCATCAGGACACAAAAATTTTATGATTCTAGGAAAACAAAAGTAATGAGGGGAATACAGGATGGAGGAATCCATCCCCAAATGCTTCCATTTTTAATCTTACAAGGAGGCAAGAAGCGATTCTGCTCTGTGGTGCTTGAACCTGTCTAAAACGGAAACAGGCTGTCCGATAAAATCAGAACGAATCCATACCTACAGTGCCTTTTTGATATAGATTTACTATCCTATAGGGCCCCCTAGGGACTGCACCACAATCTCCAAAGCTCATTTCAATCAGACCCAAGAACGAGAAGTGAAGTGATAATGTTTCAGGCCACACAGGTCTACAGCTCAATCTTGCTGTCAAGAGATTTTCTTCCATCTGTTATTTGACTTCATTCGCTGGGCACAAAACAAATAGTTGAGGGACGAAGGAAGGGAGCGCAGTCCTGTTTTCTTAAAGGATTGTTATTTTTTTTTTTAAAGCTGAGGGTAGCTATTAGAGGACAGAAATTTCATAATCCCCGCTATCCCCTAATAACTTGTACTGTGGCAAAATCAGATTGGCTCCTCTGCTGAAATGAAGGATTAGTGGAATTGCAGGTGCCGAAATGGCCATTTGATGTAAGCTTCTCTTTCCTGCAGTTTACGAGAGAGGTGAGGCACCCTGTGGAAAGCGGAGGTGTCCAGTAGAATGCGGAAGGCTGCCAGCCTGTTCTATTGGATGGTTCTCTCTCACATACAGAAAGCTACTCACAAGCCATCAACTCTGGATGGTCAAAAACTTGGCACCACTACTCCTGAAGTCACCATTAACAGGGCTCATTAAGGATTAAACCAAGGTCTCCAATTGCTAAATGGTGACTTGGGGGCAGTGGGCCCTTGCGGCTTCTGACTTGGGAAGGTTTCTGAGGATCTGTTGGTTGGCTCAGGGTTCGATACCCCTTTTTGTTTAGTAGGATAAAACGAAATCCTCACCTCCTTGCTGTGGGGACAGTTTTGCACCCTCAAATAAATGCAATAGAAGAGATTCTTTGATTCACTTGCTCTGGCTTCAGCTTGTAAAGCCTCCGGTATTCATAAATTTCAGCTCATGGGATCTTTATTGTAGACAATTAAAAAAATTCTAGCCCAGATCTCTTTTATGAAGTGGGTCCTCTGCATTATAAATGATTTAGTGGGAACTAAAAAATATTTGTTGATTCGTAATTTCGTAATGTGATGCAAGCAACTGGGGAAAATGAAAGAATAAGTGTTTCTTTTTAAGTAAAACAGCACTCAGTAAACAGGCAGGTCTCCCCTTCTTTCTCAGTCTAGATGTTAATCCCTGTGGTGCACCTGTCATTCCAAACTATAGTGGTTCAAAGGAACTATTTCTTTCTTTCTATGCATTTATGGATTTTTTAAAAAATTTTTTTATTTATTTCTAGGAGAGAGAGAGAGACAGCGTGAACAGGGGAGGGTCAGAGAGAGAGGGAGTCACAGACTCTAAAACAGGCTCCAGGCTCTGAGCTGGCAGTCAGCACAGAGCCCGATGTGGGGCTCGAACCCACAAACTGCGAGATCATGACCTAAGCAAAAGTCGGATGCTTAACCGACTAAGCCACCCAGGCGCCCCGCATATATGCATGTTTGAATGTATGTAAGCCTTCTGTATTTTTCACCGATTCTGTTACTGGCAAAACAGTAGTAGTTGTGCTACAAGGAGCCATTTGACCAGGGGAGCCAGGTGGCTCAGTTGTTAAGTGTCTGACTTCAGCTCAGGTCATGATCTCATAGTTTGTGGGTTCGAGCCCCACGTCAGGCTCTGTGCTGACAGCTCAGAGCCTGGACTGTGCTTCCAATTCTGTGTCTCTGTCTCTCTCTGCCCCTTCCCCACTTGTGCTCTATCTGTGAAAAATAAAATAAAACATTAAAAAATTTTTAAAAAGATCCATTTGACCAGAGTGAGTAACACTGACATGAGATGATAAAAAAGAATTATGACTTCTAGCTCTTAAGTTTTTTCTATGACATCTTCAAGGTGTTAGCTCTTAATTAATCATCAAAGAATAATGTTTCTACTTTCATTTAAAAGGGGAAAACTATACACCCCAGCAGTACTGACCCCATATTTTTTTTTCAAAAGCGTTATTGAAGAGGAAGAGAATTTGGAGCTGCCCCTGGGTAAACAGAGAGGTAGTCTGTTTTTGCGTGTTTGTAGTATGCACCTAACCATGTAAGAAGAAGGAAAAGTTGAGTTTGGTTTATTCAAAGTAGAAATATTGATCGAGTGCCTTCTATAGTTGGTGCCAACTCTACGTTGAACTTACGCTCCTACCGGGTGCCTGGTAAGTTTGGGAAATGTATGAAATGGATGTTATAGAAGCGGCGTGCCAGATGGAATGAGGTGCTGGGTGATGTGGTGTGGACTAAATACACACTACTGCAGATTATTAGAGTAGCGTAGGCTCACGCCGCTGTCAAAGAAGGAAAAGTGTTTGGGAAACAAGTGAAAACTTTAACTCCTGAGTAACTAAGAGAGGGCTGTCAGGATAGTAAACTGTTGTACTCAAAGTGTGCCAAGGGCGGCCAGTTGAATAAGTGCAGTAGCTCGGGAAGCTTTGACTTCTTGCCATGAGGCATTATATATTAGAGAAATGATCACTCCTGCAGAAATAAATTAGTGATGATTTGTTTTGTGTTAAGAGTCTCTGGGCCCTTCCAAGTATGCCATTGTTGGGCACATTTCCAAGAATAAATCAGATGGGGACCTTGCGCTCCGGAGCCTGACAAGCTAGTTAGGGAAGTAAGATACATAGTTAATAGCTCTGACAAAGACTGGAAGTGAGATGCGGCCTGTGAGAGATGAGGTGTGTCAGCCATGGTGTGCTGCACAGATCTTCCTTCTGGAAGGAATCTGTGGCACGGAAGGGAAGTGAGCTCATAGCTTGCAGGTGTTCCCGACCTACTGCAGAGTTCTCGCCGAGGCCACGCCCTCCCCAGCCAGTGACCCCCTGGAGGGCTGGATGGGGGGGGTCCTGAAGCAAAGCCATTCTTGCCCCACGTGGGATGCCTAAGAGACCATCTGGACTGTGGGGCCCCTAGCTCCCCAGCTGGGTAAGACTTCCTCAGAGCTCTCCTGGAGTCTGGGCTTCTTCCAGCCAGACTTCCTTCCTTTTCTCTCACGGGTGCCAGACTCCCATTGCGGTCTGAAGTCTGTCTGCATTTGTCCTCATCTCCTTACCTTTCACAGACGATTCTACTGCATCCTTTTGCTGTTCCACCTTTCCTGGAGGATCGGAACTGGTATTTAAACTTAAAGTACTTGAGACATTCAGAAAAGAGATCAGTCCATTCATTTGTAGGGATTAGGAAAGACTGCAGAGATAAGGGGCCTGTTGTGTTGGGGCTCTAGGAGACACATAGCAGTAAAAACAAAGACTCTGGTGTATTTAAACAAAAGTGTGAATGGGTTATAATATTGAATGCTAATATCATTCTATATGACTGCTCTAGTGCTGCTCCATTTCTTTCAACACCAATTTTAGCAAAATTCGTTGGTGAGATTACGCGATGTCTCTTTCCTACCGGGTATCCGAGCAGCTCGTCTGGATTAACCCCTTTTCTCCACCGCTCCCTATTCCATGGACTCCAAGGTGGTGACGTTACATAAATCACGAGGGGCAGCCAAGTGACAACGTGAAGAAAAAAATGTTCCAGTAATGATCTCAGCCTGTGAAATACTCAACTACCAGGCTGGGATTTATGACTTCGCCAAGAGAAGCCATTAGTGTCTAGCACATCACTCTACATTAATTTTCCTAAAACATGTACTCACTTGCCCAAAAAACTTCAGTGGCTTTCCCTGGGAATACTAGAGTCTCACCGGGCTCCCTTCTCCCAAAGCGGCAGGGAGTTGCATGGTTAAATAAGATCAAGGACCATTTTGCACCGTAGCCTATACTGGGGACTTGCCATAACATTAGCACTTGGAAGGCTCTGAAAATCCCAGAGAAAGACATTGAGTTTCATTTATTTCAGTGCTTCCTAAACTTCCTTGATCAGGAGTTCATAATTCATCTATCTCTATGTAAATACCTCACAGAATTAGCCTTTTTTGAGAAATTCTGGATTAGAGAAGAAAGTGAAATGTACTGCATGCCCCTATACATACATAGATATATATGTATTTGTTTTTTCTTTCTTTCTAAAACACCTTGTTTTATGCTAATCATACAACACATATTAATTAAAATTAATACTGAAAAATGTAAGGAAGAGCCCTCTTTTAAAATCACCTGCCATTCCATCATCCTATACCATATAATTTTGGAGACTTTCCTTTCAAACATCTGTTTATACCCATATACATATGGAACAATACACAAATATCACACATATTATTTAATCATGGGCTCCTTCTCTCTCTCTCTCTCTCTCCCTCTCTCTAACCTCCACAGTATCAGCATCATCCCCATCTCTCTCCACAACCCGCTGGGTAACTGTTATAACAACCTGCTATATTATCTTCTATATCTTTCTCCAGGCTTTTGCATAAACATACACACAAATACCATGTTTAAATTTGGTTTTTACTACACGGAGAATCATACCATTTGTGCTTCTCCGTATCTTAGCTTTCTCACTTAATGCACCGAGAGAATCCCTCTGACTTGATCCTCTTGCTACCATAGTTAAATGGCTGCACAAGTGTAAATGGTATGCCGGTGTCCATATTTCTTTGACCATTTTCTACTGATGGGCATTTACTTTTATTTTTTTAAACCTCTGCAATGTTGCTTTAAAATCATTCTGAACATATATTCCTATAAACGATGGCACTTATTTCTGAAATGACTGAGACAGAGTCCAGTACTGGGAACGCTACAACCATGTATATACATCTAAATTATGTATACACACAATTCTACACACACACCCTTTGAATTTCAGTGGATATTATCAGATCGCTTTTCTTTTCTTTTTTTAATAGTTTAATGCCAAGTTGGTTTCCATATAACACCCTGTGCTCATCCCCACAAATGCCCTATCAGATTGCTTTTCAAAAGATTGCAACAATTCGTATTTCTACTACCACGTTTAGAGAACCTTTTCCCCTGTGGGCCATCAGCGGTAGGTGTCTGTTACTCTTTGTAGTTGCTGGTATTATGGGGTACAGTGGTCCCTATTATTTTAATTTGCATTTTCCTGTCTACCAGGACAATGGGATGTAGCAGATAATATTTAACGTCCTGACCTATCTCTGGCTTTGTTTGGTCGCTAGGATCCAATCAGCCCCTACAGATGACAAACCAAAACGCTGAGGAATTAATCCTCCCCAGAAGCAGTCCTCTACCCATGATTGATAGGGTAACTTGAATGCGATAACCCTGAAGTGCATGTCTACAATGTTTCTTCAGGGTTCCTCACCAACACTGCGCTCCGGTCTCTAAAAATGGTGACTTACTTCATTGTGTACCTTTTATTGGCTGCTTAACTTCCCTGTGCCGGACTAAGCCTGAATCTTTGTCCCAGAGTCTGTGTCTGGGAGAACCTGGCCTAAAAGGTATTCATTTGCATTATCCTCTAGGAATTGTCTATTGATACATTTTCTTGATTGGAGCTTGATTGCCCAGAAGACCAGTCATACAAGAGCTGAAGTTAAAGAGGAAAAGACACAGCTGCTGCTGGAGTTGCCACCCGAGGCAGAGAAATGCCTTGTCTTTTCCTTTCATCTTGATTTCCAGATACCCCCCATATTCCACCCCTGACTGGGACCCAGCCAGACCATTTGTCAAGGGAGACAGGCAAACACAGCCTTCAGGTCTCAGCCCATTCCATTCAAAGCAGAGGAGCCAAAAGGCAAAGAATGAATCTGAGACCAAACAGACCCAGAACTGACACACGGCCAAAATTATGGAAAACCAGTTATGTCAGTACTATTTATTAAATCATCTTTTTCCTCCAGTGAATTGAATATGATATTAGACTCCCGTATATCCTACCCAATTATATATACACATATGTATATATGTAACACGCACATACATAATGTATATGTATATTTCTCTGGGAAATCTATTCTGTGTCACTAATCTGTCTAATCAAATGCAAATAATAACGTTTGAATTATGACTTTAAAATACTTAGTAAGCCACCTTTCATCTCTTCTTTTTAATAATCTTTTGACTAGTCTTAAACACTGTTCTTTCATATAAACTTTAGGTCATTTATCTAAAATAATATGAAAATATCATACATGAGAATTGCAATTACAAATTAACTGAGAGGCGACATTTTCATGACTTCTGGTACTTTATCTTTAAATGTTTTTTAATGTTTATTTTTGAGAGTGAGAGACAGAGAGAGACAGAGTGCAAGCTGCAAGCAGGGGAAGGGCAGAGAGAGAGGGAGACATAGAATCCGAAGCAAGCTCCAGGCTCTGAGCTATCAGCACAGAGCCCCACGTGAGGCTTGAACTCACGAACCTCAAGGTCATGACCTGAGACGAAGTTGGACTAACTGACGGAGCCACCCAGCCGCCCCCTGATACTGTATTTTTAGTTGGTTGTGTTTTAGCTTTACATCTCTCAATAAAACCTCATAGTTTATATTATAGGTTCTTTGTTAGAATAAATTGATTCTATGTATTTTCAATTATTGATACAATTGTGAATGCAGTTTCCCCTATCTCAATTTCTAGCTGCTATTATGATACAGACATAATTATTATTCTAGGGGTTTTTGTATATTTTTCCTGTATCTATACACCTTACCCAATTCCCTAATTCCCTTGTTAATCTAACAGATTTTTTTTCAACTAGGGTTTTTGTTTTTTAAGGTATGCAGCATTATCAACAGGAAAAACGTTCCTATCTTTTCAGATACATTACCATTTCTTTTTGCTGGAATTTTTCTACTTGTAAGTACTTCTAAAGCAGCATTCCATATTAATATGAATAACGAGTATCTGCACCTTGTTGCTGATTATAATGAAAATGGCCTCAGCACTACATCATTCAGGATGATGTTTCATATTGCTTTTGTAAACAAAATTTATCTTATATAGTTCTCTTCTATTCCTACATTATTTTGAATTTTATTAGACCAACTTGTTTAATTTTATCAAGAGACTTTTCATCATCCATTGTCATGATATATGCTTTTTCTCTTCTAATTAGTTAATATAATAAATTATGTTGACAGATATTATAATAGCAAAACACCCATGAATTTGTGAAACAAATCTTGATTATAATGTATTATTCCTTTGAAACAGTTGATGGGTTGTGTTTTCTAGTAGAATGTTTTGCATTTATAGTTATGTAAGATTGGGTATATTTATGTAAGGTGTTTCTTTTTTTTCTTATATCACCTTTATCAGTTTTTTTTTAACAGAGGTAATGATAACTTCATAAAGTGAATTTGGAAGTTTTTAGTATGTACCTCTGGTCTAGAATTGTTTAACACCAAACTTAGACTTTTTATTTTGGGAACTCAGCTGTGACAATTTCTGGCACATTGTCTCTTGTATGGTAAATCCTTATTCATCTTTGCAATCCCTTCTTTAGTAATTTGTTTATTCCTGGTATTCACATCTTCTGGGATCAATGTTGGCAGTTCATATTTTACTCAAAAAATATACATTTTCTTTAGGTTTTGAACTTGATTGCTATGAATTATATCTAACGTTTTCTTAAAATGACTTCATCTGTGTTATCTGTTTTTCACGTTTTCTTTCTTAGTCTTAATCTTGTACATTTTTGTTCCCTTCTTTCCTTCCTCCTTTTCTTCCTTCCTTCCTTCCTTCCTTCCTTCCTTTCTTTCCTCCTTTCTTCCCTCCTTCCTTCCCTCCTTCCTTCCCTCCTTCCTTCCTTCCTTCCTTCCTTCCTACTCTCTCTCTCTCTCTCTTCCTCTTGGAAGATCTTTATTTGATTCAATTTTTTAACAGGTTTATTGAGGCACAATTGATTTACAAAACATTGCACATATTTAATGTGTACATTTGATGAGTTTGAACATTTATACACACACCTCTGAAACCATCACCACAGTCAAGTTAATAAATACTTTCATCACATCCGTAAGTGCCCTTTTAGCCCTACCTCATATTTTGTTGTGGTGAAAATGCTTCCCTGGAGATCTACTCTCATAACAACCTTTTCAGAGCACAGTACAATATTAGTAACTATTGGCACTAGGTGGTACGGCGGATCTCTAGAACTTACTCATTTTGCATAACTGAAACATTCTACTTATTGAACAGCAACTACCCATCTCCTCCACCCCTAAGCTCCTCGCAACCACCCATCTCCTTTCTGCTTCTGAGTTTGACTGTTTTAGATATCGCATGTGAGTAGGATCATGTAGTACCTGCCCTTCAATGACTGGCTTGTTTCAGTTAACATAATGGCCTCCAGGTCCATCCATGTTGTTGCATGCGGCAGGATTTCCTTCTTTTTAAGGCTGATATTCCATTGTATGTATAGACTGTACCTTCTTTATCCATTCATCCATCAGTGGTCGTTTGGTTTGTTTCCCTGCATTGGCTATGTGTGAATAACTGTTGTAATGAGCATGTGAGTGCTAATATGTCTTTGAGGTATTTCAAGTGCAATTCTTTTGAATAACTAACTACCCAAAAGTGGGATTCTGAATGATATGGTAGTTGTATTTTGATTTTTTTGAGGAACCGCTATACTGTTTGCCACAGCAGCTACACCATTTTATATTCCTCAAAAGAATGTTACAAGGGTTCTGACTTCTCATCCTCACCGACATTTGTTACTGTTTGTGACAAATAATAGCCATCCTAAGAGGTGTGAGATGATAGCTTATTATGGTTTGGATTTACATTTTCCTGCTGAGTAAGGATGTTGAGCATCTTTTCAGATGCCTTTTGGCCATGTGTATTTCTTCTTTAGAGAAATGTCTACTCATTTTTTGCCCATTTTTTTTAAAGTGGGTTATTTGGGGTTTTGGGTTTTTGTTTTTTGTTTTTTGTTTTTTTGCTGCTATTGAGTTTATAGGAATTCCTTGTATAATTTGGATATTAATCTCTTCTCAGATAAAGGGTTTGCAAATACTTTTTCCCATTCCATAGGCTGTCTTTTCACTCTGATGATTGTTTCTTTTGCTGTGCAGATTTTTAAAAATTATTTTATGTTTTTAAAAGTTTTAATGTTCATTTATTTTTGAGAGACAGAGAAAGACAGAGTGTGAGCAGGGGAGGGGCAGAGAGAGAGAGGGAGACACAGAATCCGAAGGAGGCTCCAGGCTCTGAGCTGTCAGCACAGACACTGAGGCGGGGCTGGAACTGACAAACTGGAGATCGTGACCTGAGCTGAAGTCAGGCGCTTAACCAACTGAGCCACCCAGGTTCCCCGAGAAGCTTTAATATGATATCATTCCACATGCCTCATTTTGCTTTTGTTGCTTATGCTTTGGTGTCTTACCCAAGAAGTCATTGCCAAGACCAATTTCATGAAGTTTTTCACCTGTTTTCTTCTAGGAATTTTAGAGTTTTAGGGTTTACATTTATGTCTTTAATCCGTTTTGTTTTGATTTTGTGTATGGTTGTAAGTGAAGGATCCAGTTCCATTCTTTTGCACACGGATATCCAATTATCCCAGCACCATTGTTTGAAGACACTGTCCTTCCTCCGTTGTGTATTCTTGGCCCCCTTGTTAAAGATCAGTTGACTATTTATGCATGGCTTTTTTCCTGGGCTCTATATTCTGTTCCATAGGTCTCCTGTGTCTGTTTTTAGACTAGTACCATACTGGCTTTTTTAATTTTAATTTCAGTGTAGTTAACATACAATACTCTATTAGTTTCAAGTTATACTGTTTTAATTATCATAGCTTTGTAACATATTTTGAAATTAGGAGGTGTGATATCCCCAGGTTTGCTCTTTCTCAAGATAGTGTTGGCTACTGGGACTCTTTCGTGGTTCCATAGGAGTTTTAGGATTGGTTTTTCTCTTAGAAATGCCAGTGATATTTTAATAGCTGTAGATCACTTTGCATAGTATGGGCATTTAACACTATTAAGTCTTCTAAACCACAAACACGGGATGTCCCTTCATTTATTTGTTTTTAATTTCTTCCCTCACTGGTCTGTAGGTTCTGGCTCAAAACTCTTTTGCCTCCTTAATTAAGTTTATTCCTAAGTTTTAAAATTCATTTTGATATTATTGTAAATGGGATTGTCTTCTCAATTTCCTTTTCAGATAGTTTGTTGTTGGTGTATTTTTGTATGTTGATTCTATCTGCCACTTAACTGTATTTGTTTATTTAGTCCCAAGATTGATTGATTGATTTCTTGGTGTCTTTAGGATATATAAATATATATATAAATGATCATATATATATATATATATATATATATATATATGATCACATCATCTACAGAGATTATTTTACTTCTTCCTTTCCAACTTCAGAGCCTTTTATTACTTTTTTCCTCCTAACCATTGTGGTTAGGACTTCCAATAGTATGCTGAATAAAAGTAACAAGAGTGGCCATTCTTGACTTGTTCCAGATCTTAGAGGGAAAGCTGTCAGTTTTTCCCTGTTGAGTATAATAGCTGTAGGCTTTTCACATGGTCTTTATTGTGTTGAGGCACATTCTTTCCATACCTAGTTTGTTAAGAGATTTTATCTTGAAAGGATGTTGTATTTCCTTGTATGCTTTTCTGCCCTCTCTAGTTTTACGATCATGTGATTTTTATCTTTAAATCTATTAATGTAATGTATTGCATTAATTGATTTGCATATGTTGCAACATCTCCGTATCTCAAGGATAAATTCCAGTTGGTCATAGTGTATGATCCTTTTAATATGCTGTTGAATTCATTTTCCTAGTATTTTTTTGAGGATTTTTGCATCTATGCTCATCATTAGGAATATTGGCCCATAGTTTTTTTTACTTGTAGTATCTTTGTCTGATGCTGGCCTCATAAAATGAGTTTGGAAATGATCCTTCTTTTTTAATTTTTTTTTGAAAGAGTATAAGAAATATTGGTATTATTATTATTTTTTTAATTTTTAGCAGAATTCACCATAGAAACTATCTGGTCCTGGGTTTGGGAAGTTGTTTTCAATTACTGATTCAGTCTCCTTACTGATTATTGGTCTGGTCAAGTTCTCTATTTCTTCATGATTCAGTCTTGGTGCGTTGTATGTTTCTAGGAATTTATCCATTTCTTCATGTCACCCAATTTATTGGCATATAATTGTTCATGATATTCTCTTACCCTTTTCATTTCTGTGGCATCATTTATAGTGTATGTTCTCTTTCTTGACTGAGCCCAAGAGAGTTTGTCTATTTTATTGGTCTTTTAGAAGAACTGGCTTTCAGATACATTCCACCTATTTTTGTGGGGTTTTTTTCCTATTTCTTTTTGTTATCTTAAATCTTTTTTCTGCTGTTTTATCTTTTTTATTTTGTTTCTAATTTCTTAAAACCAGCATTACATTTTTAAATTTCGTTTTCTATAATCATGCTGGAATTTGTGCAGGAAAGTGCTAACTCAGCAGGTCTGGCTCTGCTTAAACTGCACATCGCCGAGAAAAACCTGTCTTCACGACTGGCCCTGTGCTGACCCCTGGGAAATAAGCTTTGAGCCCTTAGAATATTTTGCCTGATCACAGTATTTTTGCGTCCCTGAGGCCTTGGGCCATGTGTGACCAGCTTAATCAGATGCTTTATGCTAACAATGTGATTTTTTTGTGTGAAACTTTTTTGTGTGAATTTTTGTGTGTATGTGATTTGAATTTTGTGTGTGTGTGTGTGTGACTGTTTTTGCTCTCCAAAGCTGGAGCCTAAATAGCTGAGGTCCATCGTACAGACGCTATGTGCCTATGTTTCTGCCTCCCTGTAAAAACCCACGAGACCAGGGCCAGATGCATTTCATTGGTTGACCACATTTTGCATGTGATGTCACACGTCAGTGCTGGGAGAATTCAGGGCAGTTTTGTCATTCTCCAGGGAGACAATACCTGAAAGCTTGCATCTGGCTTCTTCTGGACTTCATCCGTCACACCTTTTCCCTTTGCTGATTTCAATCCATCTCTTCTGCAGTAAGCCGTATCTGTGAGCATGATGGGTTTTCTGAGTCCTGTGAGTCCTTGTGAATCGCTGAGTCTGTGGGTGGTGTTGGGAACCCGAGACACATCATGCCAGGGTATAATTTCCCACCGAGTACACTTGTCGCTGTGTTCCAGAGATTTTAGAAAGCAGTGATCTTCCTTTCACTGCTTTCTCCGTGTAGTTCGTGATTTCGTTTTTATTTTTCTCTTCTAGCCAAGAAGTATTTAGAAGTGAATTTCTTCTTTTCAGAGGAATTGAGGCATATATGTATTTTTTAATCCAATTTAAGTTGGTTATGATCAAAGAACATGGTCTTTAAAATTTCTGGAAATGTGTTCTCTTTTCTTTGTGCACAAGAACATTCATAATCAAATATCATTTCTTTACTACTATATGAAGATAAGATATTACTCCTTTATGGTTCAGATACACAATTTCTCCACTGCTTTCCTCCATACAACCAGAAAGAAGATACTTCTAACTTGACTTAATTTCTCCCATTCCCTCAATTCTATGTTTTGCTGAATTTATAACTTTTAGTACAAGACTATTGTTACCATTTCACTTACAGTGTGTGGAAGAAAGAAACTGTGTTGTGTATGGATCAGATCTATCAAAGACAGCTTGAATTAGTTCTAGTCTATTTAATAGCTGTTGGGAAGAGAACTGGTTAAAAAAAAAAAAAGCTTTCTGAACAACAGAACGTGTGGTGTGGTGGATTTATTTTCACAAGACCAGAAAGTTCACATCCTGAGCGGTAGGTTTTTCATCACAAGTCCGATGAGGTAATTTACAGCTGAAGTGAACAAAATCAATTTCTTACAACAATGTTTTCAAGCTTTGTGATTAAACCATTATATTCACAGGCCTGAATGTCAAATGCTCATATTGCTCAACAAGTCTTGCTTTTTCTCACAACTTGAGTAAATTTAAGGACAGCATCTCCGAGGTGGTATAATCTCAAATACTGTAAACCCGCCTGGGTAACGGTTCCTGGTGCTGTTTGTCTCTTTGTTTGTTTGCTTGTCTAGAGGACTGTAGGAGTCACCAGGATGGAAATATTTTTCGTCGTCCTCTTTCTTGCTAAGAAAAGCAATAGCAACACAACTCTTGAAGACCTCTGTCATCAAGACCAATTTTCCTCCCAGAGCTTCTCATCAGTTAAAAATGTAAATTATATTTTTGTTACTAAGGCCAGTCAAATAAATAAGCCTCTAATTTCTAATCATCAGATATGACCAGTCTTCCTTTAGATTTAATAATCTGTTCATTTCAGAGCTCATTATTGACCACTCTCTTCTCTTTCCATCTTTTTCTATCTTCTGAGCTCTTTCGTGAATCTTTTGTTGTTTGCCTAAAAGTTTGTTTCTTGAATACTAAGGTCTGTGGATGAAGCTCATGGAATATATTTTCTGGGAATCTTTATATTCCCATAACAAATATCTTTACCTTCCAAGATGTGTGAATGATATCTTAGATGGAGACGGGTTTCTTGAGTTGCAAGGGTGCTTTTTTCTTTCCTTTCTTTAAAGTTTTTTTTTTTTTAATTTATTTTGAGAGATAGAGACAGAGAGCAAGCAGGGGAGAAGCAGAGAGAGGGGGAGAGAGAGAATCCCAAGCAGGCTCCACACTGTCAGCGAAGAGCCCAATGCAGGGCTTGAACCCACCAACAGCAAGATCATGACCGGTGCCAAAACCAAGAGTCCAAAGTTTAACTGACTGGGCCACCTAGGCATCCCTGAAAGGGTGTTCTTTACCCCAGAAGTCTGCAGGTATCTGTCACCTTCCATGTTCATTCTGCAGATGAACTTAATGCCAGTCTGATAGGAGGGCATGTGTGTAAAATTACTATATTTTCTGTCTAAAGTCTTGTCAAACTTTAGTTTTAGAATGCGGAAAATCTGGAAGAATATGCACAGGGACACCTCCGGAACCCTCATTTGTTGAACTTCAGACTCAGTTAATGCCCCAAGCAGAATATTGGACTGACCCAAGATGTCTTAATCCCTCAAATTTATGAATATATTACATTATATCACAAGGGGAGGATTAAGCTTGCAACTGGAATGAAGGCTACTGATCAGCTTACCTTGAGATGGGGAGATGATTCTGGATTATCTGAGTGGGCCCAGTATAATACTTTTTTAAAATGTTTTATTTATTTCAATGAGAGAGAGACAGTGTGAGCAGGGGAGGGTCAGAGAGAGAGGGAGACACAGAATCTGAAGCAGGCTCCAGGTACTGAACTAGCTGTCAGCACAGAGCCTGACACGGGGCTCGAACCCACAAACCATGAGATCATGGCCTGAGCCGAAGCTGGACGCTTAACCGACTGAGCCACCCAGATGCCCCTGAGTGGGCCCAGTATAATCGCTAGGGGTCTCATACATGAATGAGGGAGGCAGGAAAGTCAGAGTCAGAAAAAGATTAAAGATGCTGCTAGGATGTTTTGAAGATGGAGGAAGGGGCCAAGGAATGCTGGAGGGTTCTAGATGCTGGAGAAGACATGGAGGTGCATTCTCTTCCAAAGCCTCCCAAGGAATTCAGCCCTGCCGGCTGACCCCTTGATTTTTGATCCATGAGCTCCATTTGGGACTTCTGACTTCTGGAACTCTAAGATAATAAATATGCTGCCATAAGCCACTACGTGCTTAAGCGTTCTCTTATTGACCTGCATGGAGACTCTGCACATGTCCCCCAGGCCTGCTCAAAGCTATCAGGTGCCAGGCTGCGCAGCAACAGCTGGAAGGTGGGGTCAAGCGGCGTGGCCATCAGGAAGGCACTTGAGGGGCCATCTTGCTAAATTCCTGGTCACTTGAGGATGTACCTTCACTTTCCTCCTGGACTTCATTCTCTGCTGAAACTGCAGTACTTACTATTCTTCTGAGTCATTTTGTTTGCATTTCAGTGTTCTGTTGGGCTGTAGATGTAGAGATTGCAGGGGGGGAGAGAGAGAGAATGAAGCCAGAAAAGCAAACAAAGCCATAGTCAGGTGTTGCTTTTGTTGCCTGAGAGGTAACATGAGTATAACTGTGGGTCCGAGTGATTCTCGGAACTCCACGGACTAAAAGGTCCTCTACCCAAGGTACACAGACAAATTAGTGGAGATAATTAACATGACTTAGAGTCCAACCGAGATTAGGCTAAAGACCAGACGTGACGATGGGGATAAAGCCATGCCTGAGACTTCCAGTGAAGGAATTAAAAAGCAACAGATACAATCGAGCAGACTGGCACACCATTCAGAATTTGGAATTTGTTCATTAGAAGCCTTGCTCTGTTTGGCAATAATCACTGCCAACTGGAAAATTTGTAAGTGCTGCAGTGCTCTTTTTTTAACGGAGGAAATGCACTTTTCACTTAATGAAGGGAAATGTACTTCTCTGTCAAAACTGTGTATTACTGTGGGTGGACGTGAAATGGAAGGCATAGGAATATGTTTCAGGATGGCGACTGAAGGAGCAGTTTAAGAAAAGGAAGTGAAGGGGCACCTGGGTGGCTCAGTCAGTTATGCGCCCGACTTCGGCTCAGGTCATGATCTCACGGGTTGTGGGTTCGAGCCCCGCATCGGGCTCTGTGTTGACAGCTAGCTCAGAGCCTGGAGCCTGCTTCAGATTCTGTATTTCTCTCTCGCTGACCCTCCCCTGCTCACGCTGTGTGTATCTCTCTCTCTCTGAAATAAATAAAAACATTAAAAAAAAAAAAAAGAAAAGGAAGTGAAGGGGTACCTGGGTGGCTCAGTTGGTAAAAAAAAGGAAGTGAAATCACATCAGATGTTCAAGAAAGAATAAAATCTGTATTGAGAAGTTGTGTTGGGAGGGAAGAGGAGAGTGTATTGCATAAAAGGAGAGAAGACCACCAGAGACTGGCCAAGACCCTGGGGCGGGGTCCTGTCGGAGCCTGTGAAGGGGTCAAGGCCAGTGAGGGCAGGGCCAGCATATGGCCCAAGGGCCCAATCCAGCCTCCTTGTTATTGTAAATGAAGTCTTACTGGAACACAGCACCCTTCTTCCTTTAGGCATCACCTGTGGGCACTTTTCTGCTTCCTTGGCAGAGCTGCAGTTGCCAAGAAGGTCGTATGGTCCACAAAGGTGAAAATATTTACAGCCTGGCTCTTTCCAGAAGTCTACTGAACCCTCGATTTGGGGTAAGAGCTCTCAATAGAACTATTGAGATTAGCTGTGAGATACATCCTGTTTAAGTCATAACTAGTAACAGTATTTACAAGTTTTATTTACAAGTTAACTATGTACAAATTTACACTTGTGGGGGCGCCTGGGTGGCTCAGTCAGTTCAGCATCTGACTCTTGGTGTTGGCTCAGGACATGATCTTGCGGTTTAGTGGGTTCGAGCCCCACGTCCAGCACTGAGCCTGCTTGGGATTCTCTCTCTCTCCCTCTCTCTCTGCCCCTCCCCCACTCACACTCTCTCTTTCTCAAAATAAATAAACTTAAAAGAAATTTACAATTGTAAATTTGTAATTTACAATTACAAATTGCTCAAGCTCACAAATGATTTACTTGCCCAAAAATAAAATTGGGTGAGTTCAAGGTCATCCTCACAAACAGACCCAGTAGTCTTTTCTTTGGGAAAGAGATAGTTACAGCTGTCACGCAGAATTTGTGTCTCCCAAGTGACCTTGAGAGTGAGGTGAGTTATGAACACAACTCATCCTAATCACGAATATCAGCTGAAAAGACAAAATTGAAAACTGCATACTTAGAGAAGGCTGTGCTAAGGGTTTGGGGATTTTTTTTTTTTTAATGTTTTTAATGACGTCAGTGATGAAGAGACCCAGGACTTTTCTCTTTTAGCAACAGGAGCTAGCCTCCTTCAGCTCTGGTGGGGACACATCCTGAAAGTACCTGTTGGCAGGTAAGTAGAAAACTGGAAGACTCCACCAAAAACCAGTAGAGCAAATCAACAAATTCAGTGAAGTTGCAGGATATAAAAAATTGACCTATAAAATCCAGTTGCATTTTGACTCTTGCCCTGAAATGGGTCAAAAAGTCAGCATCAGGTTTTCCTTGAGACCCCTTGAAAAGACCTTGATGTGATTCCAGGAGTCCCTTGGATCCTGAAAATGGTCTACTTTTTTTGTTGGAAATTTGCCTTGGGACAGTAGGAGGGAGGTGGGGGTTGGGGGAGGCGTAGCATATGAGATTTAAAGCAAGCGCAGCACTGGGTTGAGCAAACATTGTAGTGTGAATTGCTTTCTGTCTGAGTCTCTCCTTTATGTTGAAACCTTCTCCATTTGAGGAGTAGGGAGGGAATGAAAAAACAGCAGCATTCTGGGGGGCCTGAAATAGAACATCATGGAGTTTTCTCAAGGTAGAATTGGAAGGGGCTGAAGGCAGAGATGGAGGCCATGGAGAGAAGTTCTTTTTTTTTTTTTTTCTTACAAGTAGTTTATTGTCAGGTTGGTTTCCATATAACACCCAGTGCTCGAGAGAAGTTCTGGAAGCATAATTTTATGAGGCACTGGCCTATTTACCTTCAGCTGGATAAGGCAAACAGAAGCTTTAAGTCAAAATATAGCCTTCATCTACAAAGCAGACCTTCTGCTTTATATGATTTAGAAAGATACTTGGGGTTTGGATCTTTATCTGCTCTCGACAGACGTGTTTGTTTTTCATACATATAAATTCCAAGTGCCTTAAAAACTGGGGATTCTAAAAACTGGGGCGCCTGAGTGGCTCAGTTGGTTAAGCGTCCGACTTGGGCTCAGGTCATTATCTCGCAGCTCGTGAGTTCAAGCCCTGTGTCAGGCTCTGTGCTGACAGCTCAGTCTGGAGCCTGCTTTGGATTCTGTGTCTCCCTCTCTCTCTGCCCCTCCCCACTCATGCTCTGTCTCCCTCTCTCTCAAAAGTAAATAAACATTAAAAGTGTTTTTTTTTAAAAAAAATGAGGATTCTATCCCACCTCACTTTGAATGCATCTGCTCTAGCACCTGACGGCATCTTTCATAGGACACTCGATGAATTAGTTCATCGCAATTAATCAGAGGAGCCTCACAGATGAGCATTTGCCCAGGGTGAGTAATTCCGGTGCAGGTGGTTAATATAGAGAAAAGATTTCCTTCCTGGAGAGGAGGGAGGTTAGTACTTCATTTGTGAGAATTGGCATATTTTTGCTGCCCACCTCCATAACTGTATTTTTTTCCCAAATTTTCCCTTCAAACTTGTAGTCTAAGAAAGGAAAAAGTAAGAATGAAATAGTTTTTGAGTTTATATGAGCAATATTAAGTGACCGTAGAGGGCAGGGTCTTTGTCTCATTCATAGTATATCCCTGTCACTTAAAATACTGCTTGCCACACAGTAGGGGTGAAGTATTTTTTGAATTTATGTCATGGATTTTTTTTTATTCTTGTGATTTTTCTTGCTCTCGCTTTAACATTTTGGGTGATATATTTTGGTTTTCTAATGTTTTCCTGCAACCACAGAGATCCCCTCCCTGGATATTAATATGCATATCAAACTTCAGATGCTAATAAAACAAGTAGGGAGTAGACTCTCTGTATCTGATTTCTCAATAAAGCTTTCATTTACATCGCTTGCTTTATTGTGTTTCATCTTATTTTTCTTCATTTTGCTTTATCACTTCAAAGAGATCATTTCCAGTGTTTATTTTCACAGGAGAGCCCATGAGGCTTGGGTAGTTATTGCTTAGTTAGGGAAAAATAAGCAACAACAAGTAAGACATATTCCTTAATTTACACATGAAGGATCTGGTGTAAAAGGAAAAGTAAGTAACACCCTTGAGAGCATTTATTTAAGTCTTGAGGATGAGGTCCTGAAAGTAACTTTTTTTTTTCAGGTTTCCAAGGAGACTTCACCATGACTCATTTTTCTCTAATAGGAAATAAATATATAAGGGTGGAACCTGTAATGAAGTTAACATTTTAGGAGTATTGTAATCCTGTCTGTTTGGTAAGAAAGAAATAGGGTAACCTCTCATATTTTTTAAAGTCTTTTGAATGGATTCAAAGTAAATGCAAGAACGTAAATGGACTCCATAACTTTGATCTACTAGAGTCATCAGGATTTTAGAGTTCTGAGGGAGGAATTATGTGCACCGTGGCTGAGTGTGCAGAGGCAAAATTATTTCACTATCCTATGCAGTGCCCATTTCCCTCTAAATCTGAGATACCCATCAGGCTGAGATTTTTATACATCTGGCGCAAGATAGCTACAAGGAGCAAGAAGCAACGTAACGATGCAGATAAATATGGGATGGTTGTGTCTTATTTTTAGATCGATGAGTGGCTATGACCTCGGATTTGGAAAGCAACAAAAATAAGAATAAAATACAGTTTTAGCATTAAATTGGAGATAGATGGGATGAATTCCAGGATGACTTTTAAAGAACAGGATACCAAGTATCATTTCCTTTAATAAGAAAGTTATGAAATGCTTCTATTTCTAAGTAAACAAGGTTACATTGTCATTTTACTTGGAGTTTTTCTATGTGATCATCTTTTGAGGGTATCAAAATAGAGTGGGGATGTGAGTCGTGTCAAGAGACTGGGCTTTCTCCATCTGCAGAACGAAGGGTTGGAAGGAATTGTAAGGTGAATGAGTCAAACTTCAAAATTCATTTCTTATCAACTTTAAATAAAAATATCATCACGAATCGAATGGAGCTCGATTAGAGGTTAAGGTTAAGGAAGCAATTAGAGGGCTTGGGGGATAGGCAGGGAAGAGCTATTTGGACTGAGACAGTTTCTGAATAAGGCTGTAATTCGTATTTAATCTCCTGGCAATGGGGTTTATTATGCAGTATGCTTTGAAGCTTTTTTCAAAACAGTGAATATTTTTATGGAGTTCTGGATAGGCTAACTATAGATTAAATGGTGACGTGGTTTTTAGTTCTCAGGTTAGAATGAACCATTATTCTTGAAGAAAGAGGATTCATATTGATCCTTCTTTACTCATGCCGTAAGCCCGGCACCATCGTAATAAAACATGCTTGCTTCATTTTTTTATATTAGGAGTGTTTTTGAGATAGAATACATTTTAATTAATCCAACTAGTAGAGCAGCAGTGTGTTCTGATTGGAAATGAAGCTGCCCGGCTTTGTTAAGTGCATTTGATAGGAAACAATTGCCCTCCCTGCATACCACCTCAGTGGAATGGATTTTATCTCATTTCTGGATGGCTTTATGTATCACAATCACATGGAATGCGCAAGGAACATAAAAGTTTGCCCACACTGGCAAATCTCTCCATTCCTGATTATTTAAAACTATATTCTCCATTAATTTCCTTCTGAGTTTTCACTCAGTGCATCATATATCAGAGTCTGTTCTTTCCAAATTATTAGTCATTAATAATAAATGAGACATTGATCGGTGAGTGGAATATTATTGCTTTCATAGTAGTTTTACACATATCACCGCCTCATATAGTCCACTGGGGAGCCCTTCTCTGTTCTGTAGAAGAGGAAGATGTGTCTCAGTGTGGTTTGGTGACCCCCATGTCAGCCCCACAGCTGGTGAATGGCAAAGCCGGGACTAGCATGGACTTCTGACCTTGAGGTTCATAGGGTTATTTTATTCCACATGTTAGGTTTTTAAGATGTCCAGTTTAAAATGCCAGCAATGATAATCTATGTTAATCACTATGGATGTAGAACTAAGGTTTCAATTTTCTAGAAGCTTTTCCTCTAAAGGAGCACTGCTATATCATACAAGAGGGTTCTATTTCATCTTTCAGTGTGGTCCAGGAACTCGAAGTCTTCACACCAGGGACTCTCCAGAGGGTCCTAAGTTCTTTAAACCAAGATAGCTGTCTTGAGGAGAGCCAACAAGTCACCTGAGGTATTAGGTTGATGTGGAAACATAAGGCACAATTTGCTGATCTTCAAACTACTGCAGGTGCTCAACTAGTTAAGCCTTGAATGGTGTACCGTTGGAGACCAAGTCCCTCACCAGCTGACTGATTTCTCTTCTCCTGCTCCAAGGATCTGCTATTTCTCCCAGGGCAGAGATGAACCATTTCCTCTCTGGGAATGCAGCGGGCTAATGCCATTCTCTTTTTTGCTTGGTAGTCCCATTGAAGAGATTCGCTCTCTCTCTCGTCACGAATCTCTTTTCTTAAGGGCCATTAGTACCTCCATTGCTGTGATGCAAGCACACTTTGCCCATGTGCATTTTTTGAATTGTGCATTTTTAAAAAAACATGTGCCACCATTGCAAAGTTCTGCGCCCTAGTCTGTCGTTTTTCACATGTAGTGTGTATCGTAAATGTTGTCCGAGTGGCAAGTAATCTAAGACTTTCCGGTTCCTTGTGGCCAGCAGCAATTTCAGAGGAGGTTCAGAGGGGCCACTCTGGAATCAATTCTGCAATCTACAGAAGTAGGGTCAAGAGAAGCCAATTCCAACTGCTTTCTTCTGCCAGAAGGATTCTTTGTTTACTCATCCATGAGTGTTTTTACAACAAAGCATGCACCTGTTAGAGATGACTCTCCTTGATGTTTTCTACTCGTGAAAGCGCATGTGACAGAATTAACCTCTTGATGCTAATTTCTAGGAAATGTTAGCTCTGCGCCCCATATTTCACAGAGCAAAGCAAAATGAAAATGAAGGAGGGAACTGATGAAAGATGGTCCATTATCATATATCCTCATGCCAAAAACCAGCTGAACGTCTCTGAGGCCTGGAAACTCTGAAGCTGAACTCTTGACAATTAGATGCTTATATTCCCTGGGGTCCGAAATTAAAGCAGAAAGAGTGAAAAAGAAACCGGATGAGGAGCACTTTGCTAGTTTGCCAGAGAGAAAAACCAATACTTTTTTTTTAATCTTATTATCCTTTCTGAAAATCTTGAGCAGAATTTTTTTCCCCAAATGATCATTGCCTTCTGACAAAATCCATTTCTAAGAACCACATAAGATATGCATAAGACATGTCACCTTCATGAAATTCAGAGAGGAACTGTTTTTAACCCTTAGGTCATTGTCACATAGTCACAGCATTGACTCTGCACGTTAAGTAAAAGAAGAGGGTCAGGGAATCACACTTCTCGGGCCTCGCTCGCTTGAGGCTGGTCCTGTGCTGAATGCCTTCATATGCATTTGTCTTTCAAGTTGAGAAAGAAGTTTAAGGGCAAGAGCAAAGAAAGATGACTTGGAAAACCAGGGTACAAAATGCCTGCTTGAGTTTATAGCTTCGCTGCAAGGTAGAGGGTATAATCTTAAACTAGAGAACAATCGTTCACATGCTTCCCCTCTCTAAAATACAATTTCTATTGAGACAGCTAATGGTCCTTAAAATGTCTCATCAAGGAAGCTGCAGAACATTTTTAAAATGTAGAGTTGTTTTTCCTGTCTTTTTTCCAGGTAATAAACACTTGACATTTAGGAAATGCGGTGCTAAATTGACAAAGCACATAGCACTTTTCCGTTACCCTCACAGTATTGCAAGGTGCCAGTTGTGTAGGTAAATATATCTTATTGAACAGAATTCCATTTATTAACATGATACATTTTTAGAAGGGGACATTAATGAGTGATTCTCAGAGAGTGAAGTGGGATTCAAATTAACCATTTGGAAGGAAGAGAAACTACTTTTGAATTCCTTACCCTGCCTTTCTTAGTCTTCATGTATCTTTCACCCTTATGAACTATGGTTTGAACTGTATTCGCTCAGCTCATCACAAGAATTTGGCAGCAGCGTTAACAAAGAAGAGCAATGGGGATGCTAATCTCACCAGTGATGAGGCCATGACTGTTCTTTCCTATCGCTCACTGAGGACCTTAACTCCAAGCCGGATCTTGGTTCCCTGACCACTCCACTAGGAAGAGGAAGGATCTGGGCACTTGCTTTCAGTAGAAAGATTTCCACAATATGGGAGATTTCCTAAAAGGGAGGATTGGGAGCTAACAAAAGAGTAGTTTGGATGTTGGACAACCCCTTGGATGGTCTACATCCCTAACATTCAAGAACAAGCTTCTCCATAAGGGAGAATGTAATATATTCTCACATTTCATCCCATCTGTTTCCTCTGTCAGAGACTACCACCTTGATGCCCAATTAAAAGAAAACAATGTGCTTGGATATTATCTAGCTCAAAGTCTCCCATTTATGGTTAAAGTGAGATTCAGTCAAAGTGTGGCTGGCCCCGCATCACCTCCAGAAAGGAACAGTGTCAGGACTTGAACTCCTGTCTTCTGAGCTGGCCAAGAGTGCCCTTATCTATCAGTCAAGGAGATCAAGTCACAGTCATTCAATGGTAAGTTGCAATCTGAGTAGTGAAAACATGGAGCATTTGTTAATTTAGCTCCCTGAAATAGTATTTTTTGCTCCACAAGTCTCTATGACAATTTCTGAGAGATGAACTTTTTGTTTGTTTGGTTGGTTAGTTGGTTGGTTTTGCCATCTTCGTGGACCTAAACAAGCTGCCCAATCTCTGAACCTCTTTTACTGTGCAAAAATGCAAATATGCCTATCATTCCCACTTATATTATTATTGTACAGAATAATTGTGATGGTGCATAAGGAAAGCCTTCTGTATACCTTAAAAAATTACATGTGGTTTAAAAATAATTTAAAGTACAATTATTTGATCACATTAATCAATTGGCTATAATAATAATGAGTTTTTAAAACCTGATTTTCAGGGCGCCTGGGTGCCTCTGTCAGTTAGGCATCTGACTCTTGGTTTGGGCTCAGGTCATAATCTGAGGGTTTGTGAGTTCAAGCCCTACATTGGGCTCTGTGCTGACAGTATGGAGCCTGCTTGGGATTCTCTCTCTCTTCCTCTCTGTCTGTTCCTCCTTTGCTCACACACATACACGTACACATACACACACATACAAAGTAAATAAATAAACTTTAAAAAATAATAAATAAAATAAATCCCCTATTTTCACAATTACCCTGTGACCTATAGAAAGGACCACAATTCCTGTCTTCATTTTGTATTTTACTAGCCCAGTGATATTAGTTGATTTGCTTAAGGTACTGTGTGTATCTACAAATCTTCCTCAGCTTGTGACAGAGTTGCATCCTAAGCTGAAAATATTCTAAGTTGAACTGCATTTAATAGACCTAACCTGGGGCACCTGGGTGGCTCAGTCAGCTAAGCACCCAACTTCGGCTTAGGTCATGATCTCATGGTGCATGGATTCAAGCCCCGCATTGGGCTCTGTGCTGACAGGTAGCTCAGAGCCTGGAGCCTGCTTCGGATTCTGTATCTCCCTCTCTCTCTGACCCTCCCCTGCTCACACTGTCTCTCTTTCTCTCTCAGGAAAAAAAAAAATATATATATAAATATACATATATATTATATATATATCTAACCTATTGAATTGCCATAGCTTAACCCAGCCTACCCTAACCTTGCTCAGAGCACTTACAGTAGCCTATAGTTGAGCAAAATCATCTAACATAGAGTTGATAATAAAGTATCAACTACCTCATGTAATGTGTTGAATACTGCACTAAACATAAAAAACAAAATGGCTGGAGGGGTACAGAATGCTCTTAAGCCCATCAGTGGCTTGCCTCATTATGGCTGATTGACTGGGAGCTGGGGCTTGCTGCCCTGCCCCACATCGCAAGAAAGAGGAGCCTCCCACATATCACTAGCCCAGGAAAAGACTCTACTAAATGTGTATCGCTTGCGCACTATCCTAAAGTCAAAAAATCATAAGTTGAATTGTAAGTAGGGGATTGTGTGTGGGTAGAAAAGTCAGGAGAACAAAGAGATGAGCTCAAGTATGATCTAGAGTACAGCGGTTGTTTCTTACTGGTAACAATAGCAACTGATTTCATGGCCTTAATATATATCAGCTCAACTCGCATTTCTAATCCTCACAGCAGCAGCAGGTTATAATTCCCCTCGTGTGCAGATGGACCCAGAGCCCCAGAGATGGTATATAGCTTTGACCTCAGCTGGTAGTGGAGCTAGGATTTGAACCTGCATCTTGCTTCCTCCAAAACCTGATTCTGTGAGGTCCCACTGCCTGTTCTAACACACTCCCTTGAAGTGGCAGCACTGTATGTAAAAAAAAAAAAAAAGAAGAAGAAGAAGAAGGAGGGGCGCCTGGGTGGCTCAGTCAGTTGAGCATCCTGCTCTTGGTTTTGGCCTAAGTTATGATCTTGCAGTTTAATGGGTTTGAGCCCCATAGCTTGGGCTTTATTCTTGGGATTTTCCCTCTCTCTCTCTCTCTCTTTCTGTGTGCCCCTCCTCTGCTCACACACACACTCTTTCTCTCAAAATAAATACATAATAAACTTATATATATATATTTATATATTTTTTTAAAAAATTTTAAAAAACAAGGGAAATGAGAGCTTGGCTGTCTTATGAGAACAATAATAATATCATTTATTGAGCAGCACATGTGCTAAGGCCTTATTTGTGTCATCTTGATTAGCTTTCACAATATAGTCTGAGAAATCTAAGGTCTAGATGAGAACTTGCTCGTGACCTCACTGATGGCAGATGGCAAAGCCAAGATACAAACTCACATGACTCCAAAGCCCATGATGTGAATTGCTCACCATTGCCAGAGCCTGCAGAAAGCATGAGCTGCACAGAACAAGTTGACTGCTGGGCTTTCAGTCACTGAACCCCCTTTTATTGGGTAGTTGTGATTCAGAACCCCAAATGCCTCCTCCCTCTTACAAGTAGAATCCATAAATTGGAAAGGCATGAGAACAACATTTTCCATTCTTCTACCTCAGCCAAATTCTTCTTTGCCCAGAGCTTTCCTGTGCTCTCTTCAACCATGGACTGGAATGACTGCAATTTTCAGAGCGATTCATTGGGGAGAGACCATTTCAACACTCCTAACCACCAGGGGGCAGTGGACACATGTATCCTTAGTATTCGCCGTGGTCCCACGGGAGCAGCTCAGTCCCCTGGGAGCTTGCTAGAAATTTGGTATGAAAGACTCATCCCTGACTGACTGCGTCAGAATGTTCATTTTAACAAGATTCCCTTGTGATTTGTATGCAAATTAAAGTTTGAGAGGCACTCTCCTAAGTCATAGCTTGGTCATCAAGAACCAAATGGTCCCATTTTTTTTTCTTCTAGGAAGGAATTCTTACTCCTGTTTACAGCTGAGAAGACTGACTTTCAGAGAGAGTAAGTAATTTGGTAGAAATTACAAAGGCAAATGGTGGTTTCTAGGCTGGAAACAAAGGTCTACCTTTTGATTAAGCAATACTACTTCCCTTTGTTCCTGCTGCTTTTTAAGGCACTGTTTTCAGGATGTATGTTTTGGGATCACAAGAAAGTTAGAAAGGAATTTGGCTGATTTTACTCTTTCCTTGGCTCTGGCCAAATGTTTCAGGTGTAGGGATTTAGTCCGTGATTCTTTTCCCGTCTTGCAACCAAAGGACTGTAAGAAATAATAGAAAACTAGTCTTGACAGTCATAACAAATTTATTTTTTACTTAAAGAGTTCCGAGTTTTGTCTGTTGGCTTTTAAGCCCTCCAATTCCATTAGAGCTTAATGTGGCCCTTGGAAAAGTCCTGTGACTTCTAGACCCACCAGTAGATGTCAGCATTTCTTTGGACACCACAATGACCTCTTAGGTTTTGCCTCACCTTTCTTTTGTCAAACAGATCAATGGTCTTTGGTCAGAGGTCAATGGACAGAAGTCCCTTCTATGTTTTACTTGGCTGGGGGATTCTTCTTAGGTATTTTCAAGGGTGTTAATGACCCAATACGATTTTCTGTGTCTCTGTTTCTGTCTCTGTCTCTCTGTCTCTCTCTGTCTCTGTCTCTCTCTCTCTCTCTCACACACACACACACACACACACACACACACACACACACACACTTTTATAAGAAAGACTCAAACAGGATTTTCTTGCAAGGAGATGTTTCTGTGCAGAGTTGGGAAAACACATCTGAGGATACTAAAGCCAGATTTCATCAAGACCTCAGGCTGGCAAATCAAGCCGCTCTCACTCACCAGAAATTAAGCAACTACCACCACGCTAAGCGTCAATCCAAACAGAATTGCCCTTTGAAGAAAGTGACTCAAAATCTGCAAGATAGACAGATCCCTTTGAGTACTTTTATCAGCGTTAGTTGGGTGAGACCAGAGCCTTCTACCAAGCTTTATTTACTTCTCAGATAATATCTTATATGCAAATATTTTCTGGAGCCTGTTTCTCAGCTTTATTAAATGTGTAAGAAGGCTGAATAATTTATCAGGTTAATGGAAGACTAGGATGTAAGTTGACGTGCGTTTGATTTTAGACGCTGGTGTTTGATTTGCATTGCTTTTTCATGGCCCCGCCAGCCACGTGTGTGCTAATAACAATTAGACTCTTCCCAGCTGAGAGCTTTTTCTTGTTTGCTTTCCAGAATCGTTCCGCCACTTTTTTTTTTTTTTTACCTTTGCTTTAGATTAACTACACAAAATCATTTGACACGTATCTGAAGGGACTAACTTCCCTGACAAGGGAGGTCATTAGTAGCTTCTTGGTGAGAAACAAATCTTGAGAAGGATTAAATAAGAGACACACTTTCTGAGTCATTAGATGCTAGACAGGTGAAAATCTCAGAAAAATATGCTGTAGCATTCAGTTTGGCACTAGGTAATGACTTAATGGGTCTGTAGATTTCTGATACTCTGTATGGAACAGCTAAGCCCTCTTGAGGCCTGATTAGCAAACACTTGTGCTTTGCAAAAGAGGTTGTAAGCAGTTGTTAGCTGGGAAATTTAGAAGCGCTGTAGCATTATTCACATTGTCTGTTTGGCAATTTAGCAAAGATGTAGATTGATGGTGAGAATCATCCCACTCAAAAAGTTTGGAGATGGAGCTAGTTTATTATTTCTCAGAACTAATCAATTTAGCAGCAAGGTTAGGGCTTTTATTGTTCTGGTTGTTTTTCTTAGTATCCTGGAGTGGTCAAGAGCATATGCTTTGGATCTAGACTCAAATAGCAGCCCCATCATTTACTAGCTGGATGACTTTGTGAATATGACATCTACAAACCTCAGTTTACCCAACTGCAAGATGGGCATTATAATGCTCAATTTATAGGATCCTTGTGAGGTATCTGTAACGTAACTAGAAAAACATCTTTTCTCTGTTCCTCATTCTCTCCTCCAGGGGCTGGGTTTAGATATGTGTGAGGGAGGCTGATCTGCCTAATAATGATGTCATCATTCAATGATCACATATTAAACACATATTGTGTGTCAGGCGTATGTGTGCTGAACACTGAAGATACAGCAATGACTATGCAAAGCAGGTCCCACCTCTCATGGAATTTATATTCTAATAGAAGACACAGAAAAATGATGACTTCAAAACTATAGCAGGGTCTTCAAAACTAAAGAGAGGCCATCAAGAGATGGGTGGTAAGAACTGGGCTTCTTTTCTCAAACACAGAGAGAGTCAGGGCACAGCCTGAAAAAAAAAAACAAGAGAATGAAAAAGGAGCCGATACTGCTCTGGCTCGTCGTGGGATATTTCCTTCTTATTGGAGGATCAGAAGAATCTTTGCAGATTCTGTGGCATCTAAGGAAGTGTTCTTCTTTAACAAGAATTAGTGTGTGGTCCTGGGTGAGGTGAACCATGGAGGTCCAGAACTCCCCTCCAGAGAACTCACTAGAGAACATCGCTGATTGTCTCAAACTGTCACACCTCGGGACCCACTTCTGTCTTCTTTCCCAGCCACTGCTGCAACTAGGCTATTGCCAGCCTAATCCCGTCCTGGCTTCTACTTCTTGGAGGACTTGAACAGACACACAGTTGGGACCAGGAAGAGTCAGAGAAAACAGATGGCAAGAGGAATTCTGCAGGCCAGGACTGACGGTAGGTGAGACGGCCACACAGCTCGCTTGTTAACAGGCCTTTAATAGGAGATGTTTAAAAAGGATGGGGCCTTGAGGGGTCCCTCAACCATTAGAAGCCAAGGAGCCAGAGTTAACTATAATGACTGATAAAGGTAGAAGGGCAGCCACCATGGCCTGACCCCTAGGAAGCTGTCGAAATGGTTAATAGGTCCTGACTTCCTTACAGGCAAAATAGCCGATAGGGTATTTCTTAATTTCAAGAACCTTCACAACCTGAAGGAGGCAAGAATGGAGGAGCAGAAGGCAATCACCCAATAAAAAGTTTTGATGCCTTGCTCAGTTCTGAGCCAGTGTTCAGGTCTAAAACACATTGGCTCTAGAGACTGAGACTACTAGCATAGCTGGCTGGCCAAGGGCCTAGGAAGAGAAAGTCTGGACAATTAGACCCGAAGAGGGCTGGGATAGAGATGCACAAAGTGTGAAGATTTTTGTAGCCCATATTAATGCCCACCTAAAAGCATCTCACTGCCAAAGGGGACACTGAACAATCAGCTAGACAAAATGATTCAGCCAACTGACATTAGCCAGCCATGCTTGCTGATCACTCTCGAACTAGAACAATGGACGTATGGACGGGGTGGCCACAAAGGCAGCTTCGAGCCACACATGGGCCCAATTGCATGAATACCTTTCCCAGAGACAGTCTAGCTACTGCTGAATCTGCTTAGTGCATTCAAGACAGCCTGCCTGCCCCTCGGCCACGTCATAGCTTTGGGGATCCCATGTCCTTAAAATGCATGCCTCTCTCTCTTCTGGGCAGTGGGTTGAAAGCTCTACTTCATCTTCTTAAGCTTTGGCCTAAAGATAGTAGTCCATCCCTGGAAGGAACATGTTTACAACATATTTTTAGAACACACCAAAACACACTATCTGAAATTCAACTTTGCATTACTGTGGTAGACTCAGATTTTATGACCCCAAACTTGATTTACAGAGATCTCTTTAAAAGAAGGTCCATTAGCCAAATCACGTGAATGTAGAGTTGCTTTGGAACAGCGACCTCGTAGTTTTTGTGGTCAACCATTTCAGATGGTTCTTCCCATCACAAAATCTCACTTGTTATTGCTTTCAGTGGACACCATAAAATCTCATCACCACAGTATTATCAAGGACACTTTATGGTCAAGCCAAAAAAATGTCATCATCCCGTGGTACTGAAAGCCAGCATTGGTCTGAGGGTATCCAATTCCTGAATAGAACAGACTGGAACTTCATGGATGACATTCTGTTTCGACATTGCTCTGTCAGTTTGAGGCAAAAAGAACTCAAATGGTAACTCGTGGACTTTAAAGGTGACGACTCAGAACAGCCAGAATGATTTGCTGAGGCACATGGCAACCAGAACAAAAAATTGCCTCTTTCTGTCAAACCCCATAGGGAGAAACATTTTGAAATGTGTTCTGCCTGGAGCTGATTGCATTGTTTCATGGGCAGTTCATCCTATCTGCCGCTTGGAGACAGATTCAACATATCCATTTTTATTTCTTGCAGTAAACCATTTTATGATCAGCGACTCACACAGGGGAAGAGAGTTTATCTGGCAGTAGTGAGGAGAACATTCAATTATCTGACTGTACCCATAACCCTACACATGTGAGATTATACGGAGGTAGTTTACATTATCCACATCTAATAGGAATTGAAAGATGGGATTTGTTGTGTAGTGTGGTGAAATAGACAATAGGAAGAGAAAGGCTCCCTGAGACTCGAGCATAATGTAGGCTTCCTAGAGTTAAGGTTAGACCATATATTTATAGTAAATTAATTCTGTTCATAGATGTTGAACAAGGAGGTATGGAATTTGTGCATTGCCAGTGAAATCTTTGGCAAGACATAAAGGGACATTAAAAGCATCCAGTCATCATCTCTTTTCTCAAGGAAGCACATACCCCTTCAAGCTCAGCAAGAAAGTAGCCAGAAAGAGAACACTGGGTCCACTTTACAAAAAGCCTTCAGGAACATCTTTGGGTATACAATGGTGACATCTCCCCTGACATTGCAAAGCAATGTCCTCCCAAGCTTCCTGGGTAAAATCTCAAACTAGCACCCATAGGTGGAGGGCAGGGAGAGACCACAAAAAGAGGCAGACCACTACAGCATGGTAGGTGGCAGTTTTAATAAGCAAGGGGACTTAGGTACAAGGCTTTCTTGGTGGCCCCAGGAGGACTAGCTCTCCACACCTGCCTGTCAACTCTTGAACGTTTATATAGAGGTCTTAACTGGGTAAACCATCAGATAGTCTCAAAACCACGCCACTTTCTTAAGGCCGTACTCTTGAGGCAGCTTCTGGGCATAGGGAAGGCAAGCTGAATGCACATTGTAAGGACAGGGAAGGGAAGGAGGAGCCTCTGATGGCTGTTGTTCAGCTCGTGAGTCAACTAGCAGTCACATCTTCTCAATGGCCTCTCCCAACACCCTTCAGTGTTTTTCTCAAAATGACTTTTTTTTTCCAGTTATGCATCTTAGAACAATGCTAACTATCTTAGAGCAAATTTCCATATATTTGGTGATAGAGACTGAATGTTTGTGTCCCCTCCAAATTCATATGTTGAAAATCCTAATCCCCATTGTGATGGTATTTGGGAGGGCCTTTGATATTGGGGAGACTTTGGAGGTGATTGGGCTTAGATGAGGTCACAATAGAGATGTCCTTGTCATGGGGTTAGTGCCCTTATAAGAAGAGCTCAGAGAGCTACCAATCTCCTCTGACACAGTACAAAGGTAGCTGTCTGCAAACCAGGAAGTGGTCCCTCACCAGCCCCAGCTTGTTTTGGGGCCTCCTGACCTCCAGAACCAAGAAATAAATGTTTGCTGTTTAAGCCACCCAGTCTATGGCATTTTGTTCCAGTAGCCCGAACTGACTAAGGTACTGGGTTATTTGGGGCTACCCTATTAATGTCTCTTGATGTCTCTCTCTGCACCAATAGCACATTATTCAACTTTACTATATTCTTACTTGGTAAGATATGTTCCCATCTTGATGTTCATCTCACTCAGCTCATCTAAAAGAGGGTCTCATCTCTTCTTGACCCTTTGTGTTTCTTTGTAAATGATTTGTGTGTAGGTAGTTTTGGGTTTTCTGAAGAAGCAACACTATCATTTGCAATTAATCACAGTTTTCTCTCTTCTGTCTATTGTTTTTTAGTTATTTTCTCCTATTGCACAATACTGGATAGGAATGGGATATACTTGTTTTTGGTCTTAAAGGGAATAGTTATGTTATTTCAGCATTGTTTTTTTTATGTTTACTCCTGGTTTCTTCTAGTTCCCTCCTACCATTTGAAGAACAGTCCTTTATGTTACTAGTTTTAAATGTTTTTATGATTAAATGCCACATATTGCATCATTTTTTCTGTACCTGATATGCCATTTGTATGGTTTTCTCCTTCAATGTTAACATGTTCAATTATGCTAATCAATTTTTAATATTTAAGTAATCTTGTTTTCCTGAGCCATACCCAAGATTTATTATCTTTTTATTTTTATATGTTTATAATACATACATGCATTTTAAAAATATATTGCTATATTTGTGTCATGGCAAGGAAATACATCACTTACATCTGCTGCCTCAGAAAGCATAACTGAGTGATAGCCCCACTGCCAAACCAATGACTGAACATAGAGAAAATAATACTAACCCATTCCTGTGGCACATGGAACTCACATAGCCAGTGACTGACTTGAGAAGCACCCTCTAGGCTTTGCTGAAACCTTCTTGAATCTGCACTGCAGTCTGATGCTACTCCTATTATTCAGTCCTTCACTCTCTCCTTTCTCTGGTGGCAGACCTATAATGCAGCCTCAGAGCTCACTTGCCTACCCCGTATGTCTTTCCATCTAGGCTTCACAATACATGTCTTGTACAGCTCATCCCACCTTAGGCTTTTCAAAGAAACTTTGCCCACCTAATCTGATCTGTTGATGTTTCAGTAGCATATTCACACCTATATCCATGAATAAAGCTGATCTGCAAATTTATTCATGTCCTATTTTGTATCTTTGCCTACTTTTAAAATTAAGCCAATGCTCTCTTCGTACAACGAGTTAGAAAAGGTTCCTTCATTTCTCTGACTTCAAAGTGTTTGTTGCGATGCTTTGGAATTTGTACACTAGATATGTGGTACAACTCAGTTGTTGGGAGATCTGTTCTTGATGGTTTCTTTCAAGAAAGACCTCAAGTTCTCTTTATCTTCTTGAGCTAAGTCTTATTGGGACTTCCGGTTTCAACCCCCACAGAGGAGCTTATATGGCAGATCGTATTTTCCAGAGATGGCCATGGTATCTCTCATTCCACGTGTTCTTCTGTATTGTGACCTTGTCACTCTCACACCAAATGGCAGAGTCTGTTTGTCCACTGTTGACTTTGGGTGGTTTCTGTGACTTATTTGACTGATGTTTATAGCAGAAGTCATGCCGTGTTAATTTACAGACACAACCCTTATCAAAACCGGACATTTCTGTTTCCTACCTCTCAGCTGTGAGTCACACTGCAAAGATACTATCCTAATACTACACTGTGAGAAGCCTAAGCCCTAGACTATGAGACAATAGGAGGGTCATGGAAGAAACCAAGGAGCCCTGAGGCAAGAGGCATAATAATGAGATTCCATCTTCTATGTCCTGTCCAGTTGAGCCTCCAGGTGACCTAGTCTCAACTACCAAATGACTGCAATCGCATGAATGATCCCAAGTGAACTCTCCCTAGCTGAGCCTAGTCAACCCAGAGAACCACATATTGTTGGTTTAAGCCGGGTTTTGAAGTTGTATATTTAATGGTGCCGATAGGCACTTTGATTATCTCCCTCAGTATAATAGCAGGAATACACACACACTCACACACACACACACACACCTGTTTGACTATGTTTGAGAGCAACCAATATAGTCAAGAACTGAGATTGAGGGCTATATACTCCTTAAGAGAAGACAAGTATCCACGGTAAAATCCACACTCACTTATTTTTTCCCAAGAGGGTAATTTCCAAATGAGGGAGAGAGCTCAAACATACAATGTCCCATTAGGCTAAGGGGACAAAGATTCGTTCCAGCTGTTCGTCATCTCATAAACTGCATTTATTTAGGACAAGACACCAAGACGCCTACCAGAAACAGCAGGAGGGAAGCTAAAAAAATGAGCAGAGAGTTCAGCACCTGCATAGTGCTGGAGAAGCGTAGGCTAGAGTTTAGGCTCTGGCAAGGAGGAAGGGCTTTCATAAACACAGGTTAGACAACACTGAGGCACAGAATTGTCCCCCACACTAAGGCTAAGAGACACACTGGAGAAGTAAGCAAGGGTATTAAGATAATGCAGTTAAAATACACCAGCCCTCTCAAAGGTGAAAATTAACCCTTACCAGGATCAAGGTGATCCACTGATATTCTTTTTGCCTGTAAAAAGAACACTTTTCTTCCTCTTTAGAGAATGAGCATGCTGTCCAGAGCCTAAACAAGTATTCATTTAAACATTTTCAGCATCCATAAAAAATTAGGAGGCATACTAAAGACAGGGCCAAATAATCAAAAACCAAAAAAGAAAACAGACAATAGAAACAAATTCGCATGTGATCCACATCTTGACATTATCAGACAAGGATAAAAAACATATTTCACTATAATTCATCCAACCAAGAAGGGAAAGGAGAACGTAAGAGATGTTTCACATGCTAGAGAGATAAGGCCTGCACTGCGGTATGTCCATATCAGGATTCCCATCCCCGGTCTGAACTCCAAGGACAGAACTTGACCCTTCTCCATGTTGACTCCAGCTGAGGAGAACTAAATTGAACGGAAGTGTAGAAATGCACTTCTCACAGTTCTGGAGGTTGGGAAGTCCAGGATCAAGGGGGCAGCAGATCCAGTGTCCGGTGAGAACCTTCTTCCTGGTTTGCAGAAAGCAACCTCACACAGTGCCTCACAGAGCAGAAAGCAGAGGAGAGGGAAAAACACGCTCTCTTGGGTCTTTCTCAAGGGCACTAATCCCATTCATGGGGGCTCTACCTCATGAATTACCTCCCCAAATTAAGTAATTACCTCCCCAAGGCTCCACTTCCTAATGCCACCCCCTGGGGGGGTGGGGAGAATTTCAGCCTCTGAAATTTGGCACACCACCTTTCAGTCCACAGCACTGTTCTTCACTAGACTGATAGGCTATGAACTTGGAAAGGAAGCTGATTTTGTGCGAGTAGAGCCAGCACCCAGCACAGTGCCCGATACATACAGGGAAGTTGATCTTTCTGAAAGAATGTACCTTCATACTGGTCTTGGACTGTGGAAACATCGTCTTCTGAGGAAAGCCATTGAACTAGTGCTGTTGACTCTTCCCCGGCTGTGGAAAGCCGACTTTCCACACTTCCTACAGTGCCCTTAAAGGAGTACTTGCCTTCTATGATAGCTGTTTGTAAAGTCTCCCAAGGATTTACCTCCAATGGCTCTCATCCTAGAGAGGGGATTTTAGAAGGTGAAGAAGTTGAATAGTCACAGACAGCCACAGATCTTTCCACCGTGTGTTAACCATCTGGGACTTTGGAAACTTACGGCCTTTTGAAAATCTCTATCACAGACTTTATTTTGAATACAGACAAGGAGAATGTCCTGTGACCCTGTTATGGGCTGAATTGTGTCCCCTCCCCTCGAGGCTCCCCTCCCCCACAGTTCCATAGTCCTTTGTTGAAGTTCCAATTCCCAGTATGGTGGTGCCTTAGGATGTGATGTATTTGGAGATAGGGTCTTTAAAGAAGTAATTAAGATAAAATGAGGTCATGTGGGCGGTGCCTAATTCAACCTGACTTGTTTCCTTGTAAGAAGAGATTCGTTAAGCAAGCCGCCTCAGAACAAGTCAACCTCGCCAGCACCTTGATGGTGGATTTCCAGCCTCCAGAACTGTGAGACGATAACTTTCTGTGGTTTAAGCCTCTCCCCCCACCCCCCAGTCTGTGGTATTTTGTAGTGGCAGCCATCACAGCTGAAAACAGACCATTTTTTTTTTCAGCTGAAGCCTGGCAGGGTGGAGAGAAAGCCTTCTTGCAGGCATAGCGTTTGCTTTTTCCTTGCTTTCTTCAGGAAGACAGGAGGGGGAGCTGGTGTCCTCCCTGCCTCCCCCATCACCGAGCAACACTCATAACCCGGTTCCCTTGTCCCTGTGCTTTGTCAGAGGCTCCTCCTGGGAAGCCGTAGCCTCCGTTAGGCATGTTGTAACTAAATCAAACATTCGTCTCATTCCCGGTAGCCTCTTCCATCTGTCACGACTGTGAGACAATATAGCAGGACTCACTTGTCACCTGATTTCCGTGGGGTTCGCACACCTTGACTTCACTTCATGTCACTCTTTCCTTCACCCTGCCCCCTACCTTTTTTTTTTTTTAAATCTCCTTTAATCTCGAATTAATGTTACATATACAAGAACCAAGCATTAATCTTTGTTTCACCATAGGTGGTGAGAACATAGTTTCTTTTTATTAGTTTTTCAAAGTGGAAGAGAAGGAAAATGCTAGAAGTATAATTAAAGATAAAAATAAAAAAGGCTTAAATAGATTTGGATTCCTATGAGGTGGGCCCCTAGGAGGCTTTTCATTAAAGGCTAATTTCTGACAGTCCCGGATAAGGGAGGCTGGCTCATCTTTGCCATTTGGGGGAGGTGATTTTAGAAAGAGCTGGAAAGGATTTTGAAGGCTGGGGAGCGCATGAGTCTCAACGGAGAGGGGGCAGAACTCCCTGTTATCCTGGTTCCTTGCTCCCTGGGGGTGAGGGGGACCCATAGCTTCACTTGTTTTTTGTTTTTTGTTTTTTTTTTTAATAATAAAATGTCACATGTTTGAAGAAGACCCATGTAGGGCTTATGTCTCCCCTGGATAACCCTCCGAAGCCAGGGGGAGGAGAAATGGCAGAGGAGGCAAGAAAACTAGAATTAGGAAGCTGAGAAAATAGAGGGAGGAATGGCTAATGGACAGAAAGCAAAACCAAAAACCCAATAGGAAAAGCCTCTTAGAGCCCAAAGTCCTGGATGTTTGCTGTGTTAATGCGGGGGTTACACCATTTAAGATACCAATTGTTCATATAGGGGCAGTGTGGGGGCAGGTGTGGTCAAGGATTTTCAGGGTAAAATCCTTTTCTCTTAGATTTACTGAGAGTAGGATGACCAGATATAATCTCTTGCCCCAATGAATATAATTATGAGTCTGAACAGGGCACTATTCATAAGTAATATTTAAACAACAGGACCATGGAGCAAACTGGGATGTAGTCACCCCAGCTGGGGGTCATCTCCACAGTCAATCCTTTCTTTACTTACGCACTGCCACCCCCCCCAACAAAAGCGACATAAATCGCAGCCAGCGATACTAGGCACGTGGTGTCGGGCACTCAGGTGGACTTTGCGTTAACTACCCACTATTCCCCTTAACAACTCAAGAGAGGTAGAGGTGAACGCCTAAACATTACAGCAAATGCCTAGCACACCATTCCTGGAGGAGAGGGGATAATAGTTATATGGGAAATTGGGACATCAAGAAGTATAGGGTTTCACCCAAATGGGTTTCTCAGAACACACACTACCAACCATTACAGTTCTCTTGTCTCCAGGCAACACCCTCTGCCCCCTATTTTTTTTTAAAAACTCTTAACATTTTCTGTATTTTTGAGAGAGCACAAGCAGGGGAGGGGCAGAGAGGGAGACAGAGGTTCCGAAGCCAGCTCTACACTGACGGCAGTGAGCCTGGTGTGGGCTTGAACTCACAAACCACAAGATCATGACCTGAGCCAAAGTCAGATGCTCAACCAACTGAGCCACCAAGCAGCGTCCCCCCTTTTAAAAGGTTTATTTATTTTGAGTGAGAGAGAGTGTGAGGAGGGGAGGAGCAGAGAGCAAGGAAGAGAGAGAATCTCAAGCAGGCTCCACGCTGTCAGCGCAGAGCTGCACACAGGGTTTGATCCCACACACATGAGATCATGACCTGGGCTGAAATCAAGAGTTGGACGCCTAACCGACTGAGCCCCCCAGGAGCCCCAACCCCATCTCCTATTTATCACAACACTATCCCTTTCTCCATCCTGCGTGTCCTGAAGCTTCTCTTGACTGTACCACTTATTCTCATTCTTCCAGGTTTTGCAAGCTCACTACACTTCAGTAGTTAGCATCATTGTACCATGTGATTCACAAGCGTTAACCCCTCAGCCAGAAGGCAGGGAGTTTCTTTATTTTGTGTCTAATATTCCTGCAAACACCAAGGCCTTTAAAAATATCTATAGATAGAGGTGCCTGGATGGCTCTGTCAGTGAAGCATCTGACTTTGACTCAGGTCATGATCTCGTGGTTTGTGAGTTTTGAGCCCTGCAGCTCAGAGCCTGGAGGCTGCTTTGGATTCTGTGCCTCTCTCTGTCTCTGCCCCTCCCCAACACACACTCTTTCAAAAATACACAAACATTTGAAAAATACACCTATAGATATCATATATAGAGAGAGACAGAAACACAGTATCATTCACTTAAACTGGATGGGCCCATCCCTTCTCTGCATCTTGCTAACAGAAGACACGCCCCAATGGTCCTGTCATCACCCCGTATTGTAACTTCTATAGCGGAGTCTGAGCTGCGTTCCCCCAGAAGTTTTCTTTCAGCCAAACTCTTTGATTTTGGAAAGTCTGTTTGCTAGAACTGAAATCACATCTGGACACAGACCCACGTGAACTCACTTTGTGAAAAGACCCATCATTTTTGTACAAGTTATGTTATTATAGACCACCTATGTGTTAAGTTTAAACAATGTAACTGAAAAGAAACGAAGTCTGCCTGAAATGACCCAATGAAGAACATAAATGAGTTGGATTTATCAAGTTGGCCTAGATTTTTGTGGCAAACGAACCAAGAAGACTGCAACGTATTTCACTCACACATAGATTTTCATAAACTTGGGAGAACGGTTGGGATATTATCGAATGAGGAACACAGCCAAAGAGTTTTCCAAAGATTTATTGAAGCAGAAACAAGTTGGTCAGATACTTGTTGGAAAAAAGCAGTTTTCATGATATTCAAAAATACTTTTTAAAAAGTATCCTAGCACAAGTGTTCTTCGTAAACTAGATTATGTTTGTAAACTTTTCTCTAAATCTTTTAAGAGTGTTGGTTCTTAAGAACTAAAGGTTATTCCTATTCCAAATCGATCTTGCGCTCCTGAAAAAACTGCAGAAAGGCACTTGAAAGCTGTTTCTTTAAGATATGGACTTTTTAAATTTTTTATTCTTGCTGGTAATAGATTGCTGCACCGAGTCTGTGCAGTCTTCACTCAAGGTCATCGTGATGCTGAGAAGTTTCGTTGATAACCTGTTAAAAGAATTAAAATTCAAATCAACTATGACACAACATGCTAAAGATTAAATTGCCCCATTGAGCATGACCAAGAAAAATCCCTACTAAGTGTGATTTATCATGAAAATGGGCAGGTCATGTTGATTGCACATGAGGGTCACTGCTGGAAGGGACAGATACATATGTCAGATACTCTTTACCTACACGCAGGAAAAGTATCCAGTGGAATGTTAGGGCTTCAGAAAAGAAAACTTAACTATGTTTCTGAAGGATGCTGTGATAGTCCTATGCAGGAAAGTTTAAAAGCAATGGAGACATTCTAAATGGACAGCACATCCATCTGAAGTTTATGGGCAAGGGAAGATTCCGTGAAGGTTATGATAGATTTCGGCCATTTCTTTCTTGGCATAGAAAACTAACAAGAAAACGAATGGATCAGACGGCAGGTCCCGGCACTATGTCAAAGGGCCTAGGGAAGGCCCTGTGTCCAGTATCAAAACATTCCTGCTATTGAGGTTTTAACAAAGTAGTTCGTGGAGTGAGTCTAGAAAGTAATGTAAAGAGGTTGCGCTCCCATTTTAAATTAAGGCCCATAGAAAGAAATCCCTTATTTTGGACTAGAGGAAGATTGCGGTCTGACCTCCTCATTGAGGAACCATGTAATTAGTTGTCTGGGTGTCATGCCAAGAAAAGAAGCCTATTCTCTTTTGAGGGGTCGTGGGTGAAACTGAACCCCCCCCAACTTGCCAGGTGTATCTGAAGTATAGACTTCATGATTCACAAGGCTCTCCATGCCAGCCTGAGAGGATGCCAGTTTTGAGTGAAAGATACCAACCTGTCCATCTCTGGTTTCAACCGTCTTAATCAGAAGAGTTCTTTTTGAGTGAGTGTCAACCAGAGGAAGTGAATCCAGATTGGTTTCTGAATAAAGAAAAAGGCCCCAAATGAGGAAAAGTGACACTTGAAAACAACAACTGTTTTGGCCAAAGAATTATGATTGTTGTTCATAATCGTTGAAAGTGCTGCTCTCGAAAGAAGACTAAATACCCAGTTTGAAAGCCCAGTGTCTGATACCACGATAGCATCAGGATGGACTATTTCAATTTCCCATCTCCCAGAGGAAGGAGTCAAATGGAGTTTAAATTTAACTAGAAGCACAGACTGGAAGCCAGTACTTGGGTCTACAAATCAGGGATGTTTTACAGGATTTCACTTTGTATGGCATTTTCAAGTATCATTTAACAAATTAGTGCTTGAGCATGAACAGAACGGTGACAAGCTGCTAAAATTTTTCATAAAGGGCAATCAAATGCTTACCCCTCAGGTTCAGGGACGAAAAGTTGGGAAGAGGCAGAGCAATCCTATAAAAAGATAAAGAAAAACAGTAAAATTTTTGGAAAACAAACAATAAGGAACGAATTCATTCACTTCTTGTTTTCATCAAAGGAGACAACGTATTCCTGTAGTTCATGGCATGAGGGATTTACTTCAAACGTATTTACCGATGACTGGTCTCATTAGTACATTTCAAATCTTGTATCCCAAGCATTTTCTCCACAGGGGCGTCAACTGGAGGCAGCACAGAGTGGGGAAAAGCGTGGGTGCTCACAGCGTTTTGAGTTCAAATCCCAGCTCTGCCCCTGACTGACTCTAACTAGGGCAAAGTTACTAAATCTCCTAACCTAAGGTTCTGTATCTATAAAAAGTGGTCAGCAGCTTGAAGAGATGTTGTGAAGACGAAATGAGATAACGTATGTCAAGTGAGCGAAGGAATACCTAATCCATGGTGGCTATTAATTCAGGCACACAAGCCGTTGTGCCGTACCTGCTCTCCTCGCCTTCCAGCAGCTTCCTGTAGGTGGCAATCTCAATGTCAAGAGCCATCTTAACATTCAGCAGGTCTTGGTATTCCCGAAGGTGACGCGCCATTTCTTCCTTCATGTTCTGAATCTCATCCTGCAGGCGCCCGATAGTGTCCTGGTAGTTAGCAGCTTCGACGGCAAAGTTCTCTTCCATTTCACGCATCTGGCGTTCCAGAGACTCGTTCTGCAGGAGGTAAGAGAGGCTCAAGTATTAGAACAATAATACAGGTGTAAGCTAAAGTCTTCAGGTCTCAAAGTGCTTTTTGAATCTGTCCTGACAACTCATTTCCTTTGGATTAAAACAAATTTTTCTTCACGGGAAGTTTTGTTCAGAGACCGCCGTTAGCTTGGTCAATGGGGACGGTGCAGATTGGTTACATTCCCTCTTTTATGGGGGTCTGATACTCACAGTCCCTTTGAGTGCGTCCACCTCGCAGGTGAGGGACTGGACCTGTCTCCGGTACTCATTTGATTCCTGCTTCGCCTGGCGCAGGGCATCATTGTTCCGGTTAGCAGCCTCAGAGAGGTCAGCAAACTGCCAAAAACAAATAAATAAAAAATGTAGCCCATGCAAGCACCTTGGTTTCCAATCCTCTAAGAGTCCACCTTCCCTGGAAAAACGGGAAATCTTAAAGATGGTGAGCAAACAAATAAATAAGTGACACATAACCCAAACCACACTTGCTATTTTAAGTTCAAGTCTCCTTGTCTTTCAGAACATGTCTGCCTTTCTGTCCTGAAGAGCAGACGGAGAGCGATGCAATGCTGACGTGGACACTTTCAAGTAGAAATGGGATCTGTTATCCTCGTTCAAGGGTGGAGGTCAAGGGCATGGTGTTGGGGTTTACTTCGAGGTAGGGTTCAGAACAGGGGGGTGGAAAGGAGAAGGCATGAGTGATGGGGAGGCTGTAGCAACAAATTAGACTCGAACAAGAAGTTCAAGAAGTTTTAAGAAGTTCAAACCAGCTTTCTGACTGGAGCAGAAGGGTACGAATAGGAATCAGAGACAGCTGCAAGCATTTTCGGAGCACAATGTTCTTCTTTTGTTCTAGCCACACGGACTAGCGTCCTACCTTGGACTTGTACCACTCCTCGGCTTCCTGAAGGTTCTTGGCAGCCACGCTTTCATACTGCTGGCGTACATCGCGCAGGGCGGCGGTGAGGTCAGGCTTGGAAACATCCACGTCGATTTGGACATGCTGGTCCTGAATCTGGGCCTGCAGCTCCTGGATCTCCTGCAGAAAGAACAGACAGCAGGTCAGCGTACCACATCTGGGGACAACTTCACCCGCATCCACGCACAGAAGGGGGCTCCACTTGCCTCATCATGTAGTTTCTTCAAAAAGGCAATCTCTTCCTGCAAGGATTCCACTTTACGCTCAAGGTCGAGACGTGCCAAAGAAGCATTGTCAACATCCTGGTTTGAAAAGAGAAGAGACAGGCATGTAGGAGGGGGCTAAAGTCCACGGCCTGTCTCACTGATTCATCTTAAATTCATCAGATGAGCTCCATCTCTTTACTCTGAAGAGACTGTTGACAAATTTTATGACTTTTGAATTAAGTCTCTAAGTCACCCAGTACTATAATACACTATACTTTCTTTTCTCCATTAATTAATTGGAACTGTGACCCACTGTATTGTGTTCTAGGTGGCTGATAAGCAATTTGAACACAAATAAATGTTAAACTGCACATGGCACACGGTATTCAGTCAGACATGACTGACTCTACATTATACTAGTGAAGCGTTTCATTGTTTTTTAAATTTCCGTTCCGGTATAATTAACATACGCTGTTATGTTAGTTTCAGGTGTACATTATGGGATTCAGCAGTTCAAATATTAGTCAGTGCTCATCACGATAAGTGTTACTTCTAGCCCCTTTCACCTCTTTTACTGGTCCCCAACCACCTCCCCTCCAGTAACCATCATCTTGTTCTCTAGTTAAGAGTCTATTTGCCTCTTTTTTCCTTCGAGCACTTGTTTTGTTAAATTCCGCACGTGAGTGAAATCATAGGGTTATTTGCCTTTGACTGAGTGTGTTACTTTTTTAAACCTAGAAAAATCCACGTCACAGCATTTTTAAGGTTTCCTTTTTTTACGATGTCGTGCAATAACATGATGCTCATAGGGTTGAGCAGATTTCACTTCATTTATACCTGCAAGTACACAGAAAAGAACATTTGCACTTCAAAAGGTTTGGTGTATCCCTGAGCTCTTTTTTCTCTACTTAAACCTTCTGAAACTGATCCTTAGAATTCAAAGCAAGTATGTAGTCATTTGGCGTTGAGGTTACAAGGCTAAATTTATACTCCAACTCAAGAGATACACTGGCAAAGTTTCAGCTCAGGCACGCATGGAAATGAAATGTAATTCCGGACTGTATTTTCTTTGCTTCTCAGAGAACATCCTACAAGGGTGTGTCCATCCTTCCCACTTAGCAAGGTGTAAATTCGGTTACTAGGCTTGTTTCAGAATGACTGTTCAAAAGGCATGTAATGAAACTACGTGAAAAATTCTCACTGCTCTGGCTCTCACTGTTTCCACCATTTGTAAACTGCTCTGTCCCAAAGATTTTATTTCCCCTCAAGGAAATGTCACCAGATTGTTTATACCTCTTACTTTGTAAGCAATTGTACGCAGAGTACGGGTTATAGCATTAGTCTTCAAACACACCTGTCACCTTCATGGAAATGCGAATGAGGAGTGATAATTTAAAAAAAAAATGAGCCTTGGGCAAAATTCATTTTTGCCTGTTAAGCCCTAAAAGAGATGCAGAAGATAATTTACTGACCTCTATAAAAAAGTTCAATGTGACATTCTATCTCACATGAGACTGTGGGAGCATTTAACCTAATCCGCAAATAGGAAACCTTTCATACTAATATTGTTTCATATTAACTCACTACTCTGCAGAAAACATTACAGATAGGATGATCAGTTCCTAAAAATGAACCACACACTGCAGTGTGTCACTTAATTTGGTAAATGCACTTCCGCTTCAAAATGTTATTCCAAACTTCAGCGGAGAGCTTTTAACAGCCATTCCAGCAAGCGTTCAGGAGAATAAAACTACGCGGGCAGCTCTTTCTGCTCTTGAATTCCAATTTCAAACTAAAAATCCTGTAAGTCTGTCTAACGTTGGAGCAAAAAGTCCTTCACTAAAAATCCATTCTTCAGCCTTAGGTTCTTGGGGAAAATGTGCTAAAGAATTTAAGAACCCAAAGGAAGAAAGGCCTTTCAAACGGTGAATTATGATTGTAGCTTTAAGAGCTTTTCACATCACATACTTCACAAGTCTGGGCCAGATAGATAACGGATGTTAGCAAATACTGTGTCCAACTGGGACTGTGCTTACATCATTACATATTCAATAAGAATGTAGCCGGTTGCAAAGCTTCTCTGGGAACACAAAGACTCCTATTATTTCTGTCCTGAGCCACCACACTAGCCAGCAGGTCTGTATCTACATTCCATAGTGAAGCCCGTAGAAACCATTAATACCTTCAGCCCAGGGGACAGATGGCTCCTTTTCACCCTTATTAGACCACAAAATACTTGTGCCTAGCGAGACTTCCACATAACTTTAAAGCCGCAGTGGAACTTGCAGAGAAGAAAAGAAACTTGGTGGCTTCGGTCCAGTTTCTTATCCTCCAGGACGTTTACGTTTTAAACTACAGGGCATAACTGCGCTTTCTGGTGGCCTTGTAAAAGTTGGCCAACTTGACTTGGGCAAACCGTTATCTACGCCCGACTGTTAACTGTTCAGAATCGGAATGTCAATGTGCAATGTGTTGCAAAGAAGGGGAAAAACTATTTCTTTGGGGAAAAAAATCTCGAAACAAAGTAAACCATGAAAGCCTTTCTGTATGTCCTAAGGGAAGGCTTCAACTCACTCAAGGGTTTTTCTTCGGAGAATTTCCGATCTGGGGTCTTCCTGCCGCTAGGGGGCTTTGCGCTCCGACGTGGAGTGTTGCGCTCTCTAGACGCGGGCTGAGNACTGCAGGGTGCTCTCGGCTTCCTCTCTCTGAAGCATCTCCTCCTGCAACCTGAAACAGTCGCACATTAACCGAAAGGGAACTGGGAAACCGCCAGGGGCGGGGCGGCCACACCCAACCACCCCGTCGCTGC
>NW_027531522.1:8821679-8822028 GCF_008692635.1 Crocuta crocuta
TCCCTCCTCCCCTCCCTCCTCCCGCCCCTGGATGGCAGCGCTCCAGAAGGCGCCTGGAAACTTTCTAAAAGTTCTGGGGAAATCGCGCTCGTGGCTTTGAAGGGCCTTGGGCTACAGAGCGGTTGTTTTAAGAAATCTGTAACCCGAAGCGGGGTGTTCTTGGGCAATGAGTGGGAGGGAGGGCGGAAACGCGAGCTGCACGGTCGCGGTGCAGGGCGGGGCTGCGCCGCCCAAGCCGCCGCCCCCCGGACGGCCACCGCCCCGGCCACATCCCCAGGGGCGCGGCGGCTTCTCGCGGGGGCCCGGCTCCCCTCTCCCTCCCTCCCGCGGCCCCGCGGCGGGGGCCGCC
>NW_027531522.1:8822109-8822764 GCF_008692635.1 Crocuta crocuta
TTCTCCCGGAGCCGCATGATGTCCTCGGCCAGGTTGTCGCGCTCCACCTCGACGCGGGCCTTGTCGTTGGTGAGCTGGTCCACCTGCCGGCGCAGCTCCCGCATCTCCTCCTCGTAGAGGTCCCCCAGGCGCGACTTGCCCTGGCCCTTGAGCTGCTCGAGCTCGGCCAGCAGGATCTTGTTCTGCTGCTCCAGGAAGCGCACCTTGTCGATGTAGTTGGCGAAGCGGTCGTTCAGCTCCTGCAGCTCCACCTTCTCGTTGGTGCGGGTGTTCTTGAACTCGGTGTTGATGGCGTCGGCCAGCGAGAAGTCCACCGAGTCCTGCAGCAGGCGCACGCCGGGCACGCTGCTCCGCAGGCGCACCGCCGAGGCGCGCGTGGCGTACACGCCGCCCGGGGACGACGCGTACAGGCTGCGGCTGGTGCTGGGGCGCAGGGCGCTGCCCAGGCTGTAGGTGCGGGTGGACGTGGTCACGTAGCTCCGGCTGGAGCTCGGCCGGCTCCCGGTGCCGGGGCCGCCGAACATCCTGCGGTAGGACGACGAGGACACAGACCTGGTGGACATGGCTGCAGACGGTGGCGGCGGGCTGGGCGGCGGCGGCGGCGCGGACCGGCTCGGGGAGCGAGGGCGCGGCGGGTGTGGGGGGCGGGGGCGCT
>NW_027531522.1:8822785-8847291 GCF_008692635.1 Crocuta crocuta
AAGAGGGTGGGGTCGCTGAGTCACAAGCGGTGAGTCACAGAGCCCCGCTGCCCGCCGAGGTTGAGGCTCCTAGCGGTTCGCGAAACCGTTAGACGAGATGGACTCCAGTCTCCTCGGGCCGCGCGCGCACTCCTGGTTCTAAGTTTTCCCCAACTTCTGGNTTCCCACTAGCGAGAAACTTCTGCAGACCCCAGACAGCTGCCAAACACTGGTCCCTGGCATCACGAATGCACTCGGGGAAGGGTTCTTTTGCAAAGTTCCCTTCCCTCTGGGCTCCCCGTCAGTCTCTCCAACCCCCCACCCCCACCCCCGTGAAACCACACCCGACTTTTAACAAGATCTGAAAGTTCTGGGTGAAAGAGGAAACCCGGCGTCCGTCCGTAGTTTCAAAATCAAATTGAGAGATCACTGGTTTTTCTGCTATAGTGGAAGTCATTAAAGGTATAATCTGTGCCAATTATAGAATTAATTAGGTGTTGCTTTAAATCTCCCATCTGATTAATGAAAGGCAATTATGTAACTCAAATGACAGAATGTTTGGGGGGAAATAGATTTGTATGTTCACTTTGGTTCAGCGAGGCACATTGCAGAATTCTGGAGACTCGTCTGGGAAATGTCACCGGTCCTTTTGACCCATTTTCCAGAAGAATTAGTGCAGTTGGGCTTCCAGTGAGGGAGATAAAACCGTCCACAGAGCAAACAGGGCAACAGCCTTCTGGTCCAGGGCACCAGGGAGGGTTCACATTCCACCACCGAAATCTTTCTAGGTAAATCACTTAGCTCAAGGGTCCTTGTTGCAGTACATGCAGAATACGGTGCTTGCCCCCAAAGGGAGACGAAGGGAGGAATGTCCAGCCAGTCTTACTCTGATTAAGTAGCAGTTTAAGCATCAGGGAGTTTTGTTGTTGTTGTGTATTTAGAAGACACTTTCAAGACCAGATGGATTCACTACAAAACCACTGTAAAAGCCTATAGCGGATAGTTTGGAAAAGAATGGTAAAATCCTTCCNAAGGCTGTGGGTGTGGCACTGGAGGCTACCTGGCATTTAAGAAAAATAGTTTGGGACCAAATTAAGGGCTTCTCCTAGCTTCTTTGTACAAGCCTCCACTAGGTAATATTTTGTTTACCTCATCTCAGATAGCTCTGGCCGGTGGCACTGCCAAGGTCAAGCTGCAGGACCTTTGCTGCATAACTCCCCTGCTGCGGGTTTCCTTTATTCTCTCCTGCCCTGGGGGACTGTGGGGTGCTCCCGGGGAGCACTCCCGGGGCTCTGTGCCCCGGCAGACTAGCCCTCTTACTCCTCGTTGCAGTCTTGCTCGAGGAGAGCTCTTTATCCAAGCCGTTGCTCAACAAATGTCACCAATGTGAGCGCGCCTGGAATTTTGAGGATGAGAAAAAAGCCGTCTCCCCATGGGAGGGGGCGAGGGTGGGCCCTACTCCCACCTAAAATGCTGATCCCAGGGCAATGAGGTGGTGCTGTCAGGGGATGCTTGCTGACTGACTCACCATGGAAAATGAGGGCAAGGCCCTGGTGTGGTGTGGCAGTGTGCCCTGTCGGTGACCACAGCAAATTCCTCAGGGCTATGGTGACTTCCTCTGGGATGGACTCCGGCCTTCCTCATCATTTCTAGGGTATCCCATCCCCTTTTGAACCTGTCCACCATCTGTATTCTCAGGCTGGACCGTGATATGTTCGCTTGCTGTTTTAGCTCAGGTGCTATAACAAAATACCGTAGACCATGGGGCTTAACCAACAAGCGTTCATTTCTCACCGTTCTGGAGGCAGGAAGCCCAAGATCAAAGTGCTGGCAGATTCTGTGTCTGATAAAGACCTGCTTCCTCATGTGCAGACAGCTGCCTTCCTGCTGGGTCCTCATGCAGCAAAGCCAGAGCAAACTGTGGTCTCTTCCACGTCTTAAAAGGGCACTAATCCCATAAGGGAGGGCTCCACCATCAACACCTCATCTGAACCCTGTCTCCATATACGGTTGTGTTGGAGATTAGGGCACAAACTATCCATCCATAGCATTTGGCATAAAGCATGCGCACACACACACACACACACACACACTCCAGTGTGCCCTTCCTATTGGAAATTGCCATGGTTAGTGGCGGACTGTAGAGCATCAAAAAGTGGAGATTGCAAAAGCATCATTCATGTAGAATTCCTGAGACTTAGGAGAGAATCAGCTTCATCCAGAGATGAGTGTGCCTAGCATGGTGCCTCGGCCAGTGCACGGCAGTCAGCACTGTGGGAAGTCCCTCTGTCCCAACCAGCTTCCTGGAGGGTGAGAATTAATCCTGCTACCTCTGCACCTCGCATTCCCAGTCACCTCTTAGAAGTAAACAGTGCGTAGACTTAGCTTTACATTTCCATGTGTATTTCATGAAAGCCTATCTCAGCGATGGTTTTAAATGCCGGCTGTGAAGCTGCTCCAAAACACCGCAGCACGCAGGTTGTGGGTGAATAAAGACATGATGGTAGAGCTCGGAGACCGGGCGTACACATGACCAAATCTAAAGCACCAGCAGCGGTTTGGGAATTTGCAAGCTGTGGTGATGTCAGTAGAGTTGGGGCGATGTGAACTGACGGCCCAGCCAGCCGTGTGCAGAGGGGAGCTTAGTGGCCTGATGGGGGCTTTAGGAAAGCTGGCCGGCAGGAGGCCACACCATGAGGGCAGCTACTAGCAGGATCGCCTGGAGGGAATGTTAGAAATGAGAAGGTGGGTAGAGGGAGACGGGAGACACACGGCAATGCCAGGAATGCGTGGTAACAAAGATAATAATGATTAATAATATCGTAAGTGCTTTAATTTGGGGCCCTGCTGGATGACGGGACCTTGGCATGCATTTTAATGCGCTCACTGCCTTCTGCAAGGTGGATTTGATTGTCCATTTTACAGCTAGGAGTCTGAGCCTCGTGCTAACAATTTGCTTCTGGTCCTGTGAGTAGGAGAGGAGGGAGCGAGGGAGCAAGATTTCCTCCTGGGGCCTTTCCGACTCCAGATGCACTTTTCTTTTCTCTGTGCCTTCCTAGAGGGTGAGATCTTGCTTACTATCAAGCAATTGAATTCGCAACTATTATTTAGGGCCCTCTGGCGTTCCAGGCACGGGAGGAGACAGGTTAATTATCAGATTATGCTGTGAAGCGGCAGACTCTGAAAGGAGCTCGGCAGGTGCCCGGGATGTCATGCGTTATGTCATTCAGAGGACACAACAGTGGTTCCTAGTAGATACGAGGGGGGGTTGGTTTTCACTCGCTCCCTAGATCGTTCACTTTGAGAGTTGCACGTTTTTCACCTCAGTTTCTTTCCAGCTCTTCCGAGGCATCAGATCCAAAATTGGACGCAGCTCATGTCACACCCTAAAAGCCACCAACCCCAGCAGCTTCCTCTCCTAACTTCCCCATGGGGGCAACACAGCACATTGCCGGGATTGGACACAGACATCACCATGGCGACTGGCTACTCTGGGGTCGCTCAGGTCCAGAGTGCATCCTGTCTCATTGACTCCTGTATCCACTCCTCGGGTGTGTGGCTGTCACTCGTCCAGGCCATTTTGTGTCTCACCCCTGCAATGCCACAGCTGGCTGCCCTTCCTCCAGGCTCTGCTTGCCCTTCCCAGCATGTCTGTCTTCGAGCCACAATCTCTTCTTAATAACTACATTCTTAAGACTCCTTGTGAATCACTTATTCCTTCATTAGGATGTAAGCTCCCTGAGGGCAGGGACTTTTCTCCCTTCGGTTCACTTCCCTATCTTGAGTGCCTAGAGAAGCCTGGCACATTTGTTGAACATACGGGTTAACGCAAGAGTCAATCCCAGAAGATGGAAGGAAGGAAAGAAGGGAGGGAGGAGGCTAATATTCTAGTGCTATTATGTTCAAGCATTGTGCTGGTTAGTCACGTTGCGTGGGGCTGCATTTAATCTCTCCAGGGTATTATGATCCACAGAATTCATTCACTTTCTCGAAATATGTTTATTGAATGTTTACCATGTGCCAGGCGCTCCACTCGACACTGAGGAAGGTGAACAAGGCAGGTGTAATGCAGGCCGTCTTGGGATGTAGACTTGAGTTGTGTGGGCACGTTCGTGACCCAGAGAGACAATAGTCAGGAAAAGGGACAAACAAAGGGATTGTAGTGTGCAATAAAGATGATGAAGGGAACAGAAGTTTTGCTGCAAATGAGGTTGAGGCTTGGGGCACCTGGGTGGCTCAGTAAGGGGAAGCGTCTGACCTTGGCTCAGGTCATCATCTCACCTGAGGCTCATGAGTTCGAGTCCCGTATCAGGCTCTCTGCTGTTGGCATGGAGCCTGCTTCAGATCCTCTGTTCCTCCTCTCTCTGCCCTGCGCCGCTTGTGCTCTCCCTCTCTCTCAAAAATAAATAACATATTTTTAAAGAAAGAGGTGGAGGCTTATACCACTCAACTGTGTCCTTTGAAAGCTGTGCCCAGTGTGCACATCCATCCTTATTTCCACTGCTTCTCACCAGATGACAGTTTCAGGGGGGCCCTAAGCTGCTCTCTGCTGTATGAATATAACACATTTCCCCATGCTCAGGTCTTTTCTCATATTCCATTCAACAGCTCGGTGTCCTCATTTTTTACACTTTCTGCAATGCTTGTTAGTTCAGGTAAGTAAGAAAGTGCTCGTGCCTCCAGGGAGCTCCTAGCCTTGTGAAAGGATTAGGAACCACATAAAGAGCTGCAATGCATAGTGGAATGTGGCAAAGAAGGCTCCGATGGATAGGAATGAAATACTAAGGGCTTTAGAAGGAGAAATGATCATGTCCCCTTGGGGGAGACCAGAAAATATATTTAGAAAAGGTGGTATTTGAAGAATGGGTACAATATTTATAGCTTATCTTGGTAGAGAAAGAATGTTCGAAACTGACGCACCAGGCTAAGAAAAAATCTCATAGAGGGTGGGGGTTGGCGGGGGGGCATTGAGGTAAGAGTAGGAATCCCAGGATACCCGGACTGTGGGGCTGTTGTAGGGCAGACAGGGAATTGACAGCTAATATGGGACCCTGGGTTGGAGGATGAAACGCCAGAGAGAGAGGAGTTAATAATTAATGTGGTGGGCGGTGCAAATTCCCTGCCATTTGTGCAGGGAGAAAGGCATGCTTGTGGCTGTACTTTAGGAAGACTGTTCTGGCATCTGGGGGATGGACTGAGGAGACTGACTTGAGGGCTGTTTGCAGTAGGTCAGGTGAATAGTAAGAAGAGCCTGCCCTTGAAGGGGGCGGGGGTGGTGTCCAGAGAAGCACGCAGGGTGACTGTTCCAGGCCATGAAGTTAGAAGACAAGCACGGCAAAGGGCTCAGAACTTTCTGGACAGCACCTAAGAGAGTGGATGTGGTGGGCACCTGGGTGGCTCAGTTGGTTAAGCGTCTGACTTGATCTTGACTCAGGTCGTGATCTCAGGGTATGTGAGACTGAGCCCCTTGTCAGGCTCTGCACTGCTTGGGATTTTTTCTCCCCCTCTTTCTCTGCCCTTCCACTACTCGCTCTCAAAATAAGTAAATAAACTTTAAAAAACACTAACAAAAAACCTCAAGATGAAGGTGAAGTATAAGCTAGATCGTGCTGTTTTACCCTTTGTGGCCCTTCCAGCCTGTTTACATGAGTTAATATCAATTGCCTTGTTTTGCTACTTATCTGATTTGAGTCTGTTGGTCTGATTTCCACAGTTGGTGTAAACCTGGGGACTTCTTCATTATCTTCTAGAACAGTTTCTAAAGTTCGGAGAAAAAGCTTAAAGACAAATTCCTAGAAATCTTTCTGAATCTTTTTGGGGGAAATAAAAGCAGTTCAGAGTTTCCCCTTAGAGGTATTTATTACTTGCAGCTTCATCAAAGTCCAATGCACGGTCTGTGATGAAGGCAAGAGAAGGTTGTGAGTATGTAGGAGGCAGAAAACAGGCATTAATTAACAATGCAAAAAACTCAAGTTGATGGGAGACAAAGACATGAAGCCAGATTTTCTGTATTGCTTCATTAGATCTAAAACATGAAACGAAACCAGCCCAGTTATAAAAACCAGACCTTATTTCAAAGAGACCTAAATGGCACTGTCAGAGTTTAGTCATTGGCCAAGTGAGATTACCCGAAAACAAGCAGGTATTCGTTTGTGGTCATTAATGATGTTTTCCCCATGTTTCAGGAGAGAGAAGACCTTGCCACGGCCAGAGCATTTGCCAAGGGCATTGACATCTCGGGAAGTCATTCTGCCTATTTTGAGGTCACCTAGTTCTTGAGTGGTGGAAGTATTTTCAGGAGAGAATTCATTAATGGGTCTAATAATAATAACCGTTCAATAGCAGGGTTTTCTTTTCAAGAACTGAAGAAATTTGTTCTAAAGTTCTGATTTGTCTTTATGGTAACCTGTGAAGGTGGAACAGAAGTATATTGATTATCTATAGAGCCATAATGTCTTTCCTATATATTTGGGACATAGCAAAGAACTCTATCCTACTTACCTCAAAACGGACTAATGAATTGACCAATCCTTCCAAAAATGTGCAGATGTTTTAGTTCTGGCCTATCACGTTCACTTAGCCAGCAAAATTATCATTTCAGAAATTTTGGATATGGTATTTACTTTTGGATATATTTGGTAAACTCAGTGTTTAAAATATGCCCCATAAAACATTGGTCTCTATGCGGGCTGACAAAGGTCATCATGATTTGTAGAGATTAGAAATGAAAATCAAAAGACAAAGTATTAGAAAAACAGTAAACACCTAAAGTAATCCTAAATGCAAATGGAAAGAAATAAAAGATGGCCTAACGATAAAACCATGCAAGGCCAAAGATTAAGAAAATTCATTAAAATTATGAGAAATAACTAAGAAAGACCATTTTGAGGTGACAGCTGTCTCCATAATTCTGCAGTGGTTTCCAAAATATCGAGTATGATTTTGTATTTCTGATTAGCTAAGTGCTGAAAATATGCCCTCTAATGTGACTCATATGGATAATAGGGAATAAGGACGAGAATATTATGAAACTTGAGCTTAATATAGATTAAATATGTTTTCTTCGTATCATAAATCATGAACAACTGTTCTGATACAGTATTGTAATTTCTTCCTCTGCCATCTCCAGAACTTTGAGGGTTTGACACGTGTGAGCAGAATATAGCACAGAAAGATTTGCATGTCAAGATCACAGTTTTTGTTTTGCTGACTCCAGGGTGTTTTTCACAGTTCTTGATTTGCGGACGCTAAACAATGATAATGGTAACCAGGCATACTATGATATCATTACTAAAACTGGAGTCTGGCCCAGATTGGAAAGCTAATGGTAATCATTAGCTTGGTGTACTTTGAGTGCCTACTGTATGCCAAGTGTAAACTCATTTGCCATGTGTTAACTTATGGAATCCTCAAAACAGCCCTATTATCCATACAAAGAAACTGAGACACTGAGAAGTTAAGTAACTTACTCAAGCTCACACAGCCAGGAAGTGGCAGACCTGGGATTTGAACCCAGGACTTCTGGCTCCAGATCCCACACTCTAAACTTCACTGTACAGTAGTACCTCATCCACTGTGGTACTTTTGCACTACTGTTGGTGACGTGCCCAAGTCTCTTTGCGTTCTTATCATGGTATCTGTTCTGTCTCTTTGGGCTTTTTCTTTTCCTCTTCTGATGCAGCAACAGAACACTTTTTGATTCAGGGAATATGGTGCCCTTCATGAATCATCAAGATGTCTATTGACATTTCCAGGGGCTTTCTGTGAGATCTCATTTTTTAAATTCTGACTCAACACACCAGAATGATTTGACGGTTATGGCGTATGACTCCTGCCTACAATTACAAGAATGCAAGTCCTCAAACGCATCTGCTAGTGGAGAAGAGAAATAAAGCAACATTTTTGGAACACATAGCCTCTGTAAGTAAGAGCAACTTTGCCTTACTCTCTGTTTGTTCGAATTTTAGGGAGATTTATTAACGTTTAGGGTACTAACATTGCACCGGCCAAGCAGAATGGGAGCGTTTTGTGATGTGGGAGATTCCGTAATTACATGACAACCAAGATTCCCAAGGCCAAACTAAACAGTGTTACTGAGGATACGTATAAGCCTCCTACCCAGTTAAGACGTTTCTGTGCAATAATAATCTTATCACTTTTGCATATCAGATTATTCCAAGTAATGCTCATCCACACCAGCTCTTTTAAAATAGAACATCCTTAAAGCATCACACATGTACAAGGGCAAAAGCAAGAAAGTCCCATTGTAGCTCCAGGAGGGAAAGAATGCATGCAAGTGTTATAAACCTGAGGAAACACTAATTCCATAGTGGCGCAATTACTTCACAGATTGGATTATTCTGAAGAGAACCAATGCCTTTTGAGTCCTACTGTGTGCCCAGATCCTCATTGTGTGCAAAGGACACAGAAATGGATAAAACACCTTCCTCGCACTCAGGGCACTGAAAATATCGCTCTCTTCTCTGCTAAATCTTTTTGTCTCCCAGTCTTGCATAATCACGCGACCACGCTGAGATCCACTTCTGCCGTTTTATAATGCGCGCACCGAAGTTTCCAAGTGCCTCGGTGAAATAACGCCGACTTTTACCCTGAGATCCGTGGAAGTACGAGGTTTACTGTTTTGTTCTCCCTGATAAAAGAGAGCACAGTAACTAGTTGCTGGGTGACTGCATAAAACACAGGCCCCAAGTGCAGCCGGGAAGAGCAGTTAGCAATTAAGTAAAGGAAATGACTAGTGGGTTTGAAACTCCACACGCTGCCCATGTACTTGTTAGCATAGGGAGGCATCTGGGTTGCTGGGGCAACTTTTATCACTAAGGAAGTAGTTTTGGTGACTCACGCTCATACAGAGTGACTTCTTTCAAAATCTGTGTTTTCAGTGACCTTACCATTATGCTTGTGTTTTCCCTTTTCTTTGGACAGGACAGAAAAAGCTGCATTTGGATGGCATGGTTTATTCATTAGTAACATATTATTCACTGGCCGGCTCATATTTTGAAATTTAACAGACTCAGTGGTGATCAGAGTAAAAGGTCAGTAGTTCTTGCAGTATATTGCTATATGAAATGTCGACCTAAGCTTATTTTCTAAGCAGAAATGTTTTATCTTATATTAACAACATCTTTTGTCAGTTACTTTTTTGTTACTTAATGCAACACATGCGATTAAAAATACTGGTGGTACTTTTGGGAAGTAAACTAGAATACTGAAGTACTTTACACTGTAACCTAAAATGCCTTCATTTTCCCCCACGATGAATAGTGGAATTAAAATCTCCACTGAGAGTCGTCTGGAGATGATGGTTATAAAAATAAAGAAACTTCAGGGCAACTCCTTTGCAGCCTCTCTCTTCAGATTAACTGACTAACTGCTTGATGGCCCAACAGTATTTATTGGCAATTGATATTTTTCTGTGTTAAAAACTAGGCGAGAAGTTGCAGAAGTGGTGAATTAATTCAGAGAGTTATAGGCCGACAGTGTGTTTGGGGAACGATGTGGGAGAACTCACTACGGGAGAGAAAACTGGGAGCCTGGTAAGTAACCTTTGCGGCACCAACTTTTAGTGTGGTCAGCACAGAGCTCACTGGATCCTCAGTACATCTTTTGTTCTAACCCCAGAAATTGTGCTGGAAGTTGCAAAATTTAGCTGTTTTCACTTTGCTTTTAACGTAGCCCTTGTCTGTTTTTAATTTTGTGGCTGGAAAAGCTTGAAAAAGACAATGAGTCATGACGACCGTTTCTTTTCCCTCCAGATAGGAGTCTCCAGAATGAGGCGAGGGCATGGAGCACCATTTTTGCGATTCCAGAGCCCTGAGCCTTCACACCCGAGGGCTCTTCCGTGGGGCCCCTTTAGGGGGACATGGCAGAAGTGCTAGTCCACTGGTTCTCAAAGTGTGGTACCCAGACCGGCAACATCAGCGTCACCTGGTGTTTGTCGTCAATGCTCTCAGTCCCCGGCCCAGATGCACCGAATCAGAACTTTAGACCAGGGGCCCAACAATCTGTTTTTAAATAAGACTTCCAGATGACTCTGAGGAAGGCTGAAGGCTGAGAACTGCTAGTGAATTATTAGTATCTGTGGCCACAGAAGAGGATGAGCATGGCAACACTGGTGACTCTTCGTTTATGAGGAAAGGAAGAATAAATAGAAAAGAATGTTTTAGCTTTTAGAATTCAAAAATAAAACATAAAAGTCTGAAATTTAATTAGCGGCACTGATTGCTTGCAGGAACCTTTGCTTTCTCAGAGGAGGGCAATCTGATGACTAGGGAACTCTGAAATATATTGGCATGGTTCTGAAATTCTAGAATAAACTCTCGTGAGAACAGGCACAGCTTTCTATATTAGGGCATCAATTCAGCCCCGGTTTGTAAAACCCTAGAAGACTCGTGTGTTCCATTGGCTTTGCCAACTCATTTGCATCTTGAGGCCCCGGTTTCTGTCTGAAAACCATATGCATCGTTACTTGCCACAAGTGATCTCATCAGAATGAAGTCAGAGATTCAGGATATGTAAGAGGATGTGTGAAGCGTTTTGATTATTGACAGATGAGAAACATGAGGATCAAGAATGAGTCCTAGAGGTATTGTTGGCCAAGACCGGTTTAGAAGCTGATACAAAAATGGGTTGATATTTCAACTTCCCTTTGATATTTACCTCCTTGACTGCCTGCTCTGTCATGTGTTCATTTTCGATGCTAAGTAAATCACAGTTTTTAAAAGTTGTCTATCTTAGTTTCCTCAACAAAAATATAGCATTCGTGATCCCCACTCAGAGGATTGTTGTGAGAATGAAATCAGATTAAAATATGAAAAGGCAGCTTGTAAAGGTCTAACATTCCACAGCTGAGATATTGTTGTTAGGACCATTGGCATTTTGTGTCCAGGTTGAGGAAGCTTTGTCACTGTTGACATAATGGCATCCATAGTTTGGAATAAGTGTGTCTGTCAGCAGGTTTTGTGATTACAAAAAATAGCCATGTTTGCTTTTCTACTAATTCTCTTCCAGTGGAATGTTTTCATTTTCTCATGAAATGAGAGAGATCCACATATGTTTTATTAAAGAAAGCAAGCCTGATATTTTTTAGCCTTTGAGCTGATGGGCTACATTTCACTCCTTCTTTCGGGGAAAAAGGACAGATTCTGGGTAAATTCACAGGTCGTGGATAAGCCTCAGTTTCTTTGTATATAAAAGGGAGGTGTTGATAATACAGAGGTGTATGAAGTGAGAGATGTATATAAAATGCACAGAGGAGGGGCAAAGGGTAAGCACTCAATAACATGGGTTGTTATTAGTGTTGTTATCGTTATTAGACGATAGCTTGGAGAGGGGCAATGTGTCTGAATAGTCAAGGGAAGGAGAGAATAAGAAGACCAGGGGGCAGCTTATGAAATGGCCCGATCATTTTGCACATGAATATTCAAGCAGTTCCCATGACTTTCCTGGTCACTCCTATTAAATCAAACAATTCTCTGATTGTTGCTAACAGAGAAAATTAATCATAGTGATTTATAATCTGCCTGTCTACTTGATAATCAACATTTGAATTTTGCTTTAAAATTCTGTGTCTTCCCTCTCCAGGCATCATTGCGCTGGATACAAGAAAAAGGGAGTACTGAATTTCTCTCTCTCTCTCTCAAGTGGTTCTTGTTGTCCTTCCCTACCTTGCTGACTAAGGTCTCTTGCTGGTTAGGGTTAGGGCTCATTGAGAAGAGGTGAAGGGGAAAAGCAAGTTCTTTCTTGACAAGTGTTGGTGATCTAGAGTACACCGCTCCACTTGGCATGTGTTTGAATGGGCCCTTTTCCTAGCAGGTGCTTCTGTGGGGACTTCTCATCATTGAGCTGTCTCACCCAAAGCGCCCTTGACATGCGCAAGTGGGTTTGTATTTGGTCTTCCACAGTCCCATGGAGCAATTCAGAAGTACGCTCTTTCCTTCTTTTTGCGGAAGTAACTTCTTTACAGGGGCTCATCCTCCCCCAGAATCTACAACAGCAAGTTCTCCCGTGTATGACTCAGATCTGGTCCCAAGGAAATACTTTACCTACCAGAACTCAGAGGATAATGAGGGCACAGTTTTAAACTCCCACGGTGGTCCTCTGAAGCTCTTTGCCTTGGGCCTGAGGTGAGTAGCAAACAGCCCCAGAGATTTTCCGGGGAGGAAGGTCAGTCCACACAGCACACTCGCAGTTTTCTCCAAAAACTTTCCTCTTCATCAGTCTCCAACTTGTTTATACCTTTGACATGGATAGATAGCTGGTTGTGAGAGTTTTATGTAACTCTTTCTGGAACCCTTCCTCTGAAAACTTTGCATTGTACTGTTGTATTTCACTTTGGAAGGTGGTTTCTAAGGCTTACTACTTTACTTGAAACTTGCTTTAACTCCTATTAAAGGTAAAAAGGGAAAAGATCGCTTTGGGGGTACTCTGACTCCTCAGACAACAGCCCAAAATTGTGGGTGCTGCCAGGGAGATTGCTTTGTCCATGCAAGTGTCATTGGGACACTCCTGAGTGTCCAGATCACAAAGTAATCCCAAAGTCAGGCTTTAAATGTGAGCGAGTGTTNCCACCCAGGCGCCCCGCAAGTGTAAATAGATATTCATATTTAATGTTTTCCTCATAGGTAGCTTTTTGTTTTTTAAAGTGTTACCTTATTCCTGACATACAGTATTAACCTTTGGACTGCCTTCTCTTATTGTTTTGGGAGCTAAAATGTGTTTAAAAATGGTGTTCAGCTGAAGTTAAAAAACTACTAACTTTTATCAGTTGTTAAATACAATTCCCACTTGTATTTAAGTAAACTCATTTTGAGACAAATTAAACAAAACATTTTATATATTGTATTTAAATTATCTTTTTGCATTGCAGGCATAATTTTTTCTTCTTTATCTTTTTTGTTTGTTTGTTTTTAAGTTTATTTGTTTATTTTGAGAGAGACAGAGAGAGTGTGAGCGGTGAGGGGCAGAGAAAGAAGGAGAATCTCAAGCAGGCTGAGCGCTGTCGATGCAGAACCCATGTGGGGCTCGAACTCATGAAACTATGAGATCATGATGTGAGCTGAAATCAAGAGTGGGAGGCTGAGCCTACGGAGCCACCCAGGTTCCCCCAAGCTAAGTTTTTCTGTGAAAGTTCGCACATGGATACATGTGGACAGGTAGACACAGCTCTGAACTCAGATCCCAAATGTCTGTGACTGCCTTGTGGTAGTTCAGAGGTGTGGGTGTCTTAGTACACTAGGAATACGGAATTGGACTTGGAATGTCACATCAGCCTCACTTCTTGATGGGTTTTTGTAGTTACCAGATGCTATTGTGAACATTATATGAACTTTTCAGAACTTGCTGGGAATTTGAAAATTGGGTATGGTAGGTATTTGTCTAATAATTCTTAATATTAATTTGGTTATTTTTTCAAATGGGCTTGATTGGCATGGTGGAGTTATGGGAGCAAAACCCTGACATAATGACTAAATATTCATCTATGCATACATCCAGCCAAGGGACTCCTTTCTTTAAAAATTTGTTTTATTTTGAGTAGGCTCCACCCCTAGCATGGAGCCCAACGTAGGGCTTGAGCTCACAGCCCTGAAATCAAGACCCGAGCTGAGATGAATAGTCGGAAGCTTAACTGACTGAGCCACCCAGGCGTCCCCCACGGGACTTCTAAAATATTAGAATTTTGTACTAAAATTGCCAATAATTAAAAATAAATCATCATCATCATAACAAATCATTGGCACTAATCTGAATTAAAAAATAAAGCAAGGCCTGTATTTTGGTTCCTAATTGTGAAAAAAATGAGAATATCTTATTTTTTTAATCTTGAAATACTTTTTATTTTACTGTTTTTTAGTAAGTATATGGGAACAGTATTGTCAAGGCCAGGTGCCTCATACCATAGTGTTCTTTACTTTTCTCTCCTCCCATTTTGTCTTCCCTGTACTCCCTGTGTCTTCCTTTCCTTGTTTTCCCAGATAGCTGGGGATGTGGTCAGGGGAGATGATGGTTCTTGGAAAGAGTATCTGGATCTGTCAGACTTTGAGCTGATTTGAAAATATGGAGGCAAGAGTCAAGAAAAAAGAAAGAAAGAAAGAAAGAAAGAAGGAAAGGGATTCTTCTCAATCTTGCACAACACTGTAATTTATTTTTTTAAGCTTATTTATTTATTTTGAGAGAGTCAGAGATAGTGTGCATGGGGGAGAGACAGAGAGAGAGGGAGACAGAGAATCCCAAGCAGACTCTGCCCTGTCAGCTTGGAGCCTAATGTGGGCCTCAGACTCATGAAACCGTGAGATCATGACCTGAGCTGAAACCGAGTCACCAGCTTAACTGACTGAGCCACCCATGTGTCCCATGTGTGACACTGTAATTTAAACAGGATTTAGTGTGGCAACTCAATGCATGGTGTATCAAAGTCTGTGCAAAGATGGCGAGCTGAGAGGAGCAGTACATTTGACAAAGCAAAGGGTGTGTGTGTGTGTGTGTGCATGTGCGTGCGCACGCTCGTGTGTGTGCGCGTACGTGTATGTTAGCAAGGTTTGAAAAGGTTTTTATTAAATTGGAAGCATCAAGGGGCACCCGGCTAGCTCCATCAGTAGAGCACGCAACTCTTGATCATGGGAGTCATGAGTTCAAGCTCCACCTTGGACGTAGAGCTTACTTAAAAAAATATAATAAAAATAAATTGGAAGTCTTAAGATGAACTTGTGACTCTAAAAAGTTCCCCCTGTGAAGCTGAAAGGATTTAGACTGTGGCTGGTATCACGCTCCCTCAAGCCAGAAGTTGTGCGGGAACATCTGATGTGTTTCCCCAGCACCTGGGTTCCTATCTCTGCCACTCTGCAGAGAGGCATCCCAAGAAGAACCAGGGCCCATGGGAATGATACGAACTTAGGATATAGTGTGTGAAAGAAGAAGTATTATAAACCACTGGGGAAGGGAAAACTCAATATTTGTGGGAAAGTTGGGTTTAAAACCTCTCCTTGCACCCCATATCAAAATACATTAAAAAAAAAATGAAACCTAAGGAAGAGAAGAACATATGGAGACATAGGATAAGTCACAAAGGAAAACTATGTATATGTGCAGAAAATTTAATACTTTTGTGTCATAAAATATTGTAATCCAAATTCAATGGAAACTGATGAACGGGGAAGTGTTTTTTACAACGCACGTGGCCGATGGCTTTATAACAACAAAAATAAAATTGTGGTAAGTCCGTAAGAAAATCCTGTTATCCCAGGAGCAAAAGGTCAAATATGGCAACTGACAAAAGAAAAAAATTACAGATGTCCCATAAAGATGTGATAATTCATCCTCGATGTTAACCAAAAAAAAGGGAAAATCAAAATGGCACCCAGATTTTTGGCCTACAAGATTGACAGAGGTTTAAAATGACGTCACTTGTTGGTGAGGCTGCTAGAGGGGAGTGTTCTCAGTCACTGCTGATGGGACTTTGGGCTCTGTAATCATTTCGGAAATGAGTTTTGACCATATGCATCAAGAACTTACATAATAATTACGTCTTTTACCTAGTGACCGCCCTCCACCCTTCTAGATTCTAGCTGATGAAAATATCAGAGCATTTGGATATTTATATGCAAGAATATCCATGCGCTGTTCATGTAGCAAAAAACTGAATCCTCTTAAATGCTCAATACCTAGAGACTAGAACACAAATTGTGTCTGTTTACGTTCTACAGAAACAAGGAAGGAAAGATACGCAGTGAACAGTTTAAAAGTGGTTGTTTTTTAGGAGTAAGGAGGAAATCAAGGTTTTTTTTTTTTTAGAAGAGTGTGTCTTTTTCCTCCTTTTACTTTTGTGATTTGCTTTATCCCTCCAAATTAGCATGCATTTTTTAGAAAATTCAGGAAAAAATAAAGAGAACGTGAAAAATGATACATCTCTTTGATTGAAAGGCAGAACTGGTCATGATACGGTGTGAGATGGAAAAAAACCAGGGTATGAAACACAAATGCAGTAAGATTATGATTTTAGTAAAATATAATTAGTGCAAAGGCTAGAGAGAAAGCCTAAAATGTGGGCCATAGTTATCTCTTGTGGTTTTTTAAAAATTTTCTTTTTTCATGTGTTTTCCTGTTTTCCAGACGATGTGTGATGGACGTAAATATTTTATTAATAGTGCAAAAAGAGGTAGAATGGTTCTTCTATAGTTGGACTGGGCCTTCAGTACTCTGGGCATTTCTGATGTATGCTTATTAGGTCTCTTTCACTTTGGGTGATCACCGAAAATTTGTTCTCCGAATAATAATGTCTCACCTCTATAGGAAACAGGTAATAGGATAGATCTGAAGTTTTGGGGTTTTCAAACTGTGAGCTCTACAGGGTGTATAAACACTGCTCTTGGTTTCATTCTCTTCCCACCCTATTCTAGGATTGAGGCGTAAAGTGAAAGGAGTAAAAAAAGATGGGCCCTGCAGATTCCTGACATTTTTTCCTAACCAGAATGATTTTTAACTCCTAATGTGATTTTTTTCCCTCCTCACAATATATACCAGCTTTCTTCTTTCATTTATCCTTTGTTATCGTCCAGATTTTTAAAAACATTGATTCTATCTTCTGATTTCTCTTCTTTAAAAAAAAAAAAGGGGGGTGCTTTGGTGATTTGTAAATAAATCTGTTCATCTGGAGAATATCGATTTATGGGACGTTCAGCAAATCACATGAAGTTTTCTCCTTTTGATTTTTTGTAAAAGAAAAAAAAGACCCTGACTATTCAAAAAGAAAACCGATAGGGTCTGGATGGATTTTTGAGCATTTTAAACATTCATAAAGTTCTTTGAAACTTACAGGCCTATGTGAATGTTTATGATTGATACTATCCTATTATTAAAGCATACTTTGCCATCCACTAAAATATAGTCTATTTTGGTCATTCTGTATTCTCTGAATGACTAAACATAGAACAAATCCCTTTGAGATTTGTACTATATTTTAACTTTGCAGTAATTACCTTAGATGGAAATGAAACACTCAATCTTTATCTTCAGGAGTCAGTGTAACCTATAACAGAAGGGTTAATGGCTTCTGGGACATTCCCAGTGAGTAGAAAGTTTGGGGTAAGCGGTAACTTGTGTAAGGTTTACTGAAGTGACTTTGAAAGGCTGTAAGGTCAGTTTTAACAATTTTAAGTAAATCCAAGGTTGGGGTTTTTTGGGTTTTTTTTCTTATGGAGTGAGTAGACCTAGTAATAATGTGATTACATTTTGGTTATTTTTATCACCGTTGGATCGTGTGATAACGATCCTAAGTGATCTAAACTAGTACCTGGCTGGCAAGGGTAAGGTAAAAAATCCTTTTATATGATGTTTTCTAGATTTTAATTTGTTGGTACTGACAACGGTAGCAATTTTAAAAAAAGGCTATGAAGAAGAACAAGGGGTTTTATGGAGCATGTGTGTATGTGGGGTGTGTGGGTGTGTGGGGGTGTGTGTGCATGACTTCCTCTTGCTGGCCTGGCTGGATCTGGTTAGGGGGATTTGGTTACCTCAAACAGTTCTGAATGTTTGGCGAATTAGCAGAGAAAAGGAGCAAAGTAATAATAGCTCTCTTTCACTTTGATCTCCTCTGTTCCCATCATGAGTCTTGTTTTCTTGCCTGAAATAACGAAGGTTATCATAGAAAACAATAAGGAAAGACATCTAGTTAGAGACAATGCGTATTAGTATCTTGGCAATATGGCCTTTTTGAAAGCATACCAGGAAAACAGTTCTCTGTATGTAATTGTTAGAAAAGAATGGATTGTATCTTACATTATGACAAAGTTGTTCAGATAAGGAAGGAAGCAGATATTTATTGTTCCAGGCACATTACTGAGTTTCTCTCTCTCTATCTCTTTTTATATATGACGATTAATTATTGATTAGATACACATGATACCTTGCTAGCAAATATTACCCTTATTTCGTAAATGAGGAAAGTATTAGAGGCAGGATTCATATTGACTCATTTATTCCAAGGATCATGTTCCTTGCACTGCATCAAGGTGTCTTTGTAGGAAGAACCGGGCCAAGAATCTATTATAAATGTTAGTAATGAGTCTTTGAGGTTATCTCTCCTTTGTGAAGCAGAATTAACCTTTGTTTGCAAAATGTATTGCCCTATCAGTTAAGGTTACCTTCATGGATCTCAAAAGTTGCCTTCGTTACTCAGGCCAGCCTGTTCTCCAGGAAGCAATGTATTCTGGGTATCAGGGCGGCTTTAGTTTGGACTCTTGGGTTTCCGTCTGGGGTGGAGGCCCAGCAGGCCAATGACAGCTGAGCCTACTAAGTATCTTCTGTACTAAGTTGTGCTATAGCCGGCCCTGGAAAGATCTCTGAAGGAAACCCAAGTATCGTATTCCCCTTATCCACCGAACTGTGGGCTTGGGCAAGTGACCTCAACTTTCTGGATCCCCGTGTCTGCTTTTGTCAAATGAAAACCGGATGAAATCAGTGTCCCATGGGTCACGTAGAGGCAGCCGCAGGGGTGGGTGGGCGTTGGGGAGGTGATCTGGAGTTCTCCTGGGCCCTGTACCCCGTGCGTCAGCAACACAACAGCTGTGTACATGTGTGTGTTTCTGCATACACCCTCTGCCCCTGATTCTAGGTTTTGTGGGAAGAAAAGGTTCTACATCTAAAAATAGTTGGAAAAACACTGGCAAATAGTCCTTAAGATTTCTTCCAGCTCTAAATTTCCATGGGTGTAGGAGAGCAGTTTTAATGATAGAGAATCCCACGATCTTTAATTTAACTAAAATATAATCTTTAAATTTTGTTGCCAAACATTTTTAAATTAGAGATTTCAGATATAATCTGAAAAATCAGTGTCAAAAATCTGTGACCGAGTACTTTGAGATGGTAAGCTATAAGGCAAACCGCATGGTGTCTATGCTTTTCAGCAGAAAAATCTAGAATTACATGTCCTCATGATTCCTATTTAAAAAAAAACATTTATTCTCTTCCTTCTTCTGAGGTAAGTGTAAGATAGTATTTACAACTGGAAGTCGCTAGAGTACAGTTCGTAAAGAAAAGTACTATTCCTTCAAGACACCGTGAAGTTCATCATTTTCCTTCTGTTCTTTCTCTCTTGGAAGTTTATCATGTCATTGAAAGAACACACCTGTTGTTTCCTGCCTCTTTTCTTTTGTGACAGTTTGTGAACACGGTGACTGGACATCAGAGGAAAAACAGAAGTATTTGGTTACAAGGTTTGCTATTGTGTGAGTTCCTTTTCCTCTATATCTTTAGGGCACTTTTTAATTTAATTTAATTTATTTTATTTTATTATTTTTAAATGATTTATTGTCACATTAGCTAACATACAATGTATACAGTTTAGTCTTGGCTTTGGGAGCCAAGTGATTCATCACTTACATACAACACCTAGTGTTCATCCCAACAAGTGCCCTCCTCAATGCCCATCTCCCATTTNCTGAAGCAGGCTCCAGGCTCTGAGCTGTCAGCACAGAGCCTGACACGGGGCTTGAACCCTGAACCATGAGATCATGGCCTGAGCCGAAGTTGAACACTTAACCGACCGAGCCACCCCAGGTACCCCTTAGGGCACTTATTTTAAATCAGTGTTCATGGTACAATAATTAAGTACTTGCTGCACACTTCAACACTTGTTCATTTATTGATGGGCTACCTGTTAAGGTCATGACTTCAAGAGACTGACTTTCAGGCAACTCTGTCCAATGAAACTTTCTGTGATAATGGAAATGTTCTGTCATGGCTGAGCAGTACTGTAGCCCCAGCCACATGTGGCTATTAAGTACTTGGAGCATGCCTAGCATAAGTAATGCACTAAGTTTTCAATACTAATTAAGCTAATTTAAGCTTAAATCAGCAGATGTGGCTGGCAGTTACCTTATTAGACAGTGTGGCTTTGGAGGATCAATACAATTGATGAAATAGTCTTATGTTCAGGGGAGAGAAGGCATTAGGTTGTTTTCATTATTGGCACTGTAATGGCTGGAAATGGGTTACAGATTTTTTCCATTTAAAACCATTTTAGTTAAGTATTTTTTCAGTGCTTGGTACATAAAAGAGTCAATCAGTGATTGGATGGCGTTACTGGGTTTCCCCTTTCAGCAACTCATGCGTCTGGTACATTCAGGTCACTCACCATCGTCCCCTAAAATTGCCACACCTGTAGACCTACCTCTCACGCTACCCTGGTCTTTGTGGGAGTTCAGAGCAAGGCTGTGTGTCTCTTACTGTGTGTGCCACTGTCCGTTTTCTGACTGCCTGTGCTTCCAGGCTCAGCAGCCCCTCAGTCATGCCTACGGCTTGCAGACTTGCAGCCTTTCATTCATACTGCTCCAAGCCCAGGCTACTCCTGGACACTGCCCACCCGCCCGTAAGGCCCTTAGAGGTCTGTGGCCATAAACACCGCTCTGCAGTGTGCAGATCTGACCTTGTTCAGTTATGGCTCCTAAAACCAGCATCGCCACACTGGAGCAGGAGCAATTCCTGGGGTCAGAATCATGCCATTGGAGGCAGTCGAAGGGACCGAGAATGCGTCACTTAGGGGATGTCATTAGATAGATACTGCTGCTGAAACATACTATTATATTGTGCTAGGTATTGGGCTAAGTGCTTCACATTCTCCTTTAACCCTCGTAGCAACCACATGTCCTATTTTTACACATAAAAATAGAGATGAGATGTGTGCTCAGGCTCAGAGAGGTTAAGTGAGTTGCCCAAAGTTGCATAGCTAGGAAGCAGCAGATCCGTGATTCCTAGTTAACACTCTTTGGCTCTCATTATCAGAGAGGGACAGGTCTTCAAAATCAGTGCAGAGGGCAAATCTAAAGGGAGTAGATTTTAGGTGACCGTACCGAAGGATGTTCTACTAGTCCAAGCTCTTCGCTCTGGACGTCTCACCTGTGAAGTACGCTGTGGCCCTTAGCAGCAGCTCACAGCTGAGGCCCAATGCAGGCACATCAGGACTGTGATGTAAAGGCCTTCTTGAAAAAGCGGGATCCTACAGGTGAGAGATAAACTCTCAGGGCCCTTCTGATTCATGTTCCTTCTGAATACAATTTCCTCTCTTGAGGACGTTTATTGCCAATTTAATCCCATATGACTCCTTTTTCATTTTCCATGCAATTCATACAGACCGTTCTTTTTTTCTGCGTGAAACCAATGTGTACTGTATTCATCACTCACATTTGCATAAATGGGGTATTCTCTCCCTTCAGCAAGACTGTTTAAGAATCCACATCACATTTCACTGGGGAATAAAGAATGGCCTGGATCATGAAACTCAAAGATGATTGCCAAAAGTATCTTAAACATTTGGCAGACCATTTCGTTCTGTTGGATATTAATGATCACGGAAATGACAGGCAGGAGAGGAAGAACAAAACGTAATAGACTTCAAGTTATACAATGAGCTCTTAAATACCTGAGATATGCTATTATTATCTTAACATGCTCTTCATGTTATATTGTGCTTTCTAATTATTTCTGATATGCTTCATATGTGCCAGGTGTTAACTAGCATTTTGGGGTTTTTTTTGTCAAGTATTTTGTGTGTTTTGAGGGAAAATAATACTGAATATCATAAAGTCTGATTTTTTATATTTGTATTGTCAAAAAGTGTGCTGAGTTTCTGTGGTTAGAATATCCGCTCTATTGGACATGTCATTGAGGATAACTTTATGGGAAACTGGGATTAGAAAGGTGTTTTTCTCCTGTAAGTACATTTATGATTCGCGTTGGGAAGCAGTCATCGCTATGTATCCTCATTTTCTCTGTACCTGCCCACCCTCTCCTCCTCGTCAACTACTCCTGATTGTGGCATCCCCAACTCACACAACTTGTGCCAGGGCTTGGAAGCGAACACATACCTAATCTGAGGGGACCTAACAATTATAGATGCTTCCATGGAAGTGATCGCACATTCTGATTATGGAGAACGTTTTCATTCTTGAAATGATTTTCACACATGTTAAGTTTTACAGAGGAAATACCATGTATCCGGATGTGGTGGATCAGGTAGAAGCTGGGTTGGAAAGAACTGAAACCGTTTCATGATAGGAATAGGTAGGATCTCTATTTCAGAGTGCTGGCAAGGTGTGGATCAGGGAACCAAACAAGTTGGGAGTTCTAGCCTAGGATTCTAGAAGGAAGGATCCACTTGATCCGGGAGAAGGTTAGGATTTCTTTTTTTTTTTTTTTAATTTTTTTAAAATGTTTTATTTATTTCTAGGAGAGAGAGAGAGAGACAGTGTGAGCAGGGGAGGGTGGTTCTAGGAGAGAGAGAGAGAGACAGTGTGAGCAGGGGAGGGTCAGAGAGAGAGGGAGTCACAGACTGAAACAGGCTCCAGGCTCTGAGCTGGCAGTTAGCACAGAGCCCGACGCAGGGCTCGAACCCACGGACCGCGAGATCATGACCTAAGTGAAAGTTGGACGCTTAACTGACTAAGCCACCCAGGCACCCCGAAGGTTAGGATTTCTGGGCAACATAAAGAACATGGGCAAGGAATGTGAGCAGGGAAACTGAGGCACGGAGGATGTTTGGCGAATGCTGACCATTCCAGTTTGCAGCAGACCTGAAGAAGGAAAGAAAACAAGTTAACAAAGAAAAGTAAGTCTGGGGCTATATTGTGAAGACCCGTAAGTATCCGCGTGAACAATTTGTAATAAGCCTGTGGGAATGGGGGTCTAGCTCCCTTTCTCTCAGGAGATTGGCATTTTCTGTGAACTCTTATAGTTTTGGCCTCTCTCTCCCCTATGGGGTAAGATCCTTGATCATATTTATTTTGATTTACAATACTAATGCTAAACAGATTCTAGGTTTATTTAATATATTGGTTGTTGACTGTATATAAATCATTGTTACATACATAGCTCCCTTTATATGTACTGATATATTTATTGCACTAATATTATGTAACAAATACTAGAAAAGTTTGTTTCATGCATTTTATACATGATATTACTGTGTATAGATGATTTGTGTAAATTAAATTGGTTTCAAAGTACATTTGTTTAGGGGTGCCTGGGGGGCTCAGTCTGTTAAGTGTCTGATTTCGGGTCAGGTCATGATCTTATGATTCACAAGTCTGAGCCCTGCATTGGGATCTGTGCTGACAGCTCAGAGCCTGGAGCCTGCTTCTGATTCTGTGTCTCCCTCTCATTCTGCCCCTTCCCCACTCACACTCTGACTCTCTCTCTCTCTCTCACAAATAAATACATATTTGTTAAAAAATTTTTAAAGAGTACATTTGTTCACAGATTTTTAAAACATCTTTTAGATAATTTCAGTTTGAGCAGATAATTCACATGTGGCCAAAAGGGGACTCACTTTTTCAAACACTAATTCAGGCATAGAATTTTAGAGCTTCAGGGCCCTCAGCACCCATTTCTCCTGCTTCCTTCCCTTTTATTTTGCAGATGGGGAAACCCAGCTCAGTGCAAAGTCACAGTTATTGGCAATGCCAGAGCTAAGATTCTGTTCCCTATCTTTCTGCTACCCTTACTATCTGAAATAAGTGACCAACAAAAACAAAGCCTTTAAAGGCCAATACACATCTACCATGAAAATGTTTCATAGGAAACATCAACAAGGGGAAGTTGCATATTTCAGATAGGGCAGTCATACTCTTGTTTATACCGTTACAGTAGGGCACTTGCGGAGTTTCTAACAAATCAGTGTTTGACTTATTACAAGTAGTTCTCCCCAATTTTTCCTAACAAAAGCGAACGCGTGGCGGTAATGGGAACAATATGACACCACACCATGAGATCATTTCCTCTCTTGCATATGGCCACGTTTAATTTTGTGATCCAGCTTCTGACGACGTGATCCCTGGAGCATCGTGGAGAAGCAAGGCCCTAGCACTTCTGCATGATATCAGCAGTAGATCCTCTGTTCAGGCTCTTTGCCCCGTTGAAGTACGATGACCCCACCAGCAACGAGAGCAAGCGTTCCCCGGCCTGCACGCACAGGGGGCTCTCTCTGCTGCGTGGCTGTGAATCCTGTGCTTGTGACTCTGGGACCCGCTCGCGGGAGGAGGCCGAGTTCATTCCGTCACCCCGGAACAGCTACAAAACCTGGCGCGTGCTCAAAACCGATGTTGGTGAGGTTTGCACCCTTAAGGCTTCCGAGGGACAGGAAAGCAGCGAGCCTGGAAAATGACTTCTTCTGGATTCTAACCTGGGTTAATTCACTTCGAGGCAATGGTAGATTTCGCTCCTCTCCTGAGCTGCGGCTTAGTTTTTCCTTCCAAGGCCCCTGAATGCATTTTAGAAGGAAGACGGGGCGTTAATCAGGCTGCTAGTCACTCGGGAGGCCGTATTGTTCCGTGCCCGTTGTTCCCCCGCTGACCCCTGTCACCCCCGGGGCCCAGCGCTGCTGGAAGCTCTTGGAGAGGGAGCGGCCAGAAGGGCGGGGGGAACCGAAAAGCCGCGGAACCAGCGGCGAGGGGGCAGCGCGGGCGGAGGAAGCACGGGAAGGGGAACCGGCAGGCCTAGCTCGCAGGCGGCGGCCGCGGCGT
>NW_027531522.1:8847572-8942850 GCF_008692635.1 Crocuta crocuta
TCTCTGTGGACTCGGTTTGTGAGTCCTGTTCGGCGAGGCCAGGCTAGAAAAATCAAACTAAAATGGTCCCGGCGAGGTGGCCAGAGGGGACCCCTACCTCGTGCGGGTCCCCAGTGTGGCTGCCGCCTGGAGGCGTGGACACCTGCTGCTTCGCCTTCGAGGAAGTCGTGGCGGGGGGGGGGGGGGCGCTGGGGGCCTGGCCGGTGCGGGGGTCTATGTTCGAAGCGAGAGCTACAGTTCAAGGTCAAAGTTAGGGAAGCCCAAGCACACTGTGGAGAGAAGGCGTCGAGGCAGAACGTGCTCAATTCCGACCTTTGACAAGAAACAGCACGTCTTGTCTAGATGCATGTAGGCGCCAGGAGAGCGGAGTTGAAGCTTAGTTGTGACCTTGGGCTAGGTCCTTCACAGTTTTGAACGCGTTTCCTGGTTTTCAAATGTGAAAAGTAATCCATTTTCAGGGAAGGCTTATGATGAGGATGAGCGATAAGGCGGGTGAAATGTTCAATGGTGCCTGGTACACGGTAGCCACGCAAAGGGCTATAAATTATGAGTACCACTCTTCCTTTTCTGTATCTCTTCCATTTTGAGGTTTTAAATTTCTTCAGTGATAAGTTGGAGCTGAGAAGTTTCTTTTTGGTGATGTTCGCTCAAAAATATTTCCAGGCATTGTCGAGGCGCTGAAGATACAGCGTGGCAAATAGACTTCGAGCATGCATGTTTATTCTTAAATTACTAAGGCAACCACATAACTGAAACTTGCCTGCTTCCTTTTTTTTACTTCCGAGGGCAAGAAAAGACTACTACTGTAAGATACAGACAATAATATATAATGAGTTGAATATGATACGTTTTCTGAGCATATAATGAGTTGAATATGATACGTTTTCTGAGCATATGTATTGAGTTTTGGTTGTAGACTAGGTCAGTGATTATTAAATTTTTATTACTTACCAATTATTTGCTGGCTCTCTGCGTTCACTTCTCTTTTCAAAATTTACCAGCATGAAAACAAAGGAAAATTCTAGGGGTGCTTGGCTGGCTCAGAAGAGCATGGGACTTTTGATCTCAGAGTTGAGTTCTAGCCCCATGTTGGGTATACAGATCATTTAAAATGAATGAATGAATGAACTTTCAAAACAGAGAACATTCTAGAACTATTTGTTCTCTTAGTTAATTTTGTAAGATTTTATAATGTCAGCATATTTTCCCTTATCTTGAAAACCCCTAATGACCATAATTTTAAAGCTTGTTTTTTTCTTTATCATAAACTGTAACTCAGCCGCTCCTTAAGGGTTTGATATTGGGTTACCCCTAATTTTTTGCAAGTATAAATGTGCTACAATTACATCTTTGAGCATAAATCCTAATTTCCTCTTTAACTGTGTTTTCTAAAAGTCAAATTACTTCGTTTAACAATAAGAAACTGTGTGCCACTTACTAAGTAAAAAATTATGAGACTCTCTTTTAAGGCTTTTGATAGATAATACCGCAAATTGAGTGCCTTCCTGAGCTATGTATTCATGAGGATTTGCATTATCCTTTTTTTGAACCTTTGCTAATTTGATAGGGAAATCGTATAATTTTAACTTTTTTTTTGTTAATGAATATTCCAAATATTCAAATATTTAGTTAAGTATATTCTCTCCTGTTAGCCAGGGCAACCTGAATTTGTACACATATTTCTGTTACCACTGCTACCATCCTAAACTTTATTAAAATAGTTTCTCAATTGCTCCCCTGTTTCTACTTTGCTTTCCTGCCCCACCCTTTCTCCACAGAAGAGAATGGTCTTTTGCTCCGTAAACCGGATCATGTCACTTCCCTGCTTAAATGGTTTCCCTTCGAGGTTAGAATCACAGTCCCCTCTCCGTCCTCTGCTTTGGAGATCTGGCTTCTGTCTGCCTCTTCCACCTCGTCTGGCACTGTCCCCCTCCTTCTTATATCCAGACTCACTGGGCCTTCCCTGGGCTCCTTAAACCGTCCAGGGTCCGTTAGTGTTCTGGCCTTTGTTTTTGCTGTGGTCTCTGTTTTGAGCGCTCCAGTCCCAGACTTTACCACCGCAGCTGCATTTCATGTCTCATGTCTCCGTTCCTATGTGGCCCTTTCACAGCAGCCTTCCTTGGGTGACCCTGTGATCCAGGGTCACCTTCCCGCTGCCTCTCCACCCGGACGCACTCTCATCTTTTGGTTTCAGGCCTACCTATGGGCAGTATTGACTCTTAATCGTACCTGATGCCAGTATTTTCCCCACATATTTGTATTCCAGTGTTCATTTGTTTGATGTACCAACATTTAACATTTTTTTGTAGTAAAATGCATTGCTGTTTTTCCATGTGGATTTTATATAATAAGAAAGACCAACAAGGTAACAAGCGCTAACTGCAGTATTTATTCGGGACCTTTTACGTGTCTGGCTCTGTGTTAATTATTTTAATAAGGTAGTTAGTGGCAAGGCCAGTATTGTAACCCAGGAGTCTCCATCTGACCTCTTAACCATGCTGAGCTACCATTTTTATGTTTAGATCTGCTGCTTGAATCTAGCAGCATAAGAGGAATAATAACTTAAATTTTGACAGATTTCTAGATAAGGTTTATGATTAATTTTTTTTATTGTGGTAAAGTATACATAACATAACCATTTTTAAGAGTACACTTCAGTGGCATTAACTACATTCACAGTGTTCTGGAAACATCATCACCATCCTTTCCAGAACTTTTTCATCCTCCCAAACAGAAACTCTGTACTCGCTAAACAATGACTCCCCATCCCACCTTCCCCCAGACCTGTAATCATTATTCCACTTTGTCACTACTAATTTGTCTATTCTAGGTAACTCCTATAAGTGGAGTCATACTGTATTTGTCCTTTTGTGTCTGATTTATTCCACTTAGTATGTCTTTAGGGTTCATCCATGTTGTAATACAGAAGTGCTTCATCCCTTTTTATGGCGGAACAATTCCCCATTATATGCACATGCCACATTTTGTTTCTGCGTTTCTCTGTTGATGGTCTTGGTTGTTTCCACCTGTTGGCTGTTGTGACTAACACTGCTATGGATGCTGGTTTAAACCTGTTTGATTCCCTGCTTTCAGTTCTTTTGAATATATACGTAGGAGCGGCATTGCTGGAGCAAATGATAATTCTGTGTTTAACTTTCTGAAGAACCGCCAACCTCTTCCACAGGGGCTGCACAATTTTATATTCACACTAGTGTGTGTGTGGGGGGGTAGGAATTCCAATTTCTCCATCTATCAAAATGATTTCTTATTCCAATTTTTTTTTTGTAATAGTTTTCCTAAAGGGTGTGAAGTGATATCCCATTCTGGTGTTGATTTGTATTTTTCTAAGAGCTAAAGAAGTTAAGTGTCCATGTGTTTACTGGTCATCTATGTATCTTCTTTGGAGAAATGTCTGTTTAAGCCTTTTGCCCATTTTGGAATTGGGTTGTTTTTCTATTCTGTTGTAGGAGTTCTTTATATATCCTGGATATTAATCCTTTATGAATTATATGATTTGCAGATATTTGCTTCTACCTAACTGAATTTTAAAAGATAAATTTAACTGCATAAGCAGCATGATAGGTTTGTCTGAAAACCAATAGATGTTTTAATACCTCAGTTAAAATTTTCATCTTCAGAAGTAAATGCAATATGCTTTTATATTGTTGCAGTCACTGTGTGGATGCTCCTTTATCTTCTGAGTTTCATTTAACTGTATTTTTTATCAGCATGTCCATGTATTTATGTAGTCCATATCTCCCGGTGTTTCTTTTTGTTCTTGTACAGCTTCTAGAACAGTATTACACTTGTGACAGGGTGTCTGTGGTTGATGTTGAGTTTATTATTGAGTAGGTAATCATTCTACCATTATGTTGATAAAAGCACAGTTTGTTTAGCCCAAATTTTTGTATAATACAGAACCCTTTGTTACAAACCCCATAATCTATTCTCCAGCTAACATAAGCAGAAAAAAAAAATATATTGAAGGACATTTGGAAGTTCACAATATCTACATGTGGTATCAGGGAAAAAGTAAAATGTGGTTTAGAGTGGTGAATAAAGGAAACCTTTAGCGGATTACTGGTGTGTGTGTGTGTGTGTGTGTGTGTGTGTTTGTGTGTGTGTGTGTGTGTAGTCAGCCACTGAGACATCCTTAAAAGTAAAAAAGGCCTGCTTGACCAAATAATTTCTAAAGGTGTTGATTTTGAGTTTTTGTTATATAATATTTAATCATATTTATTTGGAGTTACTCAGCCTTAATATTTTCTGTTAAAATGTTAAGCCATTTGTCACTCTTTAGTTATTTTCTAAATTTCTTTTATCTTCATTTCTCAATGACTTATATGCCAGTTTAGGACTCTCCCAAGCCACTTTGAAAATAGGTGTGCTTAAAACTGCATCGGGCAAGTTTGTTACTACTAAATGTAGATCTGAATGTCACCTGGGGCCGTTTCTGGAACAGCAGCTGTAAGGGGCTAGAATATGAACTACTTAATTCTTTTTTTTTTTTTTTCTAATTTTCTTTGGGATTGTAAAAATGTCCTCTTACTGCCTGTTTTCCCAGAGTTATTCTTATATGACTTGCTGCCAGATTTAAAGTGAACTGAGGTAAAAATATATCCCATTTGAAAATACGTATCATTTGTTCTCTGTTATCTACAGGAGCTATCAGATCATTTTTTCCGAACTTGAAATACAAAGGTGAAATATGTAGGATGAATTTTGTGTACTCAAGCGAGGAAAACCCTAACTTCATGGGATGATAGAAATATCTATCTTTTATGTGATGAAAGTGAACAATTTCTTCACCACAGAGTATTTATTAGTGTTTTCTACAGATCAGATCATTTATCCTGTCCTACTGTGTAGGTGACCAGTTTAATTTGTATTATGACCTGTATCCATTGGGGCTTTCAGGGGCTCAATAAATAGTACCCTTCTTCGTAATTCTGAACTAAGAGAGAAATAAAACAGAAGAGTAAGGCTGGCAGGAAATACAAATCTGTGTGATTTTTATTCCGAATGAAGTCTGCGTTGGAGGATGTAGCTTAGTGAGGGGGCTAGATGGGTCAGCTAATACTCGGCGAGACGATTAGGCCGCACACCTTTGGGACTCAGCTGGGGAAGCAAGCAGAACACGTGTCGCCTGAGGGTCGGTCGCTTATTCCCGAGAGCAGGACTGGAAGAGCCGAGCAAGAAGGCCCATGAGAGAGGTCACTCGTCCTTCCCGTGGAAGTAGGAGAGGGATCGGACGGGGGAGGAGTTTACAGGGAACAGAAACTGCTCCCACGGAAGCAACATCAGGAGCAAGAGCACACACACCTCACATCCCAGGTGCTTTTAGGAATCCTTCAGCTGTCACCGGTTTTCTATTTTTCAAATGCCATCTCAGTCTTTTAATATTTGATACTTAACCGGTCCCTGACAGTCATTTGGTAACGTTGCATAATTTGAAATACGATGGTTTGTTTTACAGCAGCTTGGTCTTCAATCATCATATTTTTGGCACTGTGAGATAGCAGCATCAGACAGTGTTTACATGGGACAGTTTCCGGGAGAGGCCGTTTCATCTGCTAGGTAAGGGGACCCAGTTCTGTTGTCAGAAGGCCTCGGAACTTCCTAGCTTTGTGGCTGTGGACAGAAACTAAACTTTCTGTGCCTCGGTTTTCTTTTCTATGAAATGGGGACAATGATAGTACTACCCCAGTGAAGTATGAAAATTATACATTAATAAAAATAAAGCATGTCACTAGTGCTTAGAATGGGGTAAGTGCTCAGTAAATAGGGGCAGCTATTACCAAAATTACTAAAGTTATAGAAAGTTATTACATGTTGTTAAAAAAGGGCCTTTAGAAGAAACTGATTATTAAAGTATTTGAAGTTGTCAGAGAGCTTTCAGACTAGATTTGAATTATGCAGGACTAGATCAGTGAAAGAATTATTTATAGCCATAGAAGATGATATGGAATGAATATGTAGAAAGAGGTAAAAGAGAAGGGCAATGAAGAGAGTAGAAAGTTTTATTTTGTTCTCTCGATTCTCTGGAAAGTGTCTTATCCACAAGGGAATAGGTTTCCGAACCTGGATCTCCTTTTGTGCATTTTCCTGGCTTCCTCTTCAGTGTTTTTGGAACTACTCCATGTATTTCTCTGAGTGATCAAATTAATGCCATTATTTAGGAGTCAGGCAGAACTGCTGAGTTCGAGCTGTGTGAGTACTGGAAAGCTGTTTGACTTTCTGAGCCTGGGTACTCTGTGAGACAGATGTTGTAATACTTCCTCATAGTACGGTATTATGAATAATGCTAAATGAAACAGTTGATGTCGGAAGTACACTGTAGGTACTGGATAAATCTTTGCTCCTTTTCTTTTTCCCACGCTGTTTTGTAACCAGCTTTCCCTACTTATTGTATCGGATGACCTCATTGTAAAATCAGGGTAATAACTAACCTAACAGGTTTGGTAGGAGGACTTGATGAAGCTTATACATAGAGGTGATATAGTTCCTAGTATATAATATATAATAAGTAATACTGCTGATTCTCCTTAGGAAGTTGAACATTTTCGTATACTTGTTTTGTGATTGGTATATTCTTTTTTATAAGTGGTGCTTTGCTGTTCAGTTTTGTTAGGATATTGTTTCTAAGCAGGATTTTGGAAGATGATAGAGTTTTTCAGATAGTCAAGAGGTCAAGAAGGATAAAGTTATATTAGACAGAAGGAACATTCTGTACAGACACACAGACATGAAATAGCATGGTCTACGTGGAGACATATAAATATTAAAACATTATTGTAATATAAATGCTATAAGAAGATAGATTTTTATGAGGTACCAAATCATGAAACGCCATACAACCTGATAAGATGCTTGGGTTTTTATTTCCTAAGTCTGTTTAGCAAATGAAAGTTATGTTAATGGAACTATCAATTACGTTCTAGAAATTTTACTGTGTCACCATAATGTGGTAGTGGTAGGAAGTGGAGTATAGAAGCATGGTGACCAGTTAGGAGATGATTGTCCAGAGATCATGAATTTAGGCAGAGCCAATAAATGGAGAAGATGACTTGGGTTATACAGGATCTAGCATCAGCAAAACCTGATAGTTATTTGAGTGTTAGGTTCCTAGGTTATCACTTGGGTAATTTATCGGAGGGGACTGTTGTAAGTCAAGGTTGGGGAGAAAGAATAGGTTCCCATTTGGGACTTGCAGAGTTTGAGTTGTCCGTACGACTCCGGGAAATGGTACATGCTTGTCTCTTTTGGCCCGAGGGATCGATGGGACCAGATATAAAGATTTGTTTCTGTGTATGTGCTGAGTGTAGGGAAGAGGACCTCCGAGCTGCAACGCTGAGGGGCAGTGACTTTGTGTGGCCGGGTAGAGAAGATGTAGTCACAGAGGGAAACTGAGCAGGAAGAATTAGAGAGCAAGAAGGAGAACTGAAAGAACACTGCGCCACGAAAATGAAGGGAGGAGAGGATTCCAAGGAGTGATTTGGTATTAAAAACCAAGTAAACTAAGGACTAAAATGTGTTCTTGGCTTAGCTGCCATTTCCTGGCTGGAATCCTATGTCATAGTCTTCTGAGAGGTATTAATCAGTTTGCCTTGAGGGTTGAATAAGTTCAGGAAATTCTTCATACGATATTGGTCCACGACAGTCTTAGGACACATGAATTTACCAAGAGTGCTGAGAAGCCCTGCCGGGAAGGTGCTGTGTGGTTGAAACCCGCACTTCCCGTGTGTGTGTGTGTGTGTGTGTGTGTGAGAGAGAGAGAGAGAGAGAGAGCAAGAAACACTCTTGTCTTTTGAAGTAGGGTCAGGGATCACACTTACTAGCGTCCTGTGGCATAACGCCCCCTAGAGCATGCCTTGGGAAGTGCCTCCTGGGCAGCAGGAGGGCACTGGTGGTGCTGTGGGCGAAGGCGCCAGGCCCGGTGAGCGGGAAGTGCCAGGGCGACGCGCGGGGACGCGTGTGCCTGACCTTTGACGAGGTCGACAACGCTGACCCGCTCTGCAGTAAGATTCTCTGCGGTTTTCCGCTAAGGCCACATTTGGTAGTGTTCCCATTATCTCTGGTTTTTTCCCTAAAGGGCCCCAAACTGAGCTCCTGTTCTCCGCGGGCCTTCAGAGCTCCCGGCTCAGGCAGCCCGCCGCACCCTCCCACCCCGAGCCGTGGCCGTTGTCATTTCTTCTCCGTTACTCACCTCGGCCAGTGCCACTGGCTCTCCCTTCAAACTCTGTTGATACCTCTGTCCTTCCTCTCTGGCCTCACCTTTACCCCCTCGTCCATAACCTCTGGATTCGTTTTTAAGTTTCATCAGCCGTAATTTGGGTGCCACCCCAGAGCCCCTGGGCCCCGCCTGCCCCCTGGCCCCTGCTGCTTAGTCAGTGTCATTCCCCAACTCTGCTGCTGCTGCCTCGTCCCCGTAACGGGGCCAGAATGCTTAGCCCACCCCAAGTGTCCCGACTGCAGTGTGGCTCCACAAGCTTCCTGGAGGGGTCTCATAACACAGCCCGAAGTGGAGAGGAGGGGAAGAGTCAGGCCTCTGCAACAATAGAAAGTATCCATATATTGGTCTCTGCCCGCAGTTCCTGGCACAGAGCTCCCAAAACCCTTATAATTTCCTGAGTGATAAGAGCACTAGGAGTATCTTTTGTTCTCGTATGTGGCCTTTGACCCTGGTTCCTGACACAGAGCTCCTAAGGCCCTTGGAATTTTCTAGGTGGTAGAAGTGTCTTTTGTTCTAATGAGGCAGCTCTTGATCTGCTCCTGGAGAGCGTCAGGATGGGGGCTGGTCACTAGGCAACCGAGGGTAATGAGAGTGGAATGTCCGGCTTCACTCCCATCCTCTGGGAAGGAGAGGGGCTGGAGAGCAAGTTGATCGTAGATCATGCGTGATGATGCCTCCATAAAAATCCTACAAGTATAGGCTTCAGAGAGCCTCTGGGTGGGGGAACACCTCCACGTGCCATAAGGATGGTGCACCCCCAGCTCCATGGAGACAGAAGCTGTGCTCAGGGCTCTTCCAGACATTGCCCTGTGGATCTCTTCCTCTGTCTGTTCATCTGTATCCTTTGTCACGTCCTTTATGATGATAGTGTCAGTGTGATCCTGTCAGACCTAAGTATCGCTGTGGGTTCTGTGAGCGGTTCTAGCAAATGATGGGACCCAAAGAAGGGGGCCGCCTTTGACTTGTAGCCAGGTGGGACAGAGTCGTAGGTAACCTGGAGACCTACTACTCGCAATTGGTGTCTGACTTTGGGGCAGTCTTGTGGATCTGAGCTCGTAACGTAAGGGGTCTTTGCTAAGTCTGGTTAGTATCAAAGTGAATTGTGGACATCCATCTAGGGTCCGAAGTGTTGTGACCATAGTAGCAGTGTGGGAGTAGGGGAGAGTCACAGGCGTGTTTTCCTGTAAGGCCTCATGAGATGACTTCTCATCAGGAAGAGACATGGTGGAGGAGTCAGCAGGTGCCTCCTCTGTCTTCCTCTCCCCACCAGCCTTCCCTGCTCAGATACATGTGGGGATGTGGAAGTGTTGCTTTGGACCAAATAGCGCCGTTACTGCTGGGCTCCTGTCGCCTTCGGTACATGCCTCCCCCTGCAGCTGTGGGGAGTGGCGGTCCGTACAGCCTGCCCTCCCAGTCCTTCACGAGAGAGCAGCTGGCTGCATTTGCTTGTCGGGCTGTGGCCAGTTTAGTGACACCCTGCCTTTTGTTTGCTTTCCCTCCTTCCCTGCCTCACTGGCCCCTACTCTGGCTACTTTGGGGTTTTCCTTCCCAGAAAGAGCATCTGCTGCCTTGCTTCGCCTTGGGTTCTTTTTTAGGAAAGTTGGACGCAAGATCATTGCAACAGCCTTTTAACTAGCATCCTTGATTCTGCTCTGTCTCCTCTAGTTCGTTTTCAACACGGTGTCAGTGTGATCCTTTAGAAAGTATGGGATAAGTCATTCCTCTGATTAAAACTTTTAGGAGGTTTCTCCTATCACTCAGTGAAAGCTTCAGTCCTCCTCGGTCTAGAGCCAGCCATTTTCCCTCTCTGAGCACATTTCCAGTGCTCTCCCCTTGCTTTCTTATTCCAGGCTGGCTGTCTCAGTAAGTTGTGCCACTGTCACGGAGTCCCATAGACTGGAACCACAGAATTTATTTCTCCTAGTTCTGGAGGCTGGGAAGTTCAAGATCAGGGTGGCCAGTGTGGTTGAATTCTGGTGAGAGCCCTGTTCCAGGTTTCAGAGTGCCGACTTTACCTGGTATCTTGACATGGCTGAGGGCAGAGGGAGGAGGTGAACTCTCTCATGACTGTTAAAGGGCACTTATCCTCTTCACGAGGACTCCCCTTTCATGACTTCATCTCATTCTCGTTACTTCCCAAGGGCCCATCTCATAATAATAGCACATCGGGAGATAGACTTTCAACATAGGAGTTTGAAGGGAGGGACGCAAAATTCAGTCCATAATACCAGTCTCCTTGCTGTTCCCCTTACAAAACAAGCATGCTCCCATCTCTGTTCTAGAAAGTTCTTCTCAATATCTATTTGCCTGCTCCTTCATTTCCTTCAGCTTTTTGCTATTGAGACATTCTCTAACCAACCTATATAAAAACAGAATCAATCCCTTGTCCTACACTATCTGGCTTACTCGTTTTGTTTTTTTCCCATAGTACTTTTCATTGTTAGACATATTATATACTTATTTGTTTATCATTTGTCTTCCCCCATCCCACAAGGATGTAAGTTCCATAAGAAGATAGCCTTTGTCTGGAACATTGCTTATACCTATTTGTTGAATGAATGAGCAAGTGAATAAATGTACTAGGGTCATGTTTGCTATGAAATATGCATAAGTGGAAGTAGATATTACTGTACTGTGATAAGTGTAAATTTAGGTATTAAGTCTAAATCACAAAGGTCATTTTTCTTTGGGGAAATGAGGTAAGTCAGCATTTCTCAAAGTGTGGTCTGTGGATAGTGTTTTGAAGGATGTTAATAGGTATTATGTAGGAGATAAGCCAGTGTGTGTGTGTGTGTGTGTGTGTGTGTGTGGCCAAATAAGTAGAATCATGAAGGGTTTTCATGACTACATGTGACATTTTAATAGATAATAGAGATTGTTTTTGTGCTACATGATAAAATGTGAAATTTTCTCAAAGTAGTCAAGTGTATTGGGAATAAGTTGGTTTTAACTAAATGTAGAATTTTAACCATATGTTAAAGTGAGCTATAGTGAAAATTATGAAGTTCAAGGTTTTTTTTTTTTAATCCTTTTATGCATGTCAAGAAATAGTACCTCTTTGTATGGAAAGTTGAAAAGAAGAGGTTGATATATGACAGCAAATCTGCAAGTAATTACAGAAGGATTATTACCATAGAACAGGGAGATTAAAGTTGCATGTAGAATTTGGTATTTGTTGGTGTCTAGAGCGTTTTTAGGATTTCTTTTGGCCTTTTGCTTTGCCTATGGAAGACTACCCAGTGATATTCCCCAAAAAGTGCCTTTCAGAAATAGTGCCAATCGGCTCTCACCCTGCCTAAAAGCAAAAACACCTGTCTCTCATTTTTGCAAAGTAGGTAGAATGTAGTTGAGATTTTTAAAAATACGATAAATACCATTATCTTATGTGGACCAATAGTTGCTTTTACTGTTATCCATGAATTCTTTTCATTCTGGGATTTTAAATTGCCACAAAGTGAGCAAAAAACCTTGGACTAAAGTAAAACAAACTCCATCCGAGAATTGGTCATAGGAGTTCTTCAGCAGCCATTAGTAATTTTTGGTTCAAACACAATAGTGAATTTAATAATCCCTTAGTGAGTGAGACTTAATTTAAGAAACAAGTGTCTGAGCCTTTTAGCATGTACGTGACCTTCATAGGCTTTGGTATGTTTCATAATTATAGGAGAATTTGGGTCCAGGAAGAACCCAGAATATGAAAGACTTCTAGTTACACAATCTAGTTAGACTTTGAACTCTCATAGATCCAATTAGAGATACTAAGTAAGTGGTTTCCCCTTGCTTCCATTTTTCCTGAAAACCCTGACATTTAAATGCTAATAAAGTACCAGAGTAGTTTCTCTACTCCTTCTGAAGGCATTTTATTCTTGTGGCTCCAATTGACTCTTGTGGTCATTGTTGCTGAGTCAATTGTTTAAATTCTTTGAAAATTTAAACTTAATGGCAGTCTGTTGATTTGACTTAATACTGACCGTTTGTCTGACCCTTGCTCTCCCATCCAGTGAGATTTCTTTTTATTAATTTTGAAATGTTAGAATGTTGGTGACCATGACTGGGGGAAAAGATGTGAGTCTATCATTTCATAGACTTTTATGGGCTAGCATTTTAATATTTGGCAAGGGAAACATCCAGAGTTCTGCTTCTTTAAAGAGATTCTCTTTTGCATTTCTCCTTTGATTATAAAAATCAAAGGGCTTGTGATTACATTATTTAAAACCAGACCAAAAAGCATATACGTATGCCTTTATAGACATATTTGTCATAAATTCTTCAACACAATATATTCATTTTTCCCAAATGCGTTAGATTTCAAAAAGAGAATATGGGCTTATATCTTAGTTTTCATAAAGGAGCTTCATAGTCCTCAATTACTGTATTTTTTTAAATGTTTTTTTTATTTATTTCTGAGAGAGAGAGAGAGAGAGAGAGAGAGGCAGCGTGAGCAGGGGAGGGTCAGAGAGAGAGGGAGACAAAGAATCCGAAGCACGCCAGGCTCTGAGCTAGCTGTCAGCACAGAGCCCGACGCGGGGCTCAAACCCATGGACCCTCAGATCATGACCCGAGCCAAAGTCTGACGCTTAACTGACTGAGCCACCCAGGCACCCCTCAATTACTGTATTTTGAATAGCAAAGTGATACAGTGTTGCTTAGTTCAGTTACATTAGCCTGAAAAGATGTCATACCTGAAAAAATGTTAGGCGCTTATTGAAGTCACTTGATGGAATTGATGAAAAATCGGTTGAATTAAGAGATTTAGAAATAATTTTTAGAAGGATGACCTTGCAGTTACATGGGTTAGATATCATTGTAAACAGACCTGGAGATTATTTCCAGAGTAATATGGTAGGGATTACTTTGTGAAGATCATAAATAGTTAATGGGTATTTGAGGTTGGTGGTATAGAGTTTCCAGTGACCTCATTTGTGAACTCAAAAATTGCTAGCTCTCAAGTAACTTTGTCTGAAGGGAATTTGAGGTACTCTTGAAAACTTTTTTAGGGGCGCCTGGGTGGCTCAGTCAGTTGAGCATCCGACTTCGGCCCAGGTCATCATCTCATGGTTTTTGAGTTCAAGCCCTGCGTCAGGCTCTGTGGTGACCGCTTGGAGGCTGCACCCTGCTTCAGATTCTGTGTCTCCCTCTCTCTCTGCCCCTTCCCACCTCACATTCTCACTTACTCTCTCTCTGTCAAAAATTAAAAAAAATAAAACTGTTTTAGATGACTTAAAAGTGACTGTTGATGATAAAGACTCTGATTTCAAGGATGCAGGTGAGAAAGTAGAATAAAATTATGCCATGAAATTTGAGTAGAAAAAGCAATATTTCTAGATAGACTAATAAGATAGTGCTATTTAAAATATATTTGTATAACTAGAGGCGCCTCAGTTGATTAAATATCCAACTTCGGTTCAGGTTATGATCTCACGGTTCGTGGGTTCGAGCCCTGTGTCTGTCTCTCTGCTGTCAGCTCGGAGCCTGGAGCCTGCTTCAGATTCTTTGTGTGTGTGTGTGTCTCTCTCTGCCCCTCCCCCACTCATGGTCTGTCTGTCTGTCTGTCTCAAAAATAAATAAACAGCAGAACAATTTTAAAAATAAAAAATTAATTTGCATAACTAAGAAATTATATAACATGAAGTCATTTGAATATTTCAGCTCTATCTTTTCATCATCTATATAACAAAAATGGCCATGTATACATAATTTTGGATATTCTGCAGACACTGGGTATTGACTTTCATTCTAGCTGTCTTATACTTGGGCAGTGTATATTTGTACATATGGCATATACACAGAATGCACGTGTATATAATGTACATGAGTTTGGACATAGGAAAAGTCCAGTAATGACGTACACTGTCCATTTTTCAGTGTTAGGTCCTGGAGAGTGGGGTAGGGATCGTGGGCTCCTTGCTGTCCTTACACACGAGGAACATTCCTGCTTCAGAGCCACTGTATGCGTTGTTCCCTCTGCCCGGAATGCTGTCTCCCTGATAGACACATGACTAGCCCCTTGTCTTTATTCATATGTCACCTTCTCAGGGCTGCTCTGCCTCCCTGTCCTCCTTCCCGTTTAATTTTTTCCCCCCTAGCACTTATTTCTGCCTATCACACTATTTACTTATTTATGGCTTAGGTTGACTGCCTCCCCTTCTAAAATGTAAGTCCAGGAGGGTGGGGATTTTGTTGTTTTATTCTGTTTTGTTCACTGTGTGTCAGTGGAACCGACAGTTTAAGGACTAATGTTATTGTCAGCTTGCTTTTTGAAAGGATATACCAGTTTATGTATAGCGTTCGTTTGACCACAATATGCCAATAAAGTTTACTACAGGAAATTGTTACTTTAATTTTTTATATTACTGGTGAAATTGAATATTTACAAATATTTTAATACTTATTGTTCATTTTATTTTTAACTACATAGTACATTTGTCTAAAAATGAGGAAATACTTCCTCATCTCTCCCGTTTAATTATTTGCACTTTTAAGCTCTTCCCCCACTTAACCAATCCCAAAACATGATTGTTCACGTTAATCCGGGATTTATAGTTGAGTCGCCAAGATGTATGTTTCATTGTGTTAGGAAAGTGGACTGTTTGGACCTGGGAACCATAACTCTGCCAGAGTCCCGGAAGTCTTGAGGACGAGCAAAGTTAGGAAATCCTGAAAACCATTCATTTGTTCAACATGGAATTCTTAAGAGCTTTCTGTGTCTGTTGCTCTGCTGTGCAGTGAAGATACGCCAGTAACCGGACAGGTATAATCTTTTCCTCCAGAGAGTATGATTTACTGGGAGATACTGGTGCTACACAAATGAAGAAGAAAAGTTCAAAATGAAAATTATACGTGATGTTCATGGGGATAGACACTGCACGATTCATAGCTTTTTGGTCTTTACTCAACATGCATTCATGAACATTAAAATAAATTATAGCTTTCTTTTTTCACTTAGACTATCTTGAATTTTTCTTGTCATTACATATATTTGTAAACTTGTTTTTCCTAAATTTTTAAGAAATGTTTATTCCTGAGAGAGAGAGAGAGAGAGAGAGAGAGATACAGCGTGAGCAGGGGAGGGTCAGAGAGAGGGAGAAACAGAATCTGAAACAGGCTTCAGGCTCTGAGCTGGCTGTCAGCACAGAGCCCGATGTGGGGCTCGAACCCATGAACTGTGAGATCATGACCTGAGCTGAAGTCGGACGCTTAACCAACTGAGCCACCCAGGCGCGCCTATAAACTTGTTTTTTAATGGTTATATAATATTCCATTTTATGAAGTTCTTGTTCAAAGCAGTCAACTATTTTTGGACATTTAGGTTGCTTATAATTTTTCGCTATTATAAATAAAATAGATCTTTTATAAAAAATCTTTCATATTGGTTTATTATTGTCTTACATATTGGTTTCCTATTGCTGATGTAACACATCACCACAAATTCAATGGCTTAAAGCAACACAAATTGATTATCTTATAGTGCTGGAGTTCAGATGTCTTAAAATCAAGGTTTTTCCCAAGCCGTCTCCTTCTGGAAGCTCAAGGGGACAATGTGTTTCCTTGCCTTTTCCAGCTTCTCAAGGTCACCTGTGTTTCTTGGAGCATCACTTCTTCCTCCACCTTCAGAGCTAGAAGTAGAGCATCTTCCAGATTTTCTCTCTGACCTCTGTTTCCTTCATCATGTCTCCTTCTCTGACTCTAACCCTCCTCTGTCCTTCCTGTGATGGCACGGAGCCTACCTGTATAACCTAGGATGCTCTCCTCTTCTTAGGATCTTTAATCCTATCTTCCAGGCAAAGTCCCTGTTGCCATGGAAGGTAACAGTTTTGCATGTTTCATGAATTAGGATGGGGACAGATTTTTTTTTTGGTGGGAAGTCACTATTCTGCCTACCACGTCTTAGGGTATGTGCCCAAATATAAAATTGCTAAGGCCAAAGCAGTTTTGAAGGCTTTAGACACATACTGCCAAACTGCCCTCTCAAACACTGAGTCCTTTCTAGCATTCTATATTCAATTTCTTATTTAAAAAAATCATTGAACTCTTGCTAATAATCATAGCAAACATTTATTGAGTAATTACTGCACAGCCAGCACAAATGTAAGAGCTTTATAGGTATTAGCTGAGTTAATCCTCAGAAAATTCTGTGACATAGGAACTTTATTATCTCTGTTCTCTCACTTTCATGGATAAAGACACTGAGACTTAATGAGGTCAAGTAACTTGCCTAAGTCACATAGCAGGAAATAGAGCTAAATTTCAAACATAGCAGAGAAAGAGCTAGATAGGTAGATGTCCATATCCTAAAATTTTCTTTCTGAGGACTTGTGAATACAAACATACATACACACTCTGAATAAAATATCTCTGTAGGGTGTTCATATGTGAATTTTGATAAAAGAACGGTAGCTAGTATTTGTTGAATACCCTGTGGCTTAATGGGAAAAAGTTTGCAGAGAAATACATAGTCAGGAGGAGATGCAGAAGAGGAAAAATGAGAAATAAGATAATTGAAGTGCTTTTTCCTCTGAGATCTTAGGACTAATTTATACTTTCTGGTTCAGTGCAAAATTGTAAAACTTAATCCTTCTAAAGGTGCCTGTAGCAGAAATTCAGGATAGGGTTTAAAACTTTATAAAGTCAATAATGAAAAGGATAAGCTTTAAGAAAGGTTTACTATATATAAAGCAAAGAGGGGCTCAGAATAGCAGGACAAATTGAGAGAGGAGTTTTTTGTTTTTTGTTTTTTGTTTCTGAGAGAAGAGTTTTTAGCTTAATTTTGGGATTTTTATGATTGATAACATAATTATATTTTTACAAGTCTTTTTTTCATTAATATCTGGTTAGGCACAGAGTACTAATGCTTATATCATTTCTTCATTGACTTCCATGAGTATCTCAGAAATGATCATCTTTTAAATTGTAAGAAAATCTCAACAAGGAACATTTCTACTTTTTATAGTGATGAACCGTTCATAGATGTTTGTTCATTCTAAGCAGACTTATGGAAAACAAAGTCTTTGTTGTTTAAACCTGTAATAGGGTGGATAACATGTGCTTTAAATGGCTTGTTTCTTAACTGTTTACATAAACGTTTTTAAACATGGTCATGCCTTTAAGAGATTAATAGGAAGGCTTAAATGCCATGGGAAAATGGAGAAGACAGATTTATATCCTTTGAATTCTAAGTATAAAAATAGGTAGCTTTCAAGTCTACATTTTTGACCGTATGGCTATTTACTTGTTAATCTCTCTCTTTTTTTTAATGTTTTTATTTATTTCTGAGAGAGAGAGAGACATTGTGAGCTGGGGACGGTCAGAGAGAGAGGGAGATACAGAATCCAAAACAGGCTCCAGGCTCTGAGCTAGCTGTCAGCACAGAGCCCGACACAGAGCTGGAACCCATGAACTGTGAGATCATGACCTGAGCCGAAGTTGAACGCTTAACTGACTGAGCCACTCAGGCGCCCCTACTTGAACTATGGCAATGTAGTTTAATTCTTGTTTTTTATTCTTTAGACTATTGTAGAGTTGGTGGGATAAAATAATGCATTGAGTTATATCTGTTTACTGGCCTGTGTGTGTGTGTGTGGTCTTGAAGTCTGTTGGCCATGTTTTGAGAATGTATCCAAATGTTTCTTGTCTGTCCTTGGTACCTTCCTTTTGTGATTTCTCAGGGTCATGACCAAGAGAAGTTTTGAATTCTTTTGTTCCAAGATAAAAATAGTTTTACGTGTGTTTGCTTTTCACTGATTACAAAAGCATTCTATTGTTATTGTTAAGAAAAAGACCAAATTATCAAAAAAAGGTTAAAGGAAGAAATAAAAATTAACCCCAAATTCTCTGTACTACCAAGAGGTAGCCCCGTTGACATTTGCTGGGATTTTTTCCTTAATGTGGGTACATTCACATACACTTTACAAAACTTGAATTATTACTGAACAAGATTATTTACTGACTTTTTTTTTGTCCTTAAAAATCTCTATCACTCCATATCAGTATATTACAGGTATCATTTTTAATATGGTTGTTCTCATACATATATGCAGCCTTACAGCTAGATTGTCCAAATATTTCTGAGCATAAAGTGTTATGAGCAGAATCTCTAGGGCTAGTAACAGAAGAGTTGAATCCGTGTACACTACAGTCAGAAAGAGGGGGGATACCTTTCTCCCAACACTCGCTTGCACTAGAGAGTGTTCATTTTATAAGACCCTTCCTAAGTCTGATAAGTGAAACTGATGAATGTGGATTTCTGTCATTATTGGTGAAGTGCGACATCCTTTTATATGTTAGTTGATCAGATACAATTCTTTACTTTGAATTGCCTGTAATTGACATCTTTATTTTGACCGCTTTTATGCTCAGAACTTGAATTTTGTAGGAATTGTTAAGACCGTTCAACTGAAAATATTATATGCTCCCTGAAAGAGCTTGGAGATACAGCTTACAGGTAGCTCTCTACATATTTGTTGTATTTAGAATACATGTAAAGGATTAGGTAATTAGGTAGCCCTGTAATGAAGTCCTTGCCCCCCAAATTGAGACTCTGGCGATTATTGCCTCAACTTAGGACACTTGGGGAGTGTTTGACCAAGAGATGTGCTTCTGTTTGGTAGATATATAGTTAATTAATTTCTCGTTCACAAGGCTTTTGGTAAAGTTCATGTTGTTCCGCTTGCCGAGTTGGAATTTGAAATGCATTTATTTCTGCATTGTGACAAGTGATATTTAAGTGTGTGTTCTCTTAAATGCGTTAGAACTGTTGTTTCCAAGTTACAGAAAACAATCGAAACTGGTTTACATAAAAGTTGTAAATACTCATGTGACAACTGAGATCAAATATAGGCTTGGTTTGGGGTACAGCTTAAAGGGGTTCAAATCATGTCACCAGGAGCCAGTCTTCTTCCTCAGTGTATCTGTCTCAATTTTGTTCTTTCTGGCGTGGGAGCATTTTTATATACATGCTCCCCTTACTGCATCAAAAGGCTGTAGTAGCTGCTGAACGTACATCCTTCCCTTCCATGGTTAAACTCAGTAAGAAAGGTCAAGCATCTCTTCCTACTTGCCCAAGAAGAAGTCAGGTGTTCTCTCTTATTGTGCCGAATTGGCTTATTTTGTATTGTTTGCCCTTCCTGAACCTACTCTGGAAGTCTTGGCTCAGGTACTTGACACATGCTTTCACAGAAACTAGGGGAAGGGGTTGCGGCCATCGGAACCAGTTGACAGAAAGTGAGTGAGGTGAGATACCCAAAGAAACTCTGAGACTATTGCCAGAAAAAAAGGGTGCTGGCAAAGCACAACACAGGTGTCCACCTATCCCATATCCTCAGTACCCAGCAGAATGCCTAGTACAGGATAGGCTCTCTAACAAATACTTATTTAACATTGGTGTAAGATAAATAGAATTTTGTAGGCCATTCTGGAAACTTTGTTGTGTTTCCAAGGTAAAAATGTGACCTAAATGTCAAACAATCTTCTTAAAAAATGGTCTTTTGGATATTGATAAACACCTGAGTACAGGATTATTAAAGCCTTTTAAGCTAGTCCTGTTCTGAGGAGCAGGACACTGAAGAGGGAAGTCAACAGTCAGGAGTTGAAGTTAGAGATCAAGTTCACTCATCTTCATACTATTCAATCAGACGTTTACTGAGGGCCTGTTGGGTGCCAGTTATAGGAATGTCGGGGTGCTGTGAGTCACACTGGGATGCACATGCGGTGGCGCGGGCTCTATCAGATCATACAGTCTAGTAAGAGAGGTGGTGTCCTGGGATAACTGTGAACTACCCAGTGCAATGACAACCTGAGGGACTGACCCCCACTTCAGTCCCATGGGCTCAGTGAAAGCCTCCTTGAGGAGTCATGCCCAAGCTGAATGACTCCTGAGGGACCAGTAAGAATGATCTAGAACAAGAAAGGTGGTATCAGAGGTTGGACAGGGTAGGATAGGCTTTTAAAAACTATGGGGCGCCTGGGTGGCTTAGTCGGTTGAGCGTCCGACTTTCGCTCGGGTCATGATCTCGCGGTTTGTGGGTTCGAGCCCCGCGTCGGGCTCTGTGCTGACTGCCAGCTCAGAGCCTGGAGGCTGTTTCGGAGTCTGTGTCTCCCTCTCTCTCTGACCCTCCCCTGCTCACGCTGTCTCTCTCTTTCTCTCTCCTAGAAATAAATAAAAATATTTTAAAAAAACAAAAATACAAACAAAAAAAAAACTATGTGCAGAGGCACTAGGATTGAGAAATGATGGCCCTTCTGGGACATGATAAGTAGTTGGATATTATCTGGGGAAAACGTGTATGTGTATGAGTGTGGTGGGTATGAGTTGGAAGAAAGTGAGGTTGATTGAGGGACGATGTCGAGGGACGATGTCAAGAGACAAAGTAATTTTTTTAGGCAGCATGAGATCACGCTAAGAAGTTTGGATTTTATCAGGAAGACAGCAGTGAAGTACCAGAGGACTTGGAAGCACTAGAACGGTTTCATTAGAACTGGGAGGAATCTGGGGGAACCCCATGAGTGTAAGTCTACTGATATCAGTTCAGAAAAAAGAGCATTTGATGCTTTCATGTTTTTAAAAAAAAAATTGACATTAAGTGTTACATATATTGATGTGTGGAGCTTATAAATAAACATGTCCATTGAACTGTGACCATCTCCCTTGATAAGGTTTCTAAAATACAGACTTCCTATAAGAAGCAAAAGCAAATGAAGGTTTATTTTTCTTTTAGACGAAACAGAATTTAAAAATAAGCAATCTGATATTGCTTCCCAAGTTTTAAAAAGTTAACAAAACTTGACTGGAAGGAGACATTTCTTAATATTAGGACAAGAAGTCATTTTAAAATGCCAAGCACCTTTTCTAAAAAGGGCTTATGAGCACTTAGTAATCATTAAAAGATCTGCTGCATGAAAAGCCTGAGAAATTAAAGAAATGAAGGTTGTGTCCTCTCTTTAGTAATCATCATCAATATTTATAGTTTGGCCTTTGTTTTATGCCAAGAGCCACAGAGGCTGTTGGGTAACACTCAAGCCATCATTCCAAAAGGAAACCAGGACTTCCTTAGTGGGAGTTCTTGTGTCACCTTCTAATCAGTATTATGACAAATCGTCCGAGGAAGTCTTGCAATGCAGTAGTATTGGGTGAGAGGTTACTGGGGTGAGAAAATCCATGAGGTTGATGATTATCTCTCCAGAGTCGCAGTGGTTTTGCTTTTGAGACTCTGAGGTTTAGTCCATGGTGGTGGTATTAGTGCTGGTATTGCTATTAATGCTGTTCGTATTAGATTTTTGAGTTGTTTATTTCATGTATGATTTTGCTTAGTTTTCTTTTTTTTTAATTTTTTTTTTTAAATTTATTTCTAGGAGAGAGAGAGAGACAGCGTGAGCAGGGAAGGGTCAGAGAGAGAGGGAGTCACAGACTGAAACAGGCTCCAGGCTCTGAGCTGGCAGTCAGCACAGAGCCTGACGCGGGGCTCGAACCCACGAACCGCGAGATCATGACCCAAGCGAAAGTCGGATGCCTAACCGACTAAGCCACCCAGGCACCCCTGATTTTGCTTAGTTTTCTAAATTTTTTAATATTTTCTTAAATCAAGTCTTCAAAGTTGTTCTCCAGGGAACATAGATGTGACTTTTAAAAAATAATGAAGAGATAGCATTGTATAGTGACAAATGGTGACTTTACTACCATGGTGAGCACAGAGTAATATACAGAATTGTTGAATCACTGTGAGGTACAGCTGAAACTAATATTGCGTGCCAACTATACTTCAATAAAAAAATGAAAAAATAATGAAGAAAGTGTTTATTTGCTTAGTAGAAATTTACTTCATAAGGAAAATTTTATATTAAAGGAGGGATTCTTATACCTCAGAGAAGAACAATGTTTTAATTTTAAAACCTCCCTGACCTCCATAAATATATACTTTGTATATCCATCCCCATGGGTCTAGCAAAATGTTTTGCACACATGACTCAATAACTGTTGAATTACATTGATCTAGTCTAAATAAGCATTGAACCTGAAATTCTCTTCTCACCACCCCCCCACACCCCATATCGAAACAACGGAGGTAACTGTTAGGATTAGCTTCATGCATCCATCAGGATTAGGTTCAGCTGTTAATAACAGAGACATCCAAAATAATAGTGTCCAAAAGAAGGCAGAAATTTGTTTCTCACATAAGTCCAGCCATAATGATCCAGAGCTGCTACAGTGACTCTGAAATCCTTCAGGACCCCCTCCCCTGCTCCTCCTTTGCCTCATCAGCCTGTGAAGTGACCCCTCTGCATGGATGAACACGGTGATTAGCGTGCCAGCCACTACATTTAGTTTTCAATTAACAGAAACAAACCAACAGTAGAAAGGCCAGAGAACGCAAACTATCACCTTCCTCTTTTTTCTTACACCTTCATTTCCGTTCTCAAGGTCCTCCTCCAAATGCATTGTCTCCTCTTCTCCAGATTGCACTGTGTTCTCTGGCATAGCATCTTTATTTTTCTTTCCGTGTAAATTCAATGTGTTCCTTTTTAAACACTAGTTTGGCACCTTTCTTCCTTGACCCACTTCCCCAGCTCTGGTCTGTCGCAGATGTCAAGCGTTTCCTGTCTCCTTTCTGGTTGATGGGCTCTTGTATTTCGTTAGATCTTAGTAACAATGATCTAGTGTATATCTTGACCCAAAGTAAGTTTGTTTTTTGGTTAACTGTTAGCTAAACTTCTAAGGCGATTTTTCTAAGGAAATTGAATGGACTTTGTAAAAAAAAAGTTGAGACTTATTTTAAATTTTATTTAATTCATGGAATTTGCAAGTTTTAAAATGCAAGAATCTTTAAAAAGAAACAGGAAATATACTTGTGAATAGTGATAAAACACTTAGCAATCATTTTATTTATTTTATTTACTTTTTTGAGAGAGAGAGTATGTGAGTGGGGAGAAGGGGCAGAGGGAGAGAGAGTCTTTAAGCAGGCTCCATGCTCAGCACGAAGCCCATTGCGGGGCTAGAACTCATGACTGTGAGATCATGACCGAGCCAAAATCAAGAATCTGATGCTTGACTGACTGAGCCACCCAGGTGCCTTGTTAGCAATAATTTTAAATTCAGAATCCTTTTAGGTCTCTTTTTGCATAGTACTTTTAGTCTTAAGCTATCACTTTGAATGAAAGGAAATAGACATTGGATATGTTCAACTCATCTTCCATTTCACAACTAGATGTCAGTATTAACATACCTGATTGGGTGTCTCAGGTGTGATTATAATGAGCTCATTCAAATTACTCACCTATATGAGGTACAGATCAGAAAATGAATGATAATGAAGACAAAGAAAAAATAACTACTTCCAAGTGGGCTGGTTAATTTTATATTTGCATTTTTAAAAACCGAATTTCCCCCTCACCTTAACAATTATGCATAAACAATTAAACTTTATAATTTATTTGGTTAGGAAAGGCAGGTAGAGCGTGAACTAGTAGCTTTTCACTATTACCAATCAGAGTTTTTTCCCTACACCTTTTCCAGAAAGAGTGATCAGAAAAAGAGGGAAATTATTGCTATTCAAATAGGGTTTGTGTGTGTGTGTGTGTGTGTGCGTGCGTGTGCACGTGTGCGCGCATGTTTGATTCTTACCTACTTTAATAAGAGACATACTTGAGAGCAGGAATTGTGCATGATGTGTTGTTAGTGACATTTCTTACGTTTCCCTAGAAGTCTCTCCTGGTATAACTAAAGCTGCCCTTTTTAGTTCAATCCTCCTGTAAATAGGAGTATGATACCCTTTGCCCTTCTTGTACATCCAATCTGACAATATTTTAACAGCATTTATACTGCATTTCTCTAGACTGTCTCACCTGCTATACCCATGCTTCCTGTTGATAAATATACAATCCAGAGTAATAACTGCNGTCCTCCTGTAAATAGGAGTATGATACCCCTTGCCCTTCTTGCACATCCAATCTGACAATATTTTAACAGCGTTTATACTGCATTTCTCTAACTAGACTGTCTCACTTGCTATACCCATGCTTCCTGTTGATAAATATACAATCCAGAGTAATAACTGCAATATCATGAATAAAATCCAGGGAAAGCAATAGACCAAGGTGCTGAAAACACACCCCATGCTCCATCCCACTGAAAGATCCTGATGGGTTCCTTTTTTCCAGTTCTCTCTTCTCTTCAAGAATTACTGCTCCTACATAATTTAAGTAATAGATCTAACTCATTTGCACAAAATTCTTTAAAAAATTTTTTTTAATGTTTTATTTATTTATTTCTAGGAGAGAGAGAGAGACAGCGTGAGCAGGGGAGGGTCAGAGAGAGAGGGAGTCACAGACTGAAACAGGCTCCAGGCTCTGAGCCGGCAGTCAGCACAGAGCCCGACGCGGGGCTCGAACCCACGAACCGCGAGATCATGACCTAAGCGAAAGTTGGACGCTTAACCGACTAAGCCACCCAGGTGCCCCTCATTTGTACAAAATTCTATTGAATTATATTCACTTAGATACTTTCAGTTAAACATTTTCAAAATATGTTTATGTGGCTGGACAAAGATTTCTGGAGGCTGTAGATTTGAAGTATACAGTAGAAAATAATAGTCAACTTGTCTTTGGACCTCAAGTCCAGATTTTGACAGAATTGACAGGTTTGCTTTTTTAAATTGTAATTTATAAGTCTCACTTTTTCCTTAGAAACACGTCTGTACCGCAGAACAATTCTGTTTTGAAAAGGCAAGTTGAATTACTGTCAGTAATATCTTAGTACATCTATTTCTCATCATGGAAATAACTTTTTAGGTCATGCGGTGGATCCTAATTTTACAACAATCTATAGTAATGTGTAAACAGTGCATTTGCTTATTGACTTTTAAAATCTATTGTTTTCTGAGAATTTTCGGTTCATCGGTTCTTAGATAGCCACATAAAACATGTATTAGGCAGTTACTTTTTGTAAGTTTTTATGTCTTTCAGGCACATGATACGAGAATATAAAATTAATTATTGATTGTGGTACAGATTCAGCACATCACTGTGGATTGTCAGTCAGCCCCAAAAAAGAGAAAAGTCATATTAACCAACTCCAGGCAATCCCAGTTTGCTGCATATATTGTGAATGCAAGCAGGCTACATCATGCTAGTAACAAGATACCTTATTCAGCAGAACAGTAAAAGAGTTCAATAAAGTTTATTTAATTCGGAGCTCTCTTACAGTGCTTAGTAGTAACTTAGTTCTTGACCTGAATTATAACAGGTTTGTGATTTTGCAAAATAATCCTTATATACTAATTTCCTTGTTTGTTTAAAAGCCTTCTTGATTTATGCTTCAAGAGTTCTCTGATGCCCTTGACAAAGGTATTATTTACAACTTTATACCAAGACAAGTAGCTAGTTGTTGCTTTTAAACTCGGTTGGAAGCAGCTCTACGGTATTACTAACTGGACCCCAGAGTTTCCATTGACATGTACCTGGGAGGTAGCTGGTCCTGGCCGAGTGTCTTCAGCCTGGTAGACACTCCGCAAATATTTATTTCAAGATGTTTACGCCCTTGTTTTGTCTCTGGCATCATCTCTTTTAGGCCTCCGTGTACGGTGCGATGATTTTCGGAGTGTGTGTGGGCTTTCCTCTTTACCCCCTCTTCTGGGATCTGGGGTTTAGTTCTGGGGTTTAGCCCTAGCTCCTCACCACTACATTTTGTTTTCTTTTTTGGTATTTGGCCTGCCTATGCTAACTCTTAAAATCAGCAAACGGTTGTTAAAGAAATAGCTATTTGGAGGTATTATGCAATTTTGTAATATTTTTTCTTATGGTATTCCTGAGGAGTCTCGAATACTATTATTCTTAAAACCTCACATGTTCTCCTGATTTAGGACAGGGGATATACATGATTAGTTTTGTTTGTGTTTGGGTCAAGAGGGCGAGGAGGGTGGTAATTGGAAAATATAACAGCAGCTATGCGTGTTTACATAGCTCAAATGTTGACTGCCAGGGAAGGCAAAACTCTGAAACCATTTTGAAAATTATTATTATTTTTTAGCAACAAGTTAGAAGAGCAGTGAAAGCATGCCCTTGGAATTATTGTCCTTCCTCTTCTTACATTCCGTCCTAGTCTGCTAAAATTTTTTTTTAGTCTATGTGCTTTATACATTTGGATACCAGTTAACTGTTTATATCATTTAAAAACTTGCTTATGCCTTAAACAGGTGAATTTTTTGGTATGTAAAGTATACCTCAATAACATTATTATTTAAAAACCCCAAAATTTAACTAGAAGCATCTTTAGTGATATTGGGAAGCGGCTTTATATTAACGTTAGAAGGCGAAGAAGAAATGGTAGTTAATTTATTTATATAAACTTCTACGTGATATAGTTTTTAAGAATATACTTACCTATCTTATTTTTGGTTTGATTGAACTTAGGAGAACTTTCTATTTAACTCATAAATGTATATCTTAATGGAGTGAGGAAGGCAAATGTAAGAAATACTGACTAAAACACTTAAATCTTATTTTTAGCATCAGAATGCTGTTCAGAGTAATGAACCAGAAGTATGCAAATACTCTACTTCATGCCCAACTCCCGCGGCCTGGTCTACTATTAGAAAACTGAGCTCTAGCTGGTGAGGAAACGCGCTAGGAAATTCTGCTACTTTGACTTCTCCGTAAAGTGCGCAAGTTGATATTAAGGACTTCACATTTTCACATATTCCATTTATCATTACAGAAAGCTGCATTCCTGCACAAGTTGTGGCTGCCATTGATGTAAACACTGTCGCTAATGAAGTGTACAAGTACAATTTTCCTCACACTCAGCTACTGGCCAAGACAATTGAAGTGAGTAATCATGCTTATTGTTTTGATAAGTACATGGCAAGGAAAATTGAAAACCTCTCTATGATGCTGATTTCCGGTGTCTTAATTGGAGAATATGTTATATAAATGAAAAGTTTAGGAGAAGGGCATCAACATTTTATTTTCTGTCAGAAGATGGCATGCTCTGTTTTGCCTTTATTTATTTTTAATTTTCATTTTGAGAGAGTGAGAGCGGGAGGGATCAGTGTTTTGGTCTCTAAGGGTTTGAAATGTAAGAATATGTTTGACCCTTAAATGCATGGCTCTCTAATGGCATTAAACTGTGGTTAATTCTTTCAAGCAATCATCACATACCATATATATAATATATATGTGATATATAGTCATTGACTGTTACTTATTGAATGCTTCTTATTTTAGCAAGCCTGTCAAAATTAAGGTTAAAAGTACATGTGATGAACCAGCAGAGGTATTTAACACTGCTGTACGTTGTTATTTTAAAAATAATATGAAATTGTTTTTTCTATCATTTTTTTTGTTGTGAAAACTTTTACAGTGGATATGAAGCCATAATCTATACACAATAAACTGCACTCATTTAAGGTGTGTAGTTTGCGTTTTAACCAATACGTACAAGTGTGTAACCGCCACAACCCAGACTGAGAGCATCCGTCCCCTAGAGTGTGACTTAGTGCCCCAGCCCTGGGCAACTACTGATCTTTCTGTCATTACAGATTACATTTTCTGTGTCTAATATATCGCAAATAGCATCATGAGGGTAATTGTTTTGGTGTAACTTTTCTGTTTAACATAATGCTTTTTGATCTCACCCGTGTTGCTGTGAATATCAGTAGTCTGCCCTTTGTTATTTTTGTTGAGTAATATTCTGTACAGTGGAATATTTTACACTACAATGCGTATATCCATTTGCGTGACGTTAGACATTTAGGTTGTTTCCAGTTGTTGACTATTACAAAAAAGTTGCTATACAGATTCATGTATAAGTTTTTCCATGAACCTTTGTTTTCATTTCTTTTGGATGAATATCCAGAACTGGAATTGCTGGGTCACATAGTAGGCTCTTTAATTTTATGAGAAAATGCTAACTGTTTCCCATAGTGTTTGTACCATCTTACGGTCTCATAATCTATGTAGGTATTTCAATTGTTTCCCATCCTTACAGTTCTTGATATTGTCATTTTTTAATGTTTATTTACTTTTGAGAGAGAGAGAGAGAGAGAGAGAGAGAGAGAGTACGGGGAGGGGCAGAGAGAGAGAGAGGCGCAGAATCTGAAGTAGGATCCAGGCTCTGAGCTGTCAGCATAGAGCCTGATGCGGGGCTTGAACTCATGAACTGTAAGATCATGACCTGAGCTGAAGTCGGACACTTTAACTGACTGGGCCACCCAGGTATCCCTCTGATACTGTCAGCTTTAAAATTTTAGCCATTCTAGTGAGCGTTTAGTGGTATTGTGATTCTTTTGTGTGTGATGATTCTAATTTGCATTTCCCTGATGGCTAGTTATGTTGAGCATCATTTCATGTACTTCTTGGCTATTTCTGTATTTTCTTCTGTGATGAAATTTCTTGCCCAATTTTTATTGCTTGGTGTATTTGTAAGATCACCATTTAGTTGAAAGTCTTATTAAATTTTCTGGATTCAAGTTGTTTGTCAGAAATGTATGTAACCAAGATTCCCTCTAGTTCTGTAATTTGTCTTTTCATTCCCTTAACCGTGTTCATCAAATTGCACAAGTAATTTACCCATTTTTGTTTTTTTGGTCACGTTTTTATGTGTTCTAAAAAAATCTTTGTTTACCCTATTTTTCCCTCTGCCAGAAAATTTATCGTTTTGTCTTTTCTACTTAGGTTTATGACTCATTTAAAGTTACTTTTTGTGTGTAATTTGAAGTAGCAGTGATTTATTTTTTTTCCAAGTGCATATAACATTGTCCTGGCACCATTTCTGAAATGATTATCTTTTCCTCAATTTTCCTGACATCTGTATTAAAAAGTAGGTCATAAATGTGTGAGTCTATTTCCAGACTCTCCTCAGTAGTATCTGTATGTTTTTCCTTATACCAATAGCACATTCTTTTGATTATTATAGCTTTATAATATGTATTGAATTCAGGTAGTGTAAGTTTTCGAATTTCTGTTTCTCTTTTTCAAGATTATTTTGGCTACATTGTTATTTACATTTCTGTGTAAAGTTCAGAAACACTCTGCCAATTTCTAAAAAAAAAAGATATTTTTATTGGAATTGCACTGATTGATTTTAGAAAAACTGATATCTTAATAAAATTGAGTCTTCTAGTCCATGAATATGGTATCTCTCTTCATTTATTTAGGTATTCTTTAATTTAAAAATTTTTTAATGTTTTATTTATTTCTGAAAGAGACAGAGACAGAGACAGCATGAGCAGGGGAGGGTCAGAGAGAGGGGGAGATACAGAATCTGAAACAGGCTCCGGGCTCTGAGCTGGCTTTCAGCACAGAGTCTGATACGGGGCTCGAACCCACTAACCGTGAGATCATGACCTGAGCCAAAGTTGGACGCTTAACCGACTGAGCCACCCAGGCGCCCCAGGTATTCTTTAATTTATACCAGCAATATTTTATAATGTTTAGTGTACAAGTCTTGCACATGTTAGTTAATTAATTCCTAAATACTTATGGGTTTTGATGCTATTTGATGGTATTTGTTAAAAAAATTAGCATATAAGAATATACGTATTTGTGTTTATTGACCTTGATCTTGTATCTTGTGACTTTGTTTTATTAATTTATTCTGATATCTTTGCTTTTTTAGAATTTTTCTACATACACAAAAATATTATCTGAGAATGAAGAGTTTTACTTTCTCCTCCAATCAGTGTTACTTTTTTCTTGTCTTACTGCATTGTCTAGGACCTTCTGTACAGTACTGATTAAATAGGATTACATTGGGTATCCTTGTCTTCTTCTAGATTCTAGGGGCAGAAGTTTCAGTCATTTACCATTTAATATGATGTTAGTTGTAGATTTTTTTAGATGCATTTTATTAAGTTGAAGAGGTTTCTTTATAAATTGTTAATATTTTGTTAGATATTTTTATATTTTCATCAGTGTTTTAATATGGTTTTGGTATTAGGGTCATACTTGCCTTATACTTTTTGGAAGAGTTTGAAAAACAAGAATTAGTTCCTCTATAAATGTCTGATAGAATTTAGTTAATGAAGCTACCTGGGCCTAGAATTTTTTTTTTGTGGGAAGGTTTTAAAATATGAATTTAATTTCTGTAATTGCTGTAATACTAGTAAAGCTTTCTGGGGTTTTTTTTTGTTGTTGTTTAGTTTTAGAAATTTGTGATCTTTGAAGAAATTATCCTTTTTATCTAATTTGTCAGAAAATTGGCTTGACATTTTTTATATTTCCTTATATCCTTTTTCTACATGTGAAGTCTATAGTGATGTGCCATATGTCATTCCTAATGTTAGTTATTTGTATCTTTACTTGTTTTTCCCCTCTGTTCGTGCAGCTGGAGGTTTGCCAGTTTTATTATCTTTTCAAGTAACCAGCTTTGGATGCAATTGATTTTATTATTCATTTGTTTACTATTTCACTAATTTCTGTTCATTTTATTTTTCTTTCTACTTACTTTGCATTTAAATTTTTAATACTTCTTACAGCGGACTTTTGATGGCTGACTTGAGATTGTTTTCCTTTTGTCATATAAACAGTTAGTGCTGTAAATTTTCCTAAGTTTTGACTACATTTCACAAATTGTCATATGTCATGTGTTCATTTTCATCAGGTTCAAAATATTTTCCAGTTTCCCTTCTGATTTCTGTTTAAATCTCCAAATATTCATGATATTTTCCAGATAGCTCTCTGTTATTGATTTCTCATTTCTGTTTTATTTTGGTCATACTGTGTATGATTTCAGTTATTTTACATTTGTTGTGACTTGTGTCATGAGCCAGAATTCATTTTGTCTAGTGAATGCTCTATACACTATTGAAAAGAATATATTCTTTTTTTGTTGTTGTTGGGTGGAATGCTCTGTAAATGTCAATTAGGTCATGTTGGTTGTTAGTGTTCAATTTTTTTTGTATTTTTACTGATTTTTTCTGTCAGTTTCTATCATAACTCTGACTACAGTCATGTATGTGTCTCTTCTTTTAGTGTTGTCAAGAGTACATACTTTATGATTTTTTGATTGACCCCTTTATCATTATGAAATGTTCCTTTTTAACCCTAGGAAGTATTTCTTGTTTTGAAGTCTACTTCTCCTGATATTAATACAGCCACCTCTACTTCCTTATGATTAATGTTTGCATGTTTATGTTTTTACATCCTTTAAATTTTATCCTACTCATTATCTTTGTATTTAAATTAGATTTACTGTAAACAGTATATAGCTGAATCTTGCTTTTTCCTTCAGTCTAACAGCCTCTACCTTTTAATTGGACTGTTTTGTTGACATTAAATCTTGTTATTAATATTTCTTATTTAATTCTACTACCTTGTTGTTTGTTTTCTATTTTTCCAGTCTGTTTTTTGTTCGTTTTTCCCTCTTGTCTGCCTTCAAAATATTTTGAACTATTTTAATATTTCATTATTCTCCACTAATGGCTTATTAGGGATATCTTATTATTTATATCTTTTATTTTCTTAGTGGCTACTCTAGGGTTTATAGTATGCATCTTTAACTTATGGGAGACCACCTTCCAATAACATTATAGCACTTCATAAATTAATTACGACAGTATATACATCCATTTTACTCTCCTGTATGTTTTGCTATTATTGTCATGCATTTTACTGCTATTTTTATTAAAACCTGAAATATGTTGTTAGTGTTTTTGGATTAAGTACTTAAATATTTATTAATGAGTTTTAAAAGACCTGAAGTGTTTTATATTTATTTACATATCATCTGATGTTTTTAACACTCTTGATTTTTTTTTTAAATCAAAGTTTGCATGTGGTATACTTTTCTTTCCTCCTGAAAAACCTCCTTTAGCATTTCCTGTCATGAACATTTGGCAGGTGACACATTTCTCGGTTCTTTGTGAGTTCAAAAGTATTCTATTTTGCCTTTATTATGAAATATAATTTTCATTGAATACTTGTTTGCATTCATCTTTGAAAGATGTGCTCCTAAGTTCATATTTTTCATGAATTAAAACATTTTTCCAGCACTTTCCATTGTTACCTGGTTTGCTTAATTTCTGATTAGAAGTCTAATAATTATTATTTTCATTTCTCTTAATACATTATATCTTTCTCTGGCTACAGTTAACATTTGGTCCTTATCACTTATTTTCAGGAATGTTATTTGATATGTTTCCATAAGTTTTTCTTTATCATTCTGCTCGGGCCTCGTGCTTTCCTTGTTTATGGTTTTCATCAAATTTGGGAAGTTTTTGGCCATTATTCAAATATTTTCTCTGTTCTCTATTTTCACTCTACCTCAGATTAGGTATGTATTAGATCATTTCATGTTGTCCTGCTGGTCATAGAAGGTATTCATTTTTACTCTCCTTTTCTCTATATGCTTCATTTGGGAACACGCTATATTGTTATGTCTTCAAGTTATTTTTTTCAGCATGTAACTTTTTGTTTCAGTGCTTTTCATCTTTAGAAATTTCAGTTAATTTTCTTATGAGTTCAGTTTGTCTCCTCATGATTATGTTTTCTTTAGGCCTTTGAAAAAATTGATGATATTTATGACTTTTTAAAATCTTTGCTAATTCCATCATCTCTCTCATTACTGGGTGTCTTTCTATTGATGGATTTCCCCACCCCCATCCACTACCACCTCCTGCCCCTGACCCCCTTCCCGGTTATGGGTCACATTATCTTGTTTCTTAGCATTCTCGTAATTTTTTATTAGGAGCCTGGCATTGTAAGTTTCACACATTGTTGAGTGCTAGAGTCTGTTGTAACCCTTTAAGGAATGTTGGGTTTTGTTCTCACAGGCAGTTATTTGAGGATCAGTTTGATTCTCCCAGGGTATGTTTTTAAGCACTTTTTAAAGTGGGTCTTGAGGGGTGCCTGGGTGGCTCAGTCAGTTGGGAAGCTGACTTTGGCTCAGGTCATGATCTCATGGTTCATGGGTTCAAGTCCCACGTCGGGCTCTGTCTTGACAGCTAGCTCAGAGCCTGGAGCCTGTTTCGGGCTCTGTGTCGCCTTCTCTTTCCAACCCTCCCCTTCTCATGCTGTCTCTCTCTTTCAAATATAAATAAAACATTAAAAAAATAATTTAAAATGGGTCTTGAATAGCTTTTAAAAATTGCAAATCGAAACCACAGTCAGATATCACCTTACAGCTGTTAGAATGGCTAGTATCAAAAACATGAGAAATAATAAGTGTTGGTGAGGATGTGGAGAAAAGTGAACCCTCATTGAATCACCATGTTGTATGTCTGAAACTAATATAACACCATATACCAACTACACTTCAGTAATAATAATAATAATAAAATACCCCATGTATTCAACTAGGTCTTATTACTCTGAGTGTCCTAGTTGTTTTGCTTATAGTTCCCCAGTAATTGCTCTTTTCTCAGCAGTTGTTCTTTGCCCTCCCTCATGGCATTTCACCTAATGCATTCATAGATTGACATCCAACGAGACAGTCAAAGTGAATAATGCTAGGCAGATTTCTGCATCTCTTTCTCGGTGTAGCTTTCTGCTTCCTAGCACTCTGCGCTGTTGTTGTGCTAATTATATTTCAGTACCACTTTAATAGATGGTAATAAATCATATTATTTGCATATGGTATAGGAAGGCTAGGAAGGGGGAAGAATGGAGGTAGGTATGTACCTGCAGCTCACTGTCTGTAAGGTCTGTAAGTCTACCTGTGAGAAAAAAGCCTGCCTTCCTCTGGCTTTCATTTCTTCTTTGGTGTTCCTTATAGCCCTGTTTCGTTCTGATGTGAGAGAGCGTTGTCACATCTAGGTCAAATGTATAGGAGCTATGCTGAGAGTCATGGTTTAAAAGGGGCTAGAAATTTAATGGAAAACTTAGGAGTGATGAGAGGCTCTAGGAATTTTTCAGTTTTATAAAACAATATCTATTGATCATTTGAACATTTACTGCATGCAAGATATTGAGCCCTTGGAGGGAACACAAATCTGAAGAAGATACAGTCTTTGCCTTCAAGAATTTATCAATCAGTGCAGAAGTTGCACTTGTAAATGGTTTTCTTTGGGTTTTCTGATCAAAGGTAGCATTAAAAAGATATTTCTATTATGAAACTCTATTCCTTTTCCTAATAGAAATAAGAAAAGAAGGGGTCAGAGGGAATGAAAAGCCATTATTAATGAAGATAGAAATTAGACATAGGCCAAAACAAGAAAGAAAACTATGAAGAATAGTGTCAAATGGCGTGGAAATGAGACAGAACTAAATGAGGATGGCAAAATTGCAGGCGAACCCCTACATGTCTTGTGCAGAATCAAGAAGGAAGGAATGGCAAGGGAGAAGACCAAATGCACCAGCACCTGTTTGTTCTAAATCAGAAGAGACATTTGAAAAATCCAGATCACTGGCTGAAAGTGCCGTTGCAACCTCGGTAGACTTTCTGCTTGCCCTGAATGCCAGATGGTTGATTATGGACAGGGCAAGCTCTTAGGTCAAAGGCCACTGCAGCTCCTTCCTGGAAACAGTGTGGCAACAATGTAACTGTTTCACCTTATTTTCCAGCAGACCCCTCCATTCATGTGGCCTCTGTTAAATAATGAATAGGGGCACCTGTGTAGCTCAGACAATTGAGCATCCAACTCTTGGTTTTGGCTCAGGTTATGGTCTCATAATCCTGAGTTGAGCCCTGCCTAGGGCTCTGCTCTGGGTGTTGAGCCTGCTAAAGATTCTCTCTTGCCCTCTGCCCCCCTCCACCCTCAAAAAAAAAAAAAAAAAAAAAAAAANAAGTCGGACACTTAACCGACTAAGCCACCCAGGCGCCCCTAATATAGTAATTTTAAAATAAGGTAAGAAATGTAAACAAAAAGCAGAATATACAACAGAAATTACATTAAGAAGCAGAAGAAAATTTCAAACATACATGCCTCTATGAGCTTTAAGCATTAAATAACACATCTTCAAAACAAGAACTTGGGGCACCTGGGTGGCTCAGTCACTTAAGCAACTGACTCTGGATTTTGGCTCAGGTCATGATCTGACAGTTGTGGGATTGAGCCTTTACACTGTCAGTGCAGAGCCTGCTTGGGATTCTCTCCCTCTCTCTCTCTGCTCCTCCCCTGCTCGCATGTGCTCTCTCTCTCTCTCTCAAAATAAATAATAAACTTGGAAAAAAAACCCTCCAAGAATTCAATTAAATGTATTTAATTGAACAGCTCAAAAAGCAATAAGACAACAATTGTGCTGGAAGAGTTATCAGTGGTCTGGGGAAAAAAAGAGGAGAAAAATAAAACCGTTATAAAAATGAAAGTCATGTCAGAGGAGCAAAAAGTGAAGTGTATAGGGCTGCAAACAGAATCATGAAGGAGAGAGCTTGAGAAAAATAAAAATAAAGCAAATTAAAATGGAAAAGAAATATAGGTCAGAATGTTGCAAAAGTAATGATAACCACTGAAGACAAAAGTGATCTATGATAAAAATAATGAGAACCTCTGGAGAAGACAGTGAAACAAATAGACCAAAAATATTAACAGAAATAGAGGGGAAAATTCCCAAAATAAAATCTACCACAATTCATGATGGCTCATAATACCTGTGAGCCATTATTGGGGAAAAAAATAACTCAGTCACTTAATCTAACTAAGCAAGAGATGAATCCAAGAGAACTCCAGAATAAAGCTACCATGTTAGGAAAGAAATTATGGTCAGAAAACAGATGTATGCTCTGTGACCACAGATCATACAGATCATATCAAAATCTTTGCACCTTAGAAATAATAATGTGATCAAAGTAGGAAAGGGAGACTCAAAAAATGTCTATTTGAAAGTTAGATGAAGCTGTGCATCTTTAGGATATTAGTTGATGTTATTGTCAGGAGCTTCGTTGGGCTGGGAAAGACAGCTGAGCTCTCAGGTCAGAGTAGTTGATTAAAACAGCAAGACAAAAATGAAGGAGCAAAGCCTTTTTCACTTACTGTGGTGGTACAAGCAAGTCTGTGCAGTAAGAGGAACCCCCAGGGTCCCCGCTTCATTTCCCCCTGCAACACCACACGGAGGAAGAGCCTGCCTTGACAGTACAGGCATGGGGGTCAGCTCACTGTCCAGGGAGCCCCTGGCCTTGTGGAAATTGTAAGAGGGGAGGGCTAGGAATGCAAAGTGCTAAGTACCATTCGGAGTGGGGAGAAGAGTCTTCAAGGTTTTCACAACCTTCTCCCATAAGGAGGCGTTGGCAGAGCCGCGGGAAGAGACCTGGACGTGCAGATCTATGAAGGATGCGCTGGCCGGGTGCCTGAATCCTTGACTGCGACAGCTCGCAGAGCCTGCCATGTGCTGGCCGTGTTCCAGGTCCAGAGCGGGAAGGGCAGCCTTCGAAACTGCCCACAGTCAGGCCTGAAAAATCGCAGGGAGGCTTAGAACCAGGAGCAGGACTCCTCGGTTACAAAGACAGCTAGTAATAACCCTGCAGCCTGTAATTTACCTAGGTAGAAAATGAGGAATTTCTAGGCACTACTATCTAAACTTCACATGAGCAGAAACCTTGTCCGGTTTGTTCATTGCTGTCACAGACTCAGCACAGTGCCTGGCAGAGAGTAGATACTCCGAAGTATTGGTGAATTACTTTCTGAACGTTGTTGAATGAGCAACATATTGGGTTAAAAACATGGACAAATACCAGGCAAATGGAAACAAAGGTTAACAGTTTCAGAAGTGATATTAGTTAGAATGATTTCAAGGCAAGAACATTTAAGAGTCATAGAAAGTTACGTTATAATGATGATCAGTACAGTCCTCAAGAGAGATTGTCTTATTTATGCACAAAATAACATGAGAGTTCACAGAACAGGAAATGGTAGGAAATATCCACTCTGGTTTTATTGGATGCCTACCATATGCCACAAACAGGAAAATCATTGTCTTATGAATATAAACTCCCAGTAATTCTAAGTAAAATATGACCAAATAGATCAGAAGCACATTAAAATAATAGCATAACCAAAATGGATTTTGTTTGGGGGAGTATAATAGTAGTTTAGTACTTAGGAATTCTATTAATATTATTCAACATGCTAATAATTAGAAACAGCGAAACTAAGTATTAGAAAATATTTGACCAAATGCAGGGTTTTCTGCATTTGGATTTTTAATCTCTCTTAATAAAATTAGGACATATGTGTACTACATACATGTATGTCATTTGGTGGCTTTACATGTATATGTGCATGTTTATATTTCTGTTTAAACACATACACACACATATATCTCCAAATCCAGTAACATGTTACATGGTAAAACTTTAAAAGCATTCTCACTAAAACAATGAATCAAAAAAGGATGTGTCCACCTTTGACAGTGTTATTTAGTATTGTTGGAGATGTTAGGTAGTATACTCATTAGGAAATAGCATATAAATATTAAGGAGGATTCTAAAGAATAATTGTATAGGCCTGGAAAACAAAAAAATATAGTATGCTAAAAATAGTATGAGGAACAATTAGGTCATTTAATAAGGAGTCTTTAAAAAGTATGATAACCAGTAGCTAATTATATATACAAAAAAAGACATGTTAGAAAATATAATGGAAGAGAGTTCTTATTTATAGTAGCAACAAGATACATAAACACTGAGAAATAAACTTAAGAAATCTGCATGACCCACACGGGACTAAAAGATTTGAAAAATGGATGTATGACTGAATATTATACAAATTTCAGGTCTCTTTAGATTAACTATATAAATTTACTAAAAAGAGTCAAAAGTTTTCTAACCTACCAAGTTTTTCCTAAAGTATAAATGAAAATTAATTAAAAGAATAGCAAGGAGACTTTCTGCAAAAAGAAGCAATGAAGCCAGTAGTGGAACTATTAAACTGCTCATTGATGGGTGATAAAGTGTTACGACGCCGAGTTCACCTAGCATTCTCTGAAAGCAAAGGTATTTTCATAACTTGCATGGCCAGCTTACATAAAAATAATAGGTTTCCATCAGCTTTCAGACATCAAATTATTAAAGATTATTGTGTATCTCCATAACTACTTTCTTGAATTTCAACACATTTAATGACCTAGAATGTCAGGTTAAATAGAGTTGTAAATGGCCTAATTGAGTAATTATTTCTTGCATATTGCCCTATCATTTGATTTTTAAAAATCACTATTTTGAAGGATGCTTTAAGATTGTAATTTTTTATGCCAAGCTGTATTGGAGGCAGAAACTATGGGCACCTGGGTGGCTCAGTCAGTTAAGTGTCCATCTTTGGCTCAGGTCACGATCTCATGGTTTGTGGGTTCAAACCTGACATTGGGCTTTGTGCTGACAGCTCAGAGCCTGGAGCCTGCTTCAGATTCTATGTCTCCCTCTCTCTCTGCCCTTCCCCAACTCATGCTCTGTCTCTCTGTCTCTCTNNAACCGACTAAGCCACCCAGGCGCCCCCATTAAAATTTTTTTAAATGACTAATGGAGTAATTATTTCTTGCACATTGCCCTATCATTTGATTTTTAAAAATCACTATTTTGAAGAATCCTTTAAAATTGTAATTTTTTTAATGCCAGGCTGTATGGGAGGCAGTAACTCTGTTTACTTCCTTTAGATTTTAGACATAGGATGCTCCTGATGTAAAAGATAGGTGTTTTGTTTTTACTTTAGTTTAGGAATTTAGCTTTAATCCATCTACATTTAGCTATGAAAATAGTAATTTGCTTATCACAATAGCCTTGTGCCGACAGGCTTTCTAATGTGAGTATGATGTGCTAATTGCACTGCTGCGCCCCGTATATTCAGACAGACTGGTCAGTGTCTGATTTACAGGTTGTTTTCCCTAGAACTCACGGTTTCAGAGATTCTTCAAGAACTTTTCCATATTTAATTTTGATTTTATTTTACACATATACCTTAGACAACTTAAAAGCCTATGATTTAAAAATGATAGACACATACATTCAAACTTTAATACGATAGACATCTGATGGGTTCCTCAGGTTAATTCACTTTTTACAGAACTTGGAATATAGCTTGTCCTGCCTTATTCATGTAATTGAACTTCTTACAAATGTGTCATGATTAGGAAAGTTGTGCTTCTAGGCTTGTTGCTTGTTTCTGGCTAAGCATGTACACCGAGAGGGCTTCATGAGAATTGGAAAGCCCATGACTTATCTCTCTCCACAGTAGACCCCCTTATCCATGGGGGGTGCATTCCGGGACCCCCAGCGGATGCCTGAAACATCAGATAATACCGAAGCCAGTATATATACTGTATTTATTCCTATACATACATACATACATACCTATGATAAAGAGAATTTATAAGCTAGGCACAGTAAGAGATTAATAACAGCAATAACTAATGATAAAATAGAGCAATTATACCAATATGGTAATAAAAGTTATGTGAATGTAGCCTCTCAAAATATTATATTGTACTCCCCCTTCTTGTGATGATGTGAGATGACAGAACGCCTACGTGGTATGAGTGATGCAGGCATTGTGGCATCAGAGTTAGGCTACTGCTGATCTGACCCTATGTCAGAAGGAGGACCTGATGGTCTAGAGTTGACTAAAACCAGAAAGTGAAATGAGGGATGAGGGAGGTGGGCTACTCTACTGTATTTATCTTCTGATATATGAAATAGAATCAACATGGCATGTTTTCCAACTACTTAGCCCAATAGGGATTATTTTGATTAATCTTTTTTTTTAAAAAAAATATTTTTATTTATTTCTAGGAGAGAGAGAGAGAGACAGTGTGAGCAGGGGAGGGTCAGAGAGAGAGGGAGTCACAGACTGAAAGAGGCTCCTGTCTCCGAGCTGGCAGTCAGCACAGAGCCTGACGCGGGGCTCGAACCCACGAACCGCGAGATCATGACCTAAGCGAAAGTCGGACGCTTAACTGACTAAGCCACCCAGGCGCCCCTATTTTGATTAATCTTATCTGTAATATTTTAAAATATTTTTTGACTACACACAACTGTAAAACAACATACTAATTGTGAATATCTGAAAATGGGACCTTTTTTTGTCTCATGATATTTTAACAGAAACGTGCTCGGAAAGGCTGGGGAGTGGTCAGTGTATCACATTTCCTAAATAAAAAATATTATTGAGAGAGAGGTGTGGAGCATTTTTTTAGACACCATGCTAAAGATTCATTAGTTATACAATGAAGTTCTCCCTGTTTGGCTCCAGAAAACGCAGCAGTGTTAGGCTTTAGGTGTCACAGGGGTGTGAAACGCTTAGGGTTCAAGGAACAGTCCAGCTCAGCTTTGGCCGGCTCTGAGACTTCGGGGCAGTTACTCAGCTTTTCCTAGCTTCGGTTCACTTCGCCAGCTTCCTTCATAAGATTGCTTTCGACAGTTAGCTTAACTCAAGTTGATTTGAAAAGTGTTAAGTGTTATATATTTAAACTTTTAAGTGTTTTAAATAAAACTATTAACTGTTATAATTTCTGATATATTTAGTTCTAATTAGTTAGCATTTTTCCTTCTTCCCCATTCAGTGCATATTTTTACATATTTTTCCTCAAATCTTTATTCCTTAGGGCATTACACTAGAAGAGTTTGACAAATTGTCTTTCAATATGATTTTAATGAGCCCTCCCTGTCAGCCATTCACCAGGTATGTATGATACATATTTCTCTGTTGAGGAAGAGTACTTTTGAGGGATTCATTAAATCAAATCATACCATACCTTCAAGCATGGACACTTTGAAGACTATTAGCTGCATTTTCATAATTTTGAAAATTGTCATAAAGAGTGCCTTTACCTACTCATTTATGATTCAGGATTAATCTAAAATGAAGTAGCAATTATTACCAAATGAGCAAAATAATTTGGTCAGTAGAAGATATGCAGAGACTATATGAGACCTCTTTTATACTTCTCTAAGATACAGTATTTTTTTCTGACCCAAAGAACGTTAAATTAATTTAACTCATGAGCATTCAGGAATCTTTTTAATTGATTAATAAAGTAAGTTTTCATAATAAATATTCAATTCCTAAATTACTTAACTGTAATTAAAAGCTCATCAAGAATGGATTCATAAATTTTCTATTTCTCAATTTGTATATACGTTGAAAAATTGTGACTTTTCATAGCTATGTTGCAATTCATTTTTTTATTATGTAGTATTTATTTGGCTGTGTTTCAGGAAATTATATCTTAGATGAACTCTTGAGTAATCCATCTTCATTTGAATATTTTTAATTATTTTAAGTAATAATGCTAATCCTCTGTCTTAATTGGAGTTTGCCATTTAATTTAACATGTCTATGGGATAGACATTCCTATTATCATCATTTTATTGGTGAGAAACTGAGGCATCGAAAAGTTAAGTAACTTTTTAAAGGCCATACAGTCGGAAAATGTCAGAGCCAGGATTTCAATTCTTTTATATATTGCTGTTTAAGTGTGTAAGATGATTTTAAGTGGGATATCACATGTCATAAATAAGCATGAAAATATTCATTTAAATTAGGATATTTATGAATGTCCAGATAAATTTTGCTTTATTCCTTTTTTAAAGTTTATTTATTTATTTTGAGAGAGAGAGAGAAAGAGAGAGAGAGAGCGCACTGAAGAAACAGAGAGAGGGAGAGAGATAATCTCAAGCAGGCTCCGCACCATCTGCGTGGAGCCTGATGCCGGGCTCAAGCTCACAAACCTTGAGATCATGACCTGGGCCGAAATCAAGAATTGGGTGCTTAACTGAGCCACCCAGGCGCCCCATAAGTTTTCCTTTATGTAAACAACTCTTTAGGAAATTAATTCTCCCAGGATTTATTGTGCGCCTGGAGGCCAGGCATTGCTTTTAGTGCGTAGTTCCCAGCCTCCAGGAGCTTATAGTCTAAGGGAAATGACTGACAAAGAATTATGTTATAAAATGATAGAAGCCATACAGTAAATGAATGCCGGAAGTGCCGTGAGAGCACAGAGGAGAAAACGGCTTGCTGCATACCCGGAGACAGGAATCCTTTTAGAGTCAGTATCTGAACTGTATCTGAGAGCAGCCTGGGAATTCATCGGAGAAGGTGGAGGGCAGGCCGTGTAAGAACGCCTGAGGGCATGTGCGGTCCTGGGGCCTGTCTCGCCGAGCGAGTAGAGCCACGGAGGGCATGCGGCCCAGCACTGCGTGGCCTCTTCCTCCAGCGCTGCCGGGGCCTCCTGTGGCTTCAGTATGACCGCCCCCCGCTGTGCCAGCCCGACTCCAGCTGCCGACCCGGAACACTGCCATCATTGGATTGCTGAGAGGAAGGGCCACAATGAGAAGAGCCCACGGTTTCGGAGGACTCTGCACGTCCAGTGTGAGTGTCCCCCTGAGCCTCACAGCCACGGAGCGCTCCGGCCGGGCAGGAGGCCGGAGGACACGGACGAGTGGGGTCCAGGAGCTCATCAAGGCAGTGAAGCTGATAAGTAACAAAGTCTTCGGCCTGTTCCTGTTGCTACCACCGAAGCCCAATCCCAGTCTTCGTTTCGGCGTGATTCTTCATCGCATTGAACCTTACTCGTAATATCTAATCGCTAGTCCAAATACTGCCCGTTTACGTGACCCGTTCTGACCTCGTCAGTCTCACCAAGCCGCAGCCCCTGTTTGTAGAATCAGCATTCAGGTGGCTCTTATGTGCATTGGACAAGATGCCCTTAGTCTTCCCTGCTGTGGTCCGCTTCGATGCTTAGCTCTCCGCGCCTTTCCTCTGTCCTTGCCGCCCTGCCCAACCGGCGCGTTCATCTGAACTCGTCTCATCTGGCACAGAGCAAAAGGTGCCATCAGCCAGTGTGTGTGTGTGTGTGTGTGTGCGTGTGTTTCCTAAACAGAGATTTTAAGAGGTTAATTCACTTCATTCTTCATTGACTATTTGCTGTTTGCCTCATGTAAGTCATTTGGCGTACTGTTTTATAATAAGTATATTTATTAGATAGGCAAGGCTTTTTTAAAAAAAAACTTAAGTGAATAAATGGATTTTGTTCCCTGTAGCCACACAGATGATCATGTTTTCCGTGAAGAACACCTAATGTTAGTTTTCTCAGTTTTGATGTCTTAAAAGTGATTTGGTATCTCTCTATAAGTAAGATTCTTGGTGAGTTTTATGAACTTTCTTTGTCCTTTAGAATTGGCCTGCAAGGTGATGTGACTGATCCAAGGACGAATAGCTTCTTATATATTCTAGATATTCTCCCAAGGTAAAAATTTAGATTTTTTTTTTTTTACAAGCTTACCTTAAATTTAACACTTTGGATCTGGGAGAATGTGACATGTGTCATTTTGTAGAGATTAGCAGCTTATACGTGTATCCTTCAGAGACCCTGCATGTTGGTTATCTCTTCCGCCATGATGGATGGAATCACAGCAAATGTTAGCCATTTCCACAGTGGCCACTACAGTGAGTGACAGGGAGTGACAGTCTAAGAGTTAAATTCTGTCACCTCTTCTTACAGTATTAATGCAAACTATGCTAATGTTGGGGAACCCTGTTGCCTGTGGCCTGGAAACTCGGGCTCACCCCAGAAGCTGCCATTCTGTATAAACGGTAGTCCTTTGCAAGTTGTACAGTCCAGAGCCTCTGTGTGTACCTATGTTTTCTGATAAACTTCAACGGGAATTAACATTTCAGATGCGCACTTCATTAGATGTGCCATTTTTATGGGGAAGATGAATAAAATATGAGTTGTCTCTATCCCCTATGAAATTCTTTTCTGGAAATAGAGAGTTCAGTAAAATTACTTACCTCATATCTCCAAGTAAGGCTTTTCTTGTTACTTATTAGTAATGACGTGCAGAATTCCATTTGTTTTTGTTTTTGTTTTTGTTTCAGATTACAAAAATTACCGAAGTATATTCTTTTAGAAAATGTTAAAGGTTTTGAAGTATCTTCTGCAAGGTAAAAATGTATTTGCTTTGTGTTCATCTTAAACTTGGTATATGGTGGGAGCCGTTGTGAAATAAAGATCTTAAAAATAAATGTGTACATTCTCACATTTTCTATATGTTATATATTTCATTTAATAATACTGATTTTTACTAATTAGTAGTGTAAAGTTTCACAAAGTTAGGTTCACCTGATTCTCTCCCATTTTGATGTTTGAGTTTTTGCAGAATGAGCACTCATTTTAATGAGAATGGTATTTCTCAATTTCAGCTGCTTATATTGTTGCCTGTTTCTTTAGAAGTAGGAATGTTTTCAGTGAGAAATGTCCCTGTTGGCAGGTATTTTCTGTCACAGGGAAGCAAGCCCTGTGGCAGAGCCCTTTGAGATGGTAGTCCAGGCGGAAAGTATCTGGGTCCTTGAATCAGCCACTGTCTGTAGCAGTGCTCTCCCCACTGTCTGTAAGAGTCCTCCCCCCACCATATCTATAGCAGTGCTCCCCCATCTGATTTGTTACAGATAGAGTTCCATCCCCATAGCAAAATTATAGTTTGACTAGTGATTCTAACTCTCACCAGTTGGGATAAATTGTCTGGCAGCTTTATTTATTTATAATAGACATTATCTCTATCTTTTTTTGAAGAAATGTAATTTTTCAAGTACTGGACTTAATAAAGACCTAGGATCATTCTCTTTCCAAACAACTTGAGTAGAGATACAGTTTTCACATATAATGAAGTTTTTATGTGTAATTTATTATATAAGAACCCCATTTCCAGCTGTAGGGTGAAAGCTTTACTTTTTTCTTTGCTTTGTCTTTTCAGAGACCTGTTAATACAAACAATAGAAAATTGCGGTTTTCAGTACCAAGAATTTCTATTATCTCCAACCTCAGTAGGTACCAAAATTATTAACTTTTCTATAAAATTTTCCACAGGGAATTTGATGCAATAAAAAGAAAGGATCTGTTTTGAATATTTTATGTAAATCTTGAAACTAATTCAGATATGGATCTTTCTAAAAAATGTAGTACTGGCACATAGATTCATTTATATACATATTTTATGGAAAATGTATATTATATAGCTTGGAGCTCACAGAAAATGTACATTTCTTTCCACACAGAAAATAAAGGATACTGTGTTTTGAAAATCTGTGACATTTGGTATTTCCAAATTGGGTGTACTATAGTTTATAATGCTTCAAAATAATCCAAAATAGAAAACAAAATGAACATATGATAATTTTCTAGTTAGGCTTTTGGAGACATACCATTAAAATGCAAACATTATGAAATGGTGTCATTTGCAGCAACATAGATGGAGCTGTTGGGGTGATGCCCAGCAAAATAAGTCAGACAGAGAAAGGATTTCACTCAAAGAAAGGATTTGACTCAAAATAAGTCAGACGTATCATAGGATTTCACTCATATGTGGAACTTAAGAAAGAAAACAAATGAGCAAAGGAAAACAAAAAAGAGAGAGAAACCAAGAAAAACAGACTTTTAGCTACAGAGAACAAACTGATGGTTGCTAAGAAGTGGTGAGGATTGGGGATGAGTGAAACAGCACTCATTGATGAATGAAGAGCACCGGATGATGGATGCACATGTCGAGTCACGATATCGTACCCCTGAAACTAATATAACACCGTATGTTAACTAGACTTGAATTAAAATAAAATAAAATTAAATGCAAACATGGCTTCTGTTTCATGGATATGAAATTAAAGTAGGTGGTTAAGATAAGATATTTGGTAGATCTTGTATATTACAAGAGTCTCTGTTTTTTCTTTTGCCACTATGTTTGTTAACCTCTTATTGTCTTTAGCCTATTCTACAGTTATCTGTCCTGAAATTAAAAGAAAACCCGTTTAAAAAATTAGATGTACATGTATTCTGGAAATTGGTATTATGTCTGGTCTCATTAGGTTTATTTCATATTTATTGCCTCTTAACTTTAAAATTAGTACATCCTCCTTTTTAAAAACGTAGTAAATAGCAAGAATGGCTATACTTGAATTTTACTTTTTATGATTATTATTAATAATGAATGTAAGGATGTCTATATAATTTCTTACCTGGGAGGTGCACAATGAAAGTGACTCCGAGACCTCTGACTCATCACATGCAGTCTCTGTTCATTCAAATAAAGGTGCAAAGCATCAACTTAAAAGGTTTGACAATTTGCTACAAAAACATCTTCCACAAATCAATAATAGAACTTTTCTGGTAGAAACTAAATCACACCTGTATGAGGTTTTTTTGTTTGTTTTTTGTTTTTTACTTAAGTGCTAACAGTTGATACAGATGCCTTTAATTTCCTGTAGTAACTAACTGCTCTGCTTTGCTTGCAGCTCGGCATTCCAAATTCAAGACTACGGTATTTCCTTATTGCAAAGCTTCAGTCAGAACCATTGCCTTTTCAAGCCCCTGGTCAGGTGGTATTATTATTATTATTATTATCATTATTTTGTAAGTATATCTCAGTCCACTAATTTATTTCAAGAATGACTTTGTAGGGACGCCTGGGTGGCTCAGTCAGTTAAGCGTCCGACTTTCGCTTAGGTCATGATCTCGCGGTTCATGGGTTCAAGCCCCGTGTCGGGCTCTGTGCTGACAGCTCAGAGCCTGGAGCCTGTTTCAGTCTGTGACTCCCTCTCTCTCTGACCCTCCCCTGCTCACGCTGTCTCTCTCTCTCTCCTAGAAATAAATAAAAAAACATTTAAAAAAAAAAAAAGAATGACTTTGTAGAAGCTTATATATGTCCTATTGAGCCTATAGTATAGACCACAACCTAGGTCTATGTCCTAGACCTTTTTCTTCTCCTGATGCTGTTCATTGCTTTAAATAGGACAAAAAATAAAAACATTTCTTTCATTATTAGAAAAAAATGTAAGATAAAAGTTGGAAAAACCGTTATTAGTGCCATTATCATCCTTGTCTCCCCTGTAATTTCCCTTCTGACCATTGACTGTTTTGCATCCATTGTTTTCCCCCCAATAGAAGACATTGATTATTTCAGATCCAATTCAGTTATACTATCTTAAAACTGGCTTAACAGTATTGTAACACATTGGTTGTGTTCTTTTTGAGGTCCCTGCTATATAGCCTTAATTGCTTAAAATACAGTGATTAGTACAAGCCAGAATAAACTGCTCCATTGCTATAGATAGGATCTGTAATTGTGCACGCAACTGTCCATGTTTCCGGCAAAATTGCTGTGGAAAACGGGGAGTTTCAGTGGTTCAGTGAAGCTCTTTAATAATCACAGGTAAGAACTCAAAAGTCATGTCCTCCTAGCAGGGGGTCAATAGTACATCTGCCTTTCCGTGGTGGTCTGTTCCGAAAACGGTATATAAACAGTATTAACAAAGACATCATCGTTAAGAATTCATGCAACTATTTTTCTCTTACAAAATAGGACATTAGGCATGCTTACATGTTTTGCAGGAACAAAGTTTTCCTGTGGGACTCACAAGTAGAAAGAACCTTTCGGGGGAAACAGGCTTTCCTTTTCATAATTACTAGTTTTCTTTTACATCATGGGTATGTTCGAGTTTTTCTTCTTTAATAAAGGAATATGGCAAATTGATCCAAGACACATTTTCTGGAAATGTTAATGTTGCTTTCTCTTTTCTTTTCTTTTTTTTAATGCTATGCCTTTTATTCCCATGACTTAATCATTCTATAACTAATGTTGCTTTCTAAGCTTCTTTTTAAAAATGAGACTGTATCTATATTCAACATGTTCCCTATTACTTTGTTGAATGTTTTCCTTAATATATATAGTAAGCAGGAACTCCATGAAATAAATCACTTTAGCCTAAGGACACTACAGCTATATGATCAAAAACTTGGAATAACTTGTATACATACAAGTAAATCCAGTTCTGTGTTTTTGTGGACAACTCTGTAAAGGCTAAAGAGATTTTTTTGCATAATGTTGACAGGGCATTATTAATTTATCTTTTAGTTTTTAATAAAGCTTTTAACAGGTCATGTATTTTTACCTAACGCCAGGTACTGATGGAGTTCCCCAAAAGTGAATCTGAACATACAGAAAAAAATACAGTAGTTGCAGAAAAGAAAATTGAAAGAAAGAAAATTGAACCAAATATTTGCTCTGATAACAGCAGACCGTGTTCTGGAAAAGAAGCCATTCTTTTTAAGCTTGAAACTATAGAAGAAATTGACCGGAAACATCAGCAGGACAGTGATCTCTCTGTGCAGATGCTCAAAGATTTTCTTGAAGATGATGTTGACACGAACCAGTATTTTTTACCACCAAAGTCATTGCTGCGATACGCCCTTTTGTTAGACATTGTTAAGCCCACTTGCAGAAGGTCCACGTGCTTTACCAAAGGGTACGTTTCAAAGAGACTTTTAAAACGGTATACTCAATAGAGACAGGTTTTTAGAGTTATTGTTTCTTCTAGTTCTTCTTAAAATAAGGACCATTTTACAAAATGTTTCTGCTAGAATGATTTTTTTTTTGCCCTTAATTGCCTGCTTTCGTGTTCCAATAGAATGCACGAATAAAAATTCCTTCTGGCAGAACATTATGTGCACAGCCCACAAAAGTGCTCATAAAACACAATGCCATTTGTTTGGTGACCTTCATAAGAGCTTAATTACCCATGGTGGAAACATGGTTTCTGTTGATACTGAATTGCTCCTTTTTAGCACCTTTCCTTTTATAGCACATCAGACCTCAAAAATTTATGTCCACTCTTATGATCAAATGTATAGGAAGGCATTAAATTTTAATGTCAGGAAATAAAGTTAAATCATCTAGTGCACATTAAAGCATATTTAAATTTCATTCAGTTTTTTAAAATAAGTCATATATTTTTATGGTTCAAAATTCAAAAGGTACAAAGATTGTAAGGTTCCTTCCTCTGTCTCTTGCTCATCAGTTTTAGTGATTTCAGTTTACTATCTCATCTTCCCAAGGTATTATGTATCAGGGTGTATTTAAGTGTACATGTATATTTTTACCCCATTATTATGTAAATGGTAACATACTATATCTATTATCATTACACACTTTTTTCATTATGCAATATAAATGGCATATTATTACACATGAGCCTATAAAGAACTTTTCTGTTCTCATGGTATATGTATCATAATGTCTTTTATTAGTTACCTTTGGGTTGTTTTTTGAATGTTACTATATTTTTCACCAATTTTTTAAAACCTACAAAGAAGGGGAAAATTAGGCCTTTCCAGAAAATTTTGTAAAAGACCCCATCTCTGCTTGTTAACTTCACTCATGTGAGTGAGTAAACCGTACAATTTGCAACTTCAGGTCTCCTCTTTTTCACCCACTAGCTAGCTAGCTTTCATGCACACTATGGCCCTGATGAAACCATCCATATTTATTCTGATTTTATATGCTTGCCTTTGTACTTCCTGGGTAATGGGTTTATGGCTTTCCATTGCCTTCAAAGACTTTACTCAGCTGTTGTCTGTTTCCAAGTCCGATAAGACAAGACTTATCAATTTGGTAATAAAAAACAACCTTGAAATTCTTTTGTAATTATAAAGATGGTATAAAGAAACCTTAGTATAAAAGTATATTTTAGTGTAAATAGTATAAACATCTTTCTATCTATCTATCCATCTATCTACACACACACACACACACACACACACAATATATGAGAAAACAGATTTGCAAAACTGTTTTTCCTGGTGTAACTTTCTCTCACTTTATCTATTAGGGAAAACAACAATGATAATATTTTGAACAGTAACTTGGCAGTAATTTTAGGGGAAGAAATATTACTGATACCACTTTGCATTTCTGTAGTGTTTTATACTTCTAACAGTTTCATATACAGTGGTCTCTTTGTTGCAAGAAAAAGAGTGCAAACATTCTGCATTACAGTGAGAAGCAGACGCACATTCAGTGAGCCTGTGTTTATCATGGGCCCGGAGAGTGTGGTTTTCGGTGCATGAGGAGCAGTGATGGTTCAGGCATTATGAAAAATAGCAGCAATTTATTTTCACCTACGTAACATTTGGTTTTAATGTGGCAGGGCTGTTGATATTGAATAGCATTTAGATATAAAGTCCTAACAAATGCATGCTTTCTATGATGAACATTAAGAAACTTACAATTAATACAAAGAAATGGTAATTAATAATGCATGATCCAAAGTGGTTTTTGCGCAACTCAAAAAACTCTGCCAAATTTAGTGTTTGGGAAGTTTGCATAGAATTATCTTGTATCTTTCACCCAGCAATTTTTCACTTACAAAGCATGCTATGTGTTTCAGATGATTTCAGAAGGATGTAACTATTTAGATTGATTAATTCATTCAAGAAATATTTAAGAAAGTTCACATGAACAGATACATCAGACGCTACATAACATACATGTTAATCTTTCAGTTATGGAAGCTATGTAGAAGGGACAGGATCTGTGTTGCAGACCTCAGAGGATGTGCAGGTACTGTATCTTCTTTAGAGCCAAAATACTTGAAAACTATGTTTAATACTCAAAATCTGAGAATATGCAAATAATTTTATGTCTAATTCAGAATGAGTATACCTGTTATTCATATTTTCATATAATATAGTGTATATAATAATCCTTTACTACAGAATAAGTCTTTTTTGTTTCTCTTTGCTAGATGATTTTATGTACAAAGAATATTTTGTTTCACTTTCTCTTTTATTATTCTTACCTTTGGTATTCTTTTTATTCCGTAAGGAGTAAATTGAAATGCAGCATACAGTAGTTAATGTTCTCTAAAATTATGCACAAGCATCTTAATATTGGAGACTTTCTTTGGATCACACATTATAAAACTGCCTTTTAGGGACAGAAATGTACATCTCAGCAAGGCTCTTTATTAATACTTCACTTGTCAATGCTTCATGGCATCATGGTCGAAAACAAGCTTGGGGGCTCAGTCGTTTAAGCATCTGCCTCTTGATTGCGGCTCAGGTCGTGATCTCATGGTTTGTGAGCTCGTGTCCCATGTCGAGGTCTGCTCTGACAGCGTGGGTTCTCTCTCTCCCTCTCTCTGCCCCTCCTCTGCTCATGTACTCTCTCTCAAAATAAATAAATGAACTTAAACAAAAGGATAGTTTTTTTTAAAAAAAAAAACAAGCTTGATATACTTGCTGCAAAATATTTTTGCATTATTTTAAAGTGAAATCACATTATCTTCTTTCATCCTGAATTGAACTTACCATTAGTGAAATTTACCCCTGGTAAAAATTCTATCAGAGGCAAACGAATGAATTTGAGAAGTTATATTTACCAAATGTATTTTATCATTTTAAGAAAATATCTTAATTTGATGAAATTGTTTGTAAACACTAAACGTTTTAATGATCCATGTATTAGCCTTGTGAACTTGATTTCCTCAGCTGATCAGGTTTCTTTTTCCTATCTTTCACTGTATCTCTTTGTGTCATATTGCCATTGTTTATTTCTTATTATTTCATTTTTGAGGCATCAAAAATGACAGGTAAACTGAAAGCTTTCTGATTTGTTCAACATTAAGCTTTTCATTTTTAAACATTTTGATTTCAAAGTTAACACTGCCATTGATGGAGCGATTAGAGAGTTTATTGCAAGAGACATTTTGCCCCGTGCCTTCTGCTCCTGTGTATTGTAGCACATATAATGCATACATATATGTTCATGCTTCTTAAACTGTCTCACAAGAGATGATCTTAATTAAGCAAATCTACTTGCACTCTACTTTATCAGTTTTCCTGGCTGTTTTCTTCCAGATTGAGAATATCTACAAATCCCTTACCAATTTGTCACAAGAAGAAAAGATAGCAAAACTGTTAATGCTTAAACTTCGGTATTTCACTCCTAAAGAAATAGCAAATCTCCTTGGATTTCCTCCAGAGTTCGGTATGTGAGATACACACAGACCCCAGCTTCCATTTATTAAAAGTCCCAGCGTTCATTAGGGACTCCTGCGTAGATTTGATGAATAAACTCTTGCCCAGCCAGATAGATGTAAGAAACCTTCGTCCTTTCCTGATCGTGCCAGTTTTGACATTTTCCTTCCCTCGTCTTTGTGCTTCTGTTGATAACCTGCCTCAGCTTCTTCCCTTCAGCTTCCATTCTCTCTGCCTTTACTCCAGTCATGGTCGCAAATGGTTTTCAGGGAAGAAGGGCCAAGTCCGCGATTCCTCCCCTCTCCCCACCGATGGTTATTGATCGCATGTCTCTCTCCAACTTATTTTCTTGATTCCAGAAGTCCTGCCCTAATAACCCACATAGATCTTGTGAAAGAATGCGTAGGTGTGTCCTTTATATGAAGAAATTAAAAGGTGGCAAAGAAATTTTTTTTTTTTTTTTTTTTTTTTTTTTTTTTTTTTTTTTTNGTATTTGTCTTTCGTCTCCCGAGAGACACATTCTTACTGGTTAGGTACCATCTGTCCACCCTGTAAAGTAGAGAAACGAGAAGGTGGAGAGGTGGTCCAGGAAGGAGCCTTCCTAACGGAAAGAAAGGGCAACTCAGGAGCCCAGCTGCCAGAATTGACCAAAGATTACAGAGTCTAAAGCAGGGAATCTCAAGAACAAAAACGCAGATACAGTTACAGAGGGAGAAAGACACAGCCCTAACTCCTTTGCGGTCTGGAAAATCCAGGGGTCGTTGCTGTTAAGAGATATTGGACACGTTGTGTTTGCCTTGCAGAGCACCCTGCCCCATGCCTGATCCCCCCTCCTTGGCCCCTGTGCTCTGGGTAGGCCATACTGACGCCATCAGCGTCTCAGGCCGGGGTGGCTGTGTTCCCAGCACCTGGCTCGCGCCAGCCGGGGAGGGACAGACCTCCCTGACGTGTTCCAGGCCTCCACAGGGACACAATGTGTTTTTGATAACTCTGGGAGGTTGAACACAGAAAAGCAAAACTTTTCTAAATCCAGTATTGTTGTAATATTAATACAGTACTATTTTTGAAGCAGAAACTGGGTTAAATGCATCCTGTTTTGAGTTCTAAGTAATGGATTTACAGATGAGGTTTTGGAGCACACCCTTCTGTACGTTGGGAACAAGCTGACTATATAATTTGACTGTCCTCTGGTAATTGGTTCTCAGGGGGTCGTCACAGCAACCAGGTTTATTTTGTAGCTCTCTGCCTTTTTCTTGGTGATCTCATTCAGTCACAAATACCCTGGGGAGTGCTGTGTAGGAAAAACACACACTTTCCTTGTCTTAGTCTACGTCACACAGTAAGTGAGAACATCATCAAACAAATAAAGAGCTGAGAATTGGACTCAAGAATTTAATTCCCAGTCTGCCCTTTTGCTTACTATTTTTTTTTCTTTTTTAGGATAAACAATCAAAGGTACTTTCCACATCACTAAAGGGAGAAAAGAAATTTAGTGTCTAATAACAAATTCCTGCGTTTTGAGTGCTTGTTTCCTTAAGTAGTAGCAGCCTCTGTGGTAACACTGAAAGGTAGCATGGACCACAGAGTCAGACTGACCGAGTTTGAATCCTCGCTCCACCTTCATCCCTATGTGCTTTAGTGGACACATCTGTAGAATGGGGATAATCACAGCACCAGCGTCCGAGGGTTGCTGTGACAGTGTTAAGTGAGCTAACACGTGTAAAATGTTTACACACTGTCTGACACACAGCATAAAATTCAAATGTCACCTTTTATTTTTAAGGCGATGGATACTTATTTGCTTTTATAGCCTTTACTTCATAAATACTTCTCATTTTAAAATTTAACATATGTAAATTAGAATTTTTCAAAGCTCTCTGAAAACGTATGTGTAATACATACAAGAAAGCCTTTAAATTAGTTAACCTGCTTGTAAAATACGCGATATTTGTATAATCAGTCTTGACCTGATGTCACCCCTGAGCCGCGCTGGGACAGACCTGTCCTTCCTGCATACTTCCAATACAATCGAGTCTGAATCCAAAATGGGCATTGTTTGAGCTGCTTGTCCACCATTAACGGTAGTTTGCATCGATCCGCTTGTACCTTGTGTGCTGGTTTTCTCTGCCGCTAGTGGCGTGCATTCATGAGATAGTGAGCTTAGGGAGAGGACCCTAACCTACACTTACAGAATGAAGGCTACTATCTTGACCTTGTTAATGCTATGTTTCTTTGCTTCTGAGGATTATTATCATTTTTAATGTACCTAAGTTTCTAAAAAAGTCACCTTTTAATTTTAAAAAAAGCTATATCTGTATATAAAATACCCAAGCACTCTTACATATATATAATTTTTACAAATCTGACTTGTTTGCTTTCCAGCATTTCTTACCCTGTGATACAATCTTAATATTATGAACAGTCATCCCTGGGATATTCTAAAAGCCTGTGATATATTTGTATCTTTGGCTAATTTGAATGAAATAATTTTTTAGATGTCTAATGTGCTTGCCTAAGACATACTGTCTTTATAATGGCAGTTTTATGATCTTGCTCAATTGCATATATAATTTTATTATGTGATCACTTATTTTATTGCAGTAAGTATAATGTCAACTCTGAAGTTGAAGCAACTTTATCATAGTCAACTCTACCTTCTGGTCCTCACAAAGTATATATTTTGCTTTTCTTAATACTTTTGAATTACTTCATTTTATTATCTAAATTGCTTTTCCTTTATTTTAATTGCTATGCCAAAGGATACTGAACATGAAAATTGTAGCTAACATTATAGAATCTACTTCATGGACAGTCTTTTATGTTGATATTTGCAAGGCTTTGTTCTAACAAATGTTGTATCTATGGGTCATTTGTTTTGAAAAAGAACGTAGCAAAATAGAAGTCCAATGTGAGAAAGCCCATTTGTGGAAGCAGGATATAAAAAACAACTGTGAGGGACTTGTATCCAGAATATATAAAGAACTCTTATAACGAACAATGAAAAGAAATAATCCAACTTAAAAATGAGCAAAGGATTTGAATAGATATTTTCTGAAGAAGATAGACAGATGGCCAATAAGCACAGGAAAGGATGTTCAGCATCATTAGTTATTAGGGAAACGTAAATCAAAATGACAATAAGATACCTCTTCACAAAAAGACAGTAACTGTTGATAAAGATGTGGAGAAATCGGATCCCTTGTACACTGCTGGGGGGAGTATAAAATGGTCCAGCTGCTTTGGAGAACATTGTGGGAGTCTTCAGATGTTAGAGTTACTATCTGAGTCAGCATGTTCATCCCTAGGTATATAGGTATACCCCTAGGTGTATGTGTATATATGTGTATATATATACATGTCTGAAAACACATGTGTACACAAAATGTATACAACAGAATAATTCATAATCAAAAAGTAGAAACAACCCAATATCTATTAATGGATAAACAGATAAATAAAATGTGGCCTATCCATGCAATCAAATATTTAGTTATAAAGAGGATTGAGTATTAGTACATCATGTTATGATGAATGAATGAACCTTGAAACTATGCTAAGTGAAAGAAGCCAGAAACAAAAGACAGCATATTGTGTGGTTCCATTTATATGGAATGTCTAGAATAGGCAAATTCATAGACACAGAAAACAGATTAGTGGTTGAGGGGCAGGGAAGGGAGTTGGGGAGTGAGTGCTAATGGGTACTAGCTTTCCTTTTTTTTTCATTGAAGTATAATCGAGATGTAATATTAGAATACTTTTGGGTATACAGTGTGATGATTTGATATTTGTATACATTGAGAAATGATCACCACAAAAAGTCTGGTTAACATCCATTACCATGTATCAGACATAATTATAAAAATTTTTTTCTTGTGATGAGGACTTTTAAGATCTATTAGTAACTTATTAGTAACTATAGTCACCATGCTGTACATGACCTCCCCATGACTTGTTTATTTTCTAGCTGGAAGTTTACACCTTTGACCTTTTTCACCCATTTTGCCACTCCCCACAAACTACCAGTGTATTCTCCGCATCTATGAGGGTGATCTTTTTTGCTTTGGTTGCTTTGTTTATTAAATTCCACATTATAAGTGAGATCATAGAGTATTTTTCCTTTTCTCTCTGACTTACTTCACTTGGTATCATGACCTCAAGGTCCATTTGTATTGTTGCAGATGGCGGGATTTCATTCCTTTTTTATGGCTGAATAATATTTGTGTGTGTGTGTGTGTAGGTCTTTGCATGTCTTGGCTATTGTAAATAATGTTGCAGTGAACATGGGGGTGCATATATCTTTTCGAATAAGTGTTTTCATTTTTATACCAATAATGCCCAGAAGTGGAGTCGCTGGATCATATAGTAGTACTATTTTTAATTTACTGGGGAACCTCCATGCTGTTTTCCATAGTGGCTGCACTAATATACATGCCCTCAATATATTTTGGATATTAACCCCTTATCAGATAGATGATTTCCAAATGTTTTCTCCCATTCAGTAGGTTGCCTTTTCATTTTGTTGATGATTTTCTTTGATGTATGAAAGCTTTTTCATTTGATGTAGTCCCACTTATTTAGTTTTGCTTTCTTGACTTTGCTTTTGGAATTAGATTCCAAAACATTGTTGCCAAGACTGACGTCAAGGAGCTTACTGCCTATGTTTTAGGAGTTCTCTGGTGTCGGCTCTTACAGTCTAGAGTTCAATCCATTTTGAGTTCATTTTTTATATCAGAGCATGATGCTTCTAGCTTTGTTCTTTTACAAGATTGCTTTGGTTGTTTGGGGTCTTTGGTGGTTTCATATGAATTCTAGGGTTGTGTATTCTGTTCTTGTCAAAAATGCCATTGGAATTTTGATAGGTATTGTATTGAATATGTAGATTGCTTTGTATAGTGGGCATTTTAATAATAATTCTTCCAGTCCATGAGCACAGGGTATCTTTCCATTTATTTGTGTCTTCTTTCATTTCTTCCCTTAGTGTCTTGCAGTTTTTTAGTATACAGATCTTTTATGTTCTTGATTAAATTCATTCATAGATATTTTATTCTTTTTTATGGGATTGTTTTCTTAATGTCTCTTTCTGATAGTTTGTGGTTAGTGTATAGAAACCCAACAGACCTTTGTATGTTAATTTTGTATCCTAAAGCTTCACTGAATTCATTTATTAGTTCTAACAGCTTTTTCAGTGGAGTCTTTTGGGGTTTTGTATATAATATCATGTCATCGGCAAATTGTGACAGATATACTTTTTCTTTTGCAATTTGGATGCCTGTTACTTCTTTTTCTTTGCCTAATTGCTCTGGGTAATACTTCCAATACTATGTTGAATAAAAGTGGCAAAAGTGGGCATCCGTGTCTTGTTCCTGATCTTAGAGGAAAATGTTGAGCTTTTTACTTTTCAGTATGCTATTAGCTGTGGGCCACTTTCTTTTTGAGGTAATAAAAATATTCTGGCATTAAATAGTGGAGGTGAATGCAAAACCCTGACTATCCTAAACACCACTGACTTGTACATTTTAAAAGGGTGAATTTTATCTCCATAGAGCTGTTATTAACTAAAGGAAAACAACTGTGAAATAATGGTAGCCACAGCTTTTCTTAAAGTGCATTACCATACAGATGTCTATGAGTTTTGTGGATATTATCTGTACTTATGTGTACGCTGAGCATAATATGATATGTTGTATGATATGATAATATCACACTGTGTAGGCATTGTAACCTTAGATAATATTTTTGGCTTCAGATTCTCATTTCTTAATTGAACTTCATGGAGACCTTAGGGGTTTATTTATGTGAATGACCTCTGTGTTCTTACTAAAGGATGCAACCTTTTGTCTCTGGAAGTTAGTATTATAAATGATTGTCTTGTAAATTATTATCTCTCTCTTCTAGGATTTCCTGAGAAGACAACAGTGAAACAACGTTATCGTCTACTTGGAAATAGTCTTAATGTGCGTGTAGTCGCTGAGCTACTCAAAATCCTATATGAATAATTTAAAAATAACTCTGAAAGATGGTCACATTATTTCTTCATATCCAGATAGTAATTCTGAAATTCTATTTTGAATTGATTTTGATGAAATTTAACTAAACTATCTTTATCTCTCTTTAAAAAGAAATTTGGATTTATCATAAAAATGCTGATTTTTAAAATTTTATATTACTGTATTTTGTAAAGTTAAAATTACTATTATGATTTACAAAAATATATTTTCATATGAAATTGCTAAAGATACATGTAAAATATTCTCGTTATGATATTATGGTGTATACAAATTTAGGAGCATTGGAGGTTGAATGTCTACGTGAATTATTTTACAAAAGTGTCATGCTAGGCATAGTATAGTGAACCTGAGAAACTGTGTTTTTGTATGCTAGTTAAACAAATTGCTTTATGTATCCTATCATTTTATTTTTTTTGTTAGATAATTATTCCTCATTTTAAAATGATGATTCTAATTCTGGCCTGTTTCAATATTGAATGTTTTACTGAACTCCACCCTTTAAATGTTTCTTAATTATATATAAACAAATGCATATAATGTTTTAAACCATATTATCATCATTCAATGTTATACAGCTGTCTGAAGAAGGTGTCAGAAAAAATAATCCTAAATTCTTGATTATGTCTCCATCAGGAAGCTACAGAAAATGTAGGTAAACATTATCCAGTTATCTTTAATTCTACCTCCATGTAAAATGCAAAACTTCATTGTCTGTTCTTTATTTGTAAATATTTTTTATTACTTTGCTGTCATCAGATCTTGCTTTTGTCTTCCTTCTCAGCTTCTGGTTGTAAGGTGAATTTGCCATCACATTCTGGGGAACGTCGTGTGGCATTCAGATTTTAGGGAGGAAACTATACCCTCTGACCCGATTTCATATGACTATTCTGTGAATTAGCTTTTTAAACTTTTTCTTTCTCAGTAGACTTTTTGGAATTAGGCTTTCTAATCAAACTGTCTTGTATTATAAACCCTGTGGTTTTATTTCAGTGATAAAAGCAAGTGACAAAAGAGAAATGAAAAGAAATAAGACCAGAAACTGTATAACAAAATAAAAAATATTTGTATTCTTTTTAAAAAAAGTGTTTATTTTTGAGAGAGAGAGCACAAGCAGGAGAGGGGCAGAGAAAGAGGGGGCCAGAGGATCTGAAGTGGGCTCTGTGCTGACAGCAGACAGAATATTTTTATACTTAAAAGACAATCATTTCGATATGGAGACACTGGAACCCTGCACATTGCTGGTGGAAATGTAAAATGGTGCAGCCACTGTAGAAAATGGATGATGATTCCTTCAAAAATTTGTACCTAAAATTACCAAATGATCCAACAATTCCACTTCTGGGCATATGCCCAAAAGGATTGAAAGTAAGGACTTGAACAGATATTCGTACACTAATGTTCAGAGCAGCAGCATTCACAACAGCCAAAATGAGGAAACAGTCAACATATCCTTGGGCGATGACTAGATAAACCAAATGTGGTGTATACATACAGTGGAATATTATTCAGTCATGAAAACAAAGAAATTCTCATACATGCGCCATCATGGATGACCTTTGATGACATGATGGTCGGTAAAATAAGTCAGACACAAAAGGACACATTTTCTATAATTCAAGTTACATGGGGTATGTAAAAGAATCAAGTTCGTAGAGATAGAAAGTAAACTAAGGGTTACCAGTATTCAGGATACCTGGCGAATGAGTTAGCGTTTAATGAGTACAGAGTTTCTGCTTAGGGTGGTAAAAAATGTTCTGGAGATGGGTAATGGTGGTGGTGCACAACAGTGGAAATGTACGTGACGCCACCGAACCGTATCCTTACAAATCCTTAAAATGGCACGTTTTATGTTATGTACATCTTATGTTAAAAAAAAAAAAAGCCACTCCTCACCAACATTTTTTTCCTCAGAAAAACTCCCTATAGGTAAATATGGATATAAGCCAATGTATCTATGTATCATTTATCACATCTACATTTTGTGTATGTGTTTAAAAACAAACCTTATTACAGGTCTCATAAATTTTGGTTTACAACAATCTGAAGTTACTTTGGCACACTTTCACTAGGCCCTCTTTACTGTTGAAAGATCTTACTCATAACAAGGTTCAGAATTTTACTCTGATTAAGCTGTAATTATAGTGTCCGGTGCCCCATTGAGCCATGGTACACAAAATAAGTGTTGAGCTCCATTATACTAACTATAAACCCATGAAAGCTCTGTAGAGAGTTTTCTACCTAACTAGAAGAAAATTGCTTTCTGAAAGTTTTTAAATTATTGGAGCATTTTCTTGGGCGTATGGTGATCCTTGTCCTTGAAAATAAAAAGTAGCAAGCATAAAACTCACACATTAGTGAAGATACATTTACCAGTGGCATTTACTTAGTGTATATGTACATGCAAAAGTGATCTAGAAAATGTCATTTTATCGAATACCCACTACATGTTATTGGTAATAAATATGCCTAAAATTCATTCTAGAAATTGTTTTCTGATGTTTGGACTTACCATTAATTTATGCAATATTTTGGAAAATATAACCTCTGCTTTTAAAAAGAACCATATGCGATTAAGTCTGTGCCACTTCTAATAGTAACCTGAATTTTTATCCTCCTCTTTGCATCATTTCTTTTTTTTCTTTTTGTGCTTTCAAATTGCTTGCCAAATAATTTTCAATCATTACCCTGCCTCAAACTTTTAGTAACTTTTTTGGATCTGCAGCTAATGAACAAGAGATAACCAAATGAGTTAATAGAAGCAAAATGAAATCTCTTGGAAAATTGTTTTGAAGAGAGTAGTCCTTGAGATTGGCAGTCATCAGAGGAGAAGAGCTGGACCTTGACAGTCCTAATGCTTAGTGGCAGGCGGTACAGCCTAGCGACAGAAGGGAGGGCGTAAATCACCCTATTCCTAAGGGATCAGCTGACCTTCGGAGCATCCTGCCTATTTTGTCCCAGCTCTTCAATCACGCCTGCACCGAGCGCACCGCCCCTGTGCCTTACAGTGAAAAAATACCTCTGACGACCAGCTCACTTGCTCCTCTCAAGATAGAACCTTTTGAAGAGACAAAGTCAGGGGAAGAAATTGCGAAAGTTGGGACTAGGCAACACTTCTTTTTTTCTTTTTTTTTAAATTGAGCGTAGTGGGTAGGATTCCCTAACAAAAATCGCAATCTGTCTTCTGCTCCAATCTCAACGTAAGTTCGGGTCAGGAGCTATTAAACGGGAGGCTTCTGAGGATGGAGAAATGAAGCCAAGGACAAATGAAGCTGGTTAATTCTAGTGACAGCAGTGCACAGTGAGGAAGCGGCCGCTGCGTCAGCCGACCTCCAGCGGATGGAAGGGTGTGTCCTGCGGGCCAGCCCGTGTGTCTGCAACCGAACCGAAGTGGTACCTTTTTTGGAGGTTGGGGTGGGGGTGGGGGGATACATTTATAGTTTAAAATCAGAATGGGGAATCCAGAAGTTCCCAAGTAAGCCAAGATAACGTAATAAGGATCTAATTTTAAGCCCATACAGACAGGGTAGTTAAAGCGTGTTTTCCTCAGGTTGTTATGTTATTGAAAAGAAGGCTAACTTTTCATAATTCCATTTTCAACTTGGAACCACAACTCTTTCAGGTCACAAGTTGTAGACTGATTTACGAATAGCTTTGGACTTTGAAATTGAGCGAGGGTCATATGGCCTCAGCAGTGTTCTTGTAGCCTGTGCTTGAACTCATTATGTAATTTTTCAAGACAGCCTTTGAGTGTCCCTGGAATGAACTCTCTCTCCCTCTCAGCTTCCAGTGTCAAAGTGCGCCACAGACAACTAGCCTATCGACTTCTTAACATTCATTTTCCTTGATCCACTTCCTGTCCAATCCTCCTCTTTCTAATTGAGCATTCTCCCCCAGATATCTAGGTGTGCCGCTTTGCACGTTTCACTGAAAGGCAGCAAGAGTCCTACACACATTCCTCAACTTCAGTTCACACCAGTCAGCCTATCAGCGCCACATGTCCTCTCCTGTCATTCCTTCACTTTGCTACTAAAATTTTAAATCTTCGGTTTAAAAACAAAAACAAAAACATTGTCCTAGCCTCTATGTGTCTATTTCTGTCTTTGAGTCTTCTAAGAACATTTTACACTAAGAGAGTTACGCTCTTCAAAATCCTTTGCAACCACAACCCAAACAATTATACTATCTTTGTCTTGATTTATGAGTTTATTCCTTTTTAAATGTATTTGTTCAGTAACTATGAACATGGGCGGAGAACTTTTTTGGCTTCTGGTTCCTGAAGTACTCAAACAAAGTTATAGTCACCAGAGATTCTGAGTCTTATTTTCAACTACATCCAGCACTTAGAGCTCTCCCTCAAGTATGCCGTACGTGATTCCTAAAGCTTTCAAAAATGTATTTTTCCTACAAATATGAACCTAGATAGAAATTTTCACAAACGAGAAGATAGGAAGGTAATTTTCCCATAGAGCTCTTCTCCATAGCTCTAGGAGGTTCTCATTTCTTTGATTGTACATACCATGGTTTCATTGTTTACTTCAAGGATTTGCTCTGTATTTTATTTTGTTTGCACCTTTATGCCTATTCATATCAGGGCAGATTTAAATTATAAGCGTGCAAGGAGGGAACATGTTTATTTAGCCAACTTGGCTCTATAATCAGATGAGATCACCTGGAATCTAGAGAGAGAAAGGAGAGCAGAGGTCTGGGGTTGAATTCTTAGCCATTACTGAAGATTCAGTCCTCAGGTCTCCCTACCCTTTACCATCCAAGCCATTTTTCTGAAGAGCTCGCAACTTCTGGGTGGTTTTTTTGTTTGTTTGTTTGTTTGTTTTTGTTTGTTTTTTTCCCTATGATACCCAACTAACTCCAGATCTGATATTTTTCCTAAGCCCTATTCTAGAATTTTTGTGCTGGGATATTTTTAACTTGAGTATCTTCCTATCACATCACACTTAGCATATTTGAAAACAAGTTAATCATCCTCCATTTAAAAAGCGGTTCTACTCATGATTAACTTCAGTATTCCCCTTCATGGCACTGCACTGCTTCTCTCCCAGTCTGCCAAGTTCAAACCTCATCATCCAAGGTCATGGTCACTTTGTTCTCACTCCATTTCCATTTATCAGCTTCAGTTAATGAAGTGGCCTTCGTAAGAAGGCATGCACAATGATTCACTTTAGGAAAAAAGAAAAAGTCACTTTGAAACTTAAAAACATACGTGCCCATTTGCAACCGTATTTGTATGCTTGAGTCAACACTTGACACTGAACAAATTTCAGACTTCTGAATTTGATCTAGCGTGAATATCACTTTTACTCAATAGTTGTTATTTTTACTCAGCTCCTTAAGCACAGTTAAATGTCACACACACACACACACACACACACACACACACACAGACTGAAAATACCTAATGGAGAGTCCTTACGTATTTGCTATTTGAAAAGCTCAGCTACAGATGATTAGACAATGAGCTGGATAGTTGCTCTGATTTGAATTTGTTTTAAGTGAAAAATATCCCGTGTTTTGGAGAATGTAAACTTCCAAGAGGGCTGGGGTTTTTTAATTTTTCTTTTCCCCTGCTACCTTCCCAGGGACTAAAATAGTACCTGGCACACAGCGAGCACTTAATATTTGTGAGATGAGTGACTATGGTCACCATACTGGATTGATATAGAAGCTGCCTAAAGGCCATCACACCGTGGAATTTAAACAGTGTCTTTAAGTCACTCTCCTGAGAGCTATTTCTGTTGCTATCACTTCTTCCGTACCTAGGACAATAGCCAAATTTACTGATTTAAAACACAATTCTAGGATAGGGCTTGATCTTTTGGCTTTTGAGGAAGCTGTGCAGATAGAATTTGTTTTTAAAAACTACTGTATTCTGACTTCTTGTCTGGACAAGAGGGCAGGCTCATTTCTCTTTGCCCCTTGCTAAGCACAGTGATCAATTCTGGGTAAGTATGATTATAAAATAACACAAGAGGCATCAAAAAGAGAACTCTGAATGGTGGGAAGAAGAAAACTAACCAGCCAGGTAATCCCAAGACTGGAAGGGGAACATGGCTGCAGGCTCTTACAACCTCCCACCCAACAGAAGAAGGAGTTCCAGGTTTGGTGCTTCCCGACTCCCAACCACACAAGATAAGGGAGCCCACCATGGCTCATTCCTATCCCAGATGGAACTGCAGTCCTGCTGCCAGCACCAGGTGAGTCTGATGCAACCAGCAAGGGCAATATATAGGGGTGCCCACTGACAAGTGTCCTGGAGAAGCACTCTACTTTTCTGGAAGACCTGAGATTCCTCTTACTTACTGAGACACTGGACAGCCAGAGGATACCGTCAAGGGGATCCCTCTCCAAAAGGCCTGATCCAGGAAGCCGTTTCATCACCATGGACAGGAGGTTCCTTACCCTAACCTATAAGTGATCTGGCCTGGGGAAGACTTCTTCACCCTAATATAGAACCATCCAGGACCACATGGAGCCTTGGAAGTACCAGATAACCCACACTGACCAAAACACTGAAAGTTAAACTGGGACCATAAACCAAAAAGTAGGCCAAGATGCATGATAAACATAAACAGAGTAACTGCTTGCTAAAATAAAAGATTAAAATTAGACCCAGAATCTCCTTACATAATAGACAAAACATCTGGGATACAATCTAAAATTATTTGCCATACCAAGAATGAATAAAATCACAACTTGAATGAGAAAAGATAGTCAACTGACGACACCACCAAAATGAACCAGATGTTGGAATTACCTGGCAAGGATTTTAAAGCAGCCATCAGAAAAATGCCTTTACAAATAATTACAAATTTTCCCGAAACAAAAGATAGAAAGGCTTCAGCAAAGGAATAGCTAACAAAGAGTTTTTAAAAGTTAACGAAAGAGTCACAATGGTGTGTGCATTATATCTCAATTTTAGAAAAAAATAATGGTGATTATAGAACTGAAAAATACAATAACCAAAATAAACTTAATGAATGAATGGTACAGTAGAAATGACAGAAGATTAAATCAGTGACTAGGAAATAAACCAATAGAGTTTATTCAGTCTGAATAACAGAGGGAAGAATGATTGGGGGAAAAATGAAACTCAGCGATCTTTGTGAGAATAACAAAAGTGCCAACATTCATATATTTGAAATCCCAGAAGTAGAGGAAAAAAAGAATTGAACTGGGAGAATATTCAAAGAAATAATGGATGGAAACATCTCAAATTTAGCAAAAGATACAATTGTGAAGGTTCAGTAAGCTGAGTGAACCAAATAGGATAAACTTAAAGAAATCCATGCCAAGATACATCATAATTAAACACATGAAAACTAAAAACAAATTTAAAAAAAAAGCAGCCAGAGAGAAGTGACATCTTGCTAAAGGGGAACACAGTTTGAATGACAGCAGATTTTCATCAGACGCCATGGGGGCCAGAAGGAGGTGGCACAACATTTTCAAATTCTGGAAGAAAAGGAAGAACTGTTAAGTGCAAATTCTATACTCCAAACTATCCTGCAAGACTGAAGGGGAAATAATGATATTTTCAAATGAAGCAAACAAACCTACCCATAAACAATGGCTCATGGAAGTTTTTTCAAACAGAAAGGAAATGCTAAAAGGCATCTTGGAGCATCAGAAAGGAAGAACAATGGAAAGAATAGAATTAGTAATACATACAATAACTATGCTACTCTTGAGTTTTATGAATCACATTTGATAATTGAAACAAAAATTATAATTCCATCTGATATTCAAGGCAATGATATTTAACAGGAGGGAAGGTAAAGGGCCCTAAATGGGAGTGAGATTTTATTTCATGGGAAATGATAATTCTGCTACCAGGAGACTGATAAGTCATAGATGTGTGTTGTAATACCCAGAGCAACCACTGCAAAAACTATACAAAGGAATGCACTCAAAACACCATAAATAATTCAAGATGGGATCCTAACAAACATTCACTGGCCCACACGAAGGCAAGAAAAGGGAAAAAGGACTGAGAAGCAGAGGAAACAAATGATTAAATGGCATACAAGCTCTACCGTATCAATAATTATCTCAAATATAATGGGTGAAAACACTCTAATTAAAATATAGATCTTGGCAGTGGATTAAAAAACACATTTAATTAAAGGCTCTTTACAAGAAACTCACTTCAAATGATGTGGGGGGGTTGAAAGTAAACATGATGGTAAAAACAAGAACCACAAGAAATCTTGGTAGATTAAGGAAATCTGCCTTAATGATGTAATTCAAGAGGACAAAAGCTATAGAAATGAAAGTATTAAACCCAGAAAAACTGGGAGCACACTAAATGCCCTCCAGTAAGATGATGATGAAATAAGTGATTGTGAAACCAATCCAAATGTTACGCAATAATGGAGCCCCTTCAAAAACCAGTTTGGCAGTTCCTCAAAAACTTGAGTTTTTGATCCAAGAGGATTGAAAACCCACAAACTTGTGCATGAATGTTCGTAGCAGCGTTATTCATAAGGGCCATTATTCCTGATGGGACAGACTATGATGTTTAGCAGTTGATGAACGAGTAAACACTGTGTATATCTATCTGTACAATGGATTCAGACGTAAAAAGGAATGAAGCCTGACACATGCTAAGACACTGATGAACCATGGAAACGTTATGCTAAGCGAGAGAAGTCAGACACAGAAAATCATGTATTATACAATTTCATTCTATATGAAATGTCCAGAATAGGTAAGGTAGATTAGTGATTTCCAGGGGAAGGGGAAAGAAGGGAATGGAGAAGCATCATATTTCTTTCTGAAGTGGTAAAAGTGTTCCAGAGTTAGTGGTATTGGTGGTACAACTCTGAAAATACTACAAAACATTTTCATTGTACACTTAAGTAAGGTGGAATTTATGGTGTGTGAATAAAAAATAGAATTACCCTGTGGCCCAGCAATCGCACTACTAGGAATTTGTCCCAAGGATACAGGAATGCTGATTCATAGGGGCACATGCACCCCAATGTTTATAGCAGCACTGTCAATAATAGCCAAATTATGGAAAGATCCCAAATGTCCATCAACTGATGAATGGATAAAGAAGATATGGTGTATCTATATTAATGGAATACTACTTGGCAATGAGAAAGAATGAAATCATGCCGTTTACAATGTAAATGGAACTGGGGGGTGTTATGCTGAGTGAAATAAGTCAGTCAGAGAAAAACAGATATCATTTGTTTTCACTCATATGTGGAACTTGAGAATCTTAACAGAAGATCATGGGTGAAGGGAAGGGAAAAAAATAGTTACAGAGAGGAAGGGATGTGAACCATTAGAGACTCTTAAATACAGAGAATAAACTGAGGGTTGATGAGGGGGAGAGAGGGGAGAGTGGGTGATGGACCCTGAGGAGGGCACCTGTTGGGAGGAGTACTGGGTGTTGTATGGAAGTGATGAATCATGGGAATCTACTCCTGAAGCTAGTGTGACTCCTTAGCTAATGCGACTATAAATTATGTTTAATAAATAAATAAATAAATTCTAAAATTTACCACCAAAAAAAAAAAAAGTTGGCATCATGAAAAAGGTGAGAAAATTTTTAAGAAAAGATACTAGAGGTGCCTGGGTGGCTTAGTTAAGTGTCTGACTCTTGGTTTCGGCTTGGGTCATGATCTCACGGTTTGTGGGTTCGAGCCCCGTGTGGCCTCTGCACTGACAGCTGTGGAGTCTGCTTGGGATTATGTGTCCCTCTTTCTCTGCTCTTCCCTTTCTTGTTCTCTGTCTCTCTCAAACATCTGTACAATGTTTACATCTGTACATTAGTATCTTTTTTAAAAAAGAATTAAAAGATGCTAAAGAGACTTAATCAAATCCTGGTTTTAAAAAACAGCTCTGAAGATACTTAGGGGACACTTGGAGAAATTTGAGTATGGAGTTAGACTGGATTTTAGACATTTTTGGAAGATTTTGGTTAATGTTCTTGGGTGTTATAATGGCATCGTGAGTATATGGGAGAATGCAGGCTTATTCTTAGGAGATCAAGTTGACTAAGAAAAGGTGAAATGTTACGTCTGCAACCTCCTTTTACATGGTTTAGAAAAAAATACATAGTCATGCATATAGATTAAACAAATATGGCAAAAGAATAAAATTGATTAAATATAGTGTTTTAAACAGATATTAATGTATTCTTGTAGTTCTATGGTATTTTTCATAATAAAAAAGTTTTTTTAAGGAAAAAGCAACAACAACAAAAAGAGACCACTTTGTGAAAGCAACATAGTATACAAAACAAAAGCACATAATAACATACATAATAAATACAACAAAATAAAATGACTGAACTGAGAACAACCCTATCAGTCATTATCAATACTTAGAAATGAATTTCATTCTCTTATTCTAGATTGCAAATACTTATAAATTACCATCTTAAATAAGTGAGAGGATAAAATGTTTTAAACTGGTCACACCGTTTACATTGTCTTTTTCTTTTTGCAAAGGGAAGAATGGTATGTGAATTTAGCATATGAGTAATATATGAGTATATATAACTTTATGCAGCTTTGTAACAGTTATTAAGGAGTCTAGGTGGTGACTTTGGGTCAGACTTATGTGAAAAAAGAGGAAAGGAGAAGACACAGTTCTATACATGTATATCCTATGATTATAACTATGTGAAACGATTCATCTGAAAATAGACTGGAATCAAATAATAGGTAAGGGTTACATTAGAGTAACCGAATTTTAAGTTTTCTTGTTTATACTTTGCAAACTGAATATAGTGCAGTTATATTACCTTTATAATTCAAAACTTTCTTTAATTCCAAAGCAGCACTCAGTTCCAAGTCTCAACCATGGAGTCTGGTCATTTTAAACTAGCTTTGAAGTCGCTGCTCACTGCTTTATTTGCATTCTGATGGCATGTAATGAATGCAGTCTCCTCCCCAGACCTCCCAAGCCCCCTCCTCAAAGAGAGGCTGCCTCTTGCTCTGTTCTATTTCCTCAGGACCTCTCTCAGCTGCCGACAAATGGTGGGTTCCTAATATATAATTGTCCAGTTAATCGGACTTGAATATGAGGATGCTGCGTTTTATAGCAGAATCATTATGGTTTTTGATGGCTTGGGGAATCATTGGAATCATTCTATCAGTCAGCCTAAATGAGAAAAACACAATAAATTTTATATGAAAAGTATTTAATACCAGAAAAATCCCAGGGAATCCTTTATGCCCCCTATAAAGATAGTCTAGGCATTGTTGACAAAACCTGGTTTAGCGGTACTTCTGTAATAAATACAGCCCAAGCTTCTATATATGTAAAATAAATAAATAAATAAATACAAAAGGACAAAGGCTTTGGCTTTTATAGATCTTGGAAATAAGGGCCCTGAAAAGACCGAGAGGTGAGGTCATCTCATCCTTTTTCCTGCCCTGATGACAACACTTTTTATCTTCCCACAGATCTGTGTGGCACTTCAATTAACGAGTCTCCTGGGAATGATGGTGCTTTGTCAGGCATCAGCCTTGTGAAAACACTCCTCCCGTGATAAATCACATCAATGAAGCAAAGCCTCCCACTGCCAGATAAAGATGCTTCTGTGTGCGTCTCCGCAGTTAAAAGTACAAGAGGCAGAGTTCTGGAGTGTGCCAAGCATCCCCAAACTCTCCCTGCCCCCTGCTCAGTGGTGACAGGCTCACCACACTTAACTCTCCTCCACCATCAGACACAAAATATTGTTACAAAACTGCATTTCCCCCCTTGTCAAAGGATCGGATCCAGTGTAAGTTGCAATTGCCGGCTGCCTACACGTCTACGGTCCCTCACATTCAGTGTTGGTGTAACCTGGCATTTTCCTTTGACTGTGGTATGAATCATGGCATCTGAATCTTTTACTCCATTGCCTTGTTCGGAGAATTTCAGGAGTCACCAATTAGAAAACTTATTTTGTTCTTTTTAGTTTACCTTGGGAAAAGAAGTGTCAGGTGGGTTTACCCAGGTACTCACCAAAGGTACCCTCCCCATCACTGCTTCACAGCTTCATGGAAATTCGGCTCAGATGAATCCAGTGACGTGCTAAAATGCTGGCATCAAGAGCATTTGGAGGTAGAGAAAGCTGTGTTGTGTTTTGTCAGTGGCTTTTGGAGCCATGAATCCTAGCAATTTCTGCTGCCTCTGGTCTATGCCCTATCTTTGACCAGTCCCCATCTCACAAGGACACAAGAGCCCTGAAGACATGTTTTATATTTTCTAGAATATGTGACACAAGGTTGAGTTAACATGCAGATTGTTATGTGTACATGTGTGTACATGTGTCATTAGCACCCCTGTGCTCTGTATCTGGAGCCATAGTCCTGTATTACATTTCTTCCTCTGGATATGAATTTTCTGGTAATATCCTTCCTGTGTATGTAGGGATTATCATACTTTTTTTTTTTTTCTTCTAGGAGAGAGAGCGACAGCGTGAGCAGGGGAGGGTCAGAGAGAGAGGGAGTCACAGACTGAAACACGCTCCAGGCTCTGAGCTGGCAGTCAGCACACAGCCCGACGCGGGGCTCAAACGCACGAACCGCGAGATCGTGCCCTAAGCGAAAGTCGGACGCTTAACCGACTAAGCCACCCAGGCGCCCCTGGATTATCATACTTTAAAAAAAAAAAAATCGAAAGAAAACCAGGAAAGTCCTCCAAACTCTCAACAATGTGTAAATCTACCTTCTCAGGAAAATCTCTGCCAAACCTGAATTATTCAAATGGTAATGATNGAGATCGTGACCTAAGCTAAAGTCGGACGCTTAACCGACTAAGCCACCCAGGCGCCCCTGGATTATCATACTTTAAAAAAAAAAAAATCGAAAGAAAACCAGGAAAGTCCTCCAAACTCTCAACAATGTGTAAATCTACCTTCTCAGGAAAATCTCTGCCAAACCTGAATTATTCAAATGGTAATGATTAACTCATAATTCTTTCCCATTCTACTCAAGGGTAATTGCAATCATCTTCGTAATGAGCGTGGAGAACAAATGCCTGGATTATGTTCCCTGAGTCAGGACCACACTGCATTCAAAAAGATCAGTTCATCACAGTAGTGGATTTGGTAATTTCCTAGGAGGTAATGCGTTTTCCATAAAATGAGCAAATGAATGGTTTTAAGCTTATACCAATTTCCATAATTATTTTATGTAATCCTTCATGAAAATTGAATAGACAATTGTATTGCCTTGCAATTTTGTAGAAAATCACAAAACTAGCCTATGTAAGTGTGCCTTTTAAGCAGTGTTACGTCCCTGAAAAAGAGAATGAGTTAAGTGTCATAAAGGTTACAAGAGATCATTATATTCACCAATGTTGCCATTAATGGCTAAAAACTCAGATTAATTCTACAGTGTCCTCTTGTAAACTGATATGAAAATGAAAAGGGACCAAAGAATGCAGTCAGGCCAGGTTGGAGCTATAAAATGAGATGGGAACTAGACACAGGGTGTGAGAATCTGGCCATTTCTTTTTCCAAAGCACCTCTGTTTTTCAACCCTCTCCTCACTCCCACACTGATCAAGCCCTCCACAGATGAGTTCAGCTGGCCTACTAGAAATAACCACACCAGTGTTATTTCACTCGAGATATAAGAGCATCTCTCTGTGGATTAAATCCAAGCTTTTCAACCTGCCACTTAAGGTCCTCAGTCAATGCCCCCACCTTTACCCAGCCACCTTTCTTCAAAAGGGAAAGAGCCGCTGTGTCCATAATCTGCCCAGATTAGGTTTAGGACCTCTATTGCAGTTTGGTACATCCTGGTTTTCTGATAGCATATTGGCATATGTTTTGTCCCACATTGTCATATGCATCTTTATAATGTGCTAGTAGAGCTTTTGAGATGCATACATATGCCTTTATTACAAACTAGAGAAGGTCATGACCTTTACTTCTTTTGAATTTTCCTCATTGTTGAGGATGTCATAATGTCTGCAATAAATATGGATTAAGCATTATTAAGGCTCTAAAGCAATGGAGTTTGGATGAAGCTGGTAGGAATGAAAAATGAGCCTCAGTATATAACATAACTGTTGTCCGAATTATGTTCACATGGCACAGAGATGCTCTCCAGGAATTTGGAGAAAAGATGGAAAGCGAGGGTCTAAATAACCTCTGTACATTTAGCAGTAAAATTTCCAGCACACTTTCCTCATCCTGATGTAAAGCGAGGGGATTTTTTTTTCTCTGAAGACAATGAATGGCCCCAGGGGAAATATATGTTCCAAAATGGAAATTTGGGGTTCCTCAGTGAAATTGCCAAGTTGCCATTCTGTCACCACGTGATAAAACTTACTGGTTAATGAATACCATCCGTGCACACAGAGCTTATCACCCACTCTTTAGTGTTTTATTCTTAAGTTTAAATGGACACAAAAGGATCAATAGGTATTTGAGGAAAGCTTCCAACACAGAACAGAAAGACCTAACAAGCAAATAGGAGAGAAAGAGCTTAGAGAAACCAGAGACCATGTGGTAAACAGCACAAAAAGCTTCAAAAAGCAACTATAATAATTTTTCAAGTAATAGATGTTACAACCATGAAGCAAGAATAAGAAACTGTTTTTGAAATTAAAAAAAGGAAAGCTTTTAAAATAAAATAAAAAAAAATACAGGGGCACCTGGGTGGCTCAGTCAGTTAAGTGTCGACTTCGGCTCAAGTCATGATCTCACGTTTTGTGAGTTCAAGCTCCACGCTGGTCTCTGTGCTGACAGCTCAGGGCATGGAGCCTGCTTCAGATTCTGTGTCTCTCCCTCTCTCTGCCCCTCCCATGCTCATGCTCTGTCTCTCTCTGTCTGTCAATAATTAAACTGTTAACAGAAATTTTAAAAAAAATACAAAAACTCTTCACAACATAGAACCAAAGAAGATAAAGAAGTAGAAAATAGAAACGAGTTACAAAAAATTAGATCAATCTAAGAAAAATAGAGAAATGGAAATAAGGATGTGGCTCTGGAGACCATAGGAGTCTCTTATTGGGTGAGGATGCCCTCATCTTCCTGGGGGAAGGAAGGAAGATCTTTGTAAAATGCAGATTCAGATTCACTGGGTCCAAGAATGTACCTAAGAGTTTTGCATTTCTCCCGAGCTCCTGGCTGATGCCTGTGCCGGGCCTGTGGACCACGTTTGAGTGAGTAATAAGGCTGTAATCTGGGCCATCTCTGGACCTTCCCTGTACCCATCATCGATGACCATACCATTTGCAGAGTGAGGCCGTGGGGCAGCACTGGGTGGCAGGTGTGTCTCAGATCTCTGTGCGCCCAAATCTGAACTCACAGTCTTCTCTCCAAAACCTCATTCCCCTCATTTCTCTTATTCAGTCAGCGACACCTCGATCCTTCCAATGTCTCAAACAAGAAATCTCAACATCAGCCTCTCCCCCTTAACTGCCTGCCCCAATACTTCTTTGCTAGATCCTATTTCCTAAATGTTTATCTCACTATTTCCTGTTCTCTCAACCACTGTGTCCAGTGGGGCCTTCCCAGTTCAGGGCTCTTCAACTCTGCACCAACCTCCTCACTAGCTCTGGGTCTGAGACTTGTCTCTGCAGGAATGCTCGTTAAATACAAATGGGACCATGTTAATCTGCCTAAAGCACTCTCATAGTTCTTCATTATTTAAAATAATGGAGCTCCTTAAAATTTCAAGGACATTTTTTGAAGGACATTTCAAGGTCCTTCTTGATCTGACTTCTTGTCTGTTTTAGAAATTTCATCTCCCACAGACCCACACTGCTCTGGTCATGCTGACTTCATTTCTAACTGGAAAAGCTTTGGGTGTGCCATTTTCTCTGTCTGAAACTCCCAATCCTGTTACTTTGCCTGGACAGCTGTTCGTCCTGTAAGACTCAGCTGGTCTCCAAGGAAGCCTGCCTTGCTCTTCTAATAGTCCCTATTAGTGTCTTTTTTCTTTTTCTTTTTTTCTCTTTTGTCCTTATCATTGTCCTGACTACAGTGATCCCTTGTTAACCAGGAATTTTCCTCATGTAAAATTTTAGTATATTGGGATTTCCTTCCACGTACGTTTTTGATGACCACAGGGTTTTCCTTTGTGCATTGTGTTGGGAACTTTTAAGAAGGGCGGCAACTGAGGATTCAGAATAGAAAAAGGAGCAGAAGTGGATGACACACTGAAGGAGCAAAGGTGGTACAGAGACATCTTGGAGAAGTTAAAGGAGGAAGAAAGGAAAAGACAGTTCTGATTCTCACAACTGAATTCTGGCGGTTTCGTCGGGGGAGAAAGAGGGAGAAAAGGGAGGTGCGACTTCTGTAAGAATTGAAGTGGAGCCAGAGGGAGAGGTAAGGAAACGAGACCATGAGGCAAGTGTTGGGAGCAGTGTTGATTAGCAGCACACTGACACAGATGGAGAAAGTGATACAATCCTAACTTCATAGATCTCACCTGAAGTCCTCGATGCATGTCTCTGTTCTGGAATCTTCTTCCAGAAGAGGAGGGATGAGACCCCACTGATTTTCCTTATGCCCAAGATTTTAAAATCGACTGTAAATTCTTCTATCACTTCTTATTTTAATAAACCCAAAAACCAAGTGGTGGGAGAGGAAGGAGAGGTATTATTATATTCATTCACATGATAATAGCAGTTTCTATTTAGTGGACGCTTCTGTCCCAGAGACCAAATGTGCTAAATGTTTTATACACCTTCACTGCTGTGATGATTATCTTTCTGCTGATAAATGAATGGGGCCACATGATAAGGAAGTGATGGAGTTGGAGCTTGAACCCGGATGAATGAGCTTCAGACCCCATGTTCTTAACTCTTCAACCATGTGGTGTCCCCTAGATATGACTTTGAAGGGAAAAATCCACACTGTATTTCATGTGTTCCTGTCGTTTTAATAGTGTGACTCATACATAAAAGGCACATAAAGGATTTGTGGAATGCAGTCTGGATTAGGGAGGAAATGAGAGCTTTGCTAGTCAATGAAAGACAGGGTTTCAGGTCCATAGGAAGTTTACTTTGGGGGAGAGAAGAGGGGTGATTATTCACCTTCTAAGCCTGAAGGTCTTGGATTCCAAGACTGTTTTCATTTGTCTTTGCTGAAAAAATTCTCAGTAAGGCAAGTAAACAGAATGCATGATAATGCTGTGGAAACAGCAATTGATTTTTATATTTTTATATTACCTCCACCAAGTCATCATAGGCAGACAGTCTGACTTATCTATTGATCTCAGCTAGAGCTGAGTAGGTGAGCTGGATGTAAAATTCCCCAACTCCCCAAAAGTCAGTCAGACCTTGCAAGGATATTTCTTATTTTGTTTTGTTTTGTTTTTGTTTTTGTAAAGTGAGAGACGAATGGGAATTGCATGCCTAGATCAGGAGCAAAGAAATTATCTCTACTCTGTTTAATAATAAGCATATTAGTATCACAGGAAAGTCCTATAAAACAGGAAGTTCTTACTGAAATCATGCTGGAGACATTTTCAATTGCACAACAAGACTGGCCGAGTACAATGATCTTCAGGAAAATATGATCATATAATCATGAAAATAGTTATGGTCATAGCTTAGTGGAGCAGAATCGTCCTTTGTGTTGTAAGATTCGAACCCATCTTATTTTGTCTGGTTCTAAGTTGACAAATATTTCACTATGTCAAGCTTTCCTCCTCCCCCTCCCCCAAGTTGTTAAGCGTTTAAACAAAACTCGGACAAATGTAACACTGAAGGAACGTATTAAACTGGAGATACCATTTATTGTATTACACCTGTTTCTTAAAACAAACAAAATGACGAGAAAACTCATTGCGTGACCTCAGTACCATCTCAAGTAAACAGCATCTTGCCCAGTAGTTTTTGTGGCTATGTTTGAATAGAACAGGTGTGAAGCAGTGTTGCATTTCTTCATAATATTGACTATACTGCTTTTTTTTTTAAGGGAGTAATTTTATGTAGATACTATCTAAAATTTCAGGTGGCACCTCCAAGTTTTTCCCAGACTCTTTTTCTAAATTTTTGAAAACAACGAGTCTACATGCAGAGCTGGCTTTTATTTCTTCTATAGCAACGGGTTACCACCCCATCTTTCTAACTCTGGTTTCAATTTTTTTTGAGGTTATTTATTTTGAGGGAGGGAGGGAGAGAGAGAGAGGGAGAGAGAGAGAAAGAATATGAGTGGGGGAGGGGCAGATACAGAGAAAGAGAGAGCATCTCAAGACTCTGCACCATCGTCACAGAGCCAGATATGGGGCTCAAACCGATGAACTGTGAGATCATGACCTGAGCCAAAATCAAGAGCCAGATGCTTAACCAACTGAACCACTCAGGTGCCCCTGGTTTCAATTCTTTTTAAATTGTAAAATATATATAACATAAAATGTATCGTTTATATCACTTTTTAATGTTTTATTTATTTTTGAGAGAAAAAGAGAGACAGAGTGTGAGTGGGGGAGGGGCAAAGAGAGAGAGAGAGACACAGAATCTGAAGCAGGCTCCAGGCTCTGAGCTGTCCGCAGAGCCTGATGCAGGGCTTGAACTCACAAACCGTGAGATCATGACCTGAGCTGAAGTCAGACGCTTAACTGACTGAGCCACCCAGGTGCCCCTCATTTTAATCATTTTTAAAGTTCAACTGTGGCTATTGTGAATAATGCTGTTATGAGCATGGGTGTGCGAATACCTCTCTGAGTCTCTTTTTTTTTCAGTTCTTTTGGGTATATACCCAAAAGATGTGGGATTGCTGGATCACAAGGTAATTCTGTTTAGTTTTTTCAGGAATTACAATACTCTTTTGTAGTGATTGCACCATTTTACATTCTCACCAAGAGCCCACAAGCATTCCACTTTCTCCACATCCTCACCAGCACTTGCAGTTTTTGGTGTTTTGTTTGTTTGTTTGTTTGTTTGTTTGTTTTGGAAGTAGCCATCCTAAGGCTGTGAAGGATATCTCATTGTGGGTTTGGTTTACATTTCCCTAATGAATTGTGATGTTGAGCATCTTTTCATGCGCTCTTAAGCATTTTGTACATCTTCTTTGGAGAAATGCCCATTTTCTTTACCTACTATAAATCTAGGTCATTTGTTATTGTTGTTAAGTTATGGGAATTCTTTATGTATTCTGGATATTAGCCTCTTACCATATATATAACCAGTAAATTTTTTTTCCATTCTGTGAGTTGTCTTTACACTGTATTGATGGTGTCCCTTGGCAAACAAAAGTTTTTTCATTTTGAAGTAGTCCAGTGTATCCATTTATTTGTCATTGTTGCCTTTGCTCTTGGTGTCATGTCCAGAAAATTCATTGCCAAGTCCAGTGTGATGAAGCTTTCACCCTTTGTTTTCCTCTAAGAGTGTCAGCTCCTGTATTAGGGATTTGATTCATTTTGAGTCAATTTTTTGTATGGTGTAAAGGATGGTCCAACTTCAGTTTTTTTGCATGTAGATATCCAGTTGTTTTAGTATCGTTTGCTGAAAGGTGTCTACTCCTTTGTTTTAATGTTTATTAAAGGTAGCTACTTCTGAAGCACGGATTGCTTGAGTGGATGTTTCCAAAGCAGTTTGTTACTGCTTCAAAGGTCACACAGATAATGATTAAGTTGTGCATCACTTAAAGGTAGATTTTGACCTCTCACAAGTTGAAGAGTACTGAAGATCTAAGATCATTTACATCCCTCTGGAAGGAAAAATAACACAGCCTTCCAGGGCAAAGAAGAGACGACTGAAAAGCTGCAGGATATTCCGCAGGCCAAAGTACATCTGCCTGGTTTGCTCTCTCTAAAATCCCACACTCGGCTGGAGTGGCTTCCCTTTTCCCTGGCACCCCAGCAGGGTTGGTGAGGAATATGTCCTCACCTTTCCTTTGGGGTTTGGTTATTCTGTTGGCATTTGCTGAATCAAATGAGGAAGCCAGAGGGCTTGAGCTGAAGAGGCAGAAAAGAAATACTGACCTCCAACAGTAAGTAGACACGTGCGGTATTGCTTCTGAGGGTGTAGGGTACTGGCTCTTTAGTTTCCAGAGATAGCCAGATTAGGAAAGGTGTCATTTTTCTTAATGAAAACAATGATGTTAAAAACAAAGAGGGAAAAGCATTGAGATTGATGTACGGGATTATCTTCTTGAACGTAAATTATTCACTTGCCATTTTGCAAGCAAAGCATGCAGGCAATTGACATCTCTAGGAAATTTGCAGAGAAAAAAAATGGCAGATGAGCAGGGAGAATGTGGTTGAGTTGACCATGGGGCAAAGGTGTATACAGTCTACATATATTCAGTGAGAACCTTTGTTGTTTAAAAATTATATGCTAATTATTGATGCCTTCTCTGGTTTGATTTATATAGGCCTCGAATGACTGCAGAGAGGGGAAATTTAGTGTTTCTTACTGGGTCTGCCCAAAACATTGAATTCCGAACTGGATCCCTGGGAAAAATTAAATTAAATGATGATGACCTTGGCGAATGTTTACATCAGGTAATACAATGGAAATATATTGAAGTAATTTTGGATATCCACATATGGTCACCTAATTCAAGAGGTCTATATGAATCCGTATCTTAAATCTTTAGCCCAGGGCACATAACCAGAGGTGAGATAAATCCTAGTGAAGAACAATGCCCTAGGGTTAATGATGGGCAGAAGAAGTTAATTCTAGTACAAAGTGGCTCATTGTGTGAGCGTGCCTTCCAGAGAAGGTACACAGGGTGCTCCGGGGACTCCTTCACGTGAGGAGTAAGGAAGGAGAGGGGCCAGAGGAAGGTTTGGATGTGAGAGTTTACTTCTGCCAGAGAAGAGAATAGGCCAATTATTCTCCTGCCTTACTGAGTGTTTTCAGTGTTCATTATTTAGTAAATCACGCTGATATATCCGCTGTAGTGTTGAAAGCTGACATTATTTAGAGCTTTCTGTGGGCTATCCATTGTGCTCAGCACTTGGTCTGCATTACTTCCTCCAACCCCCACATCTACCCTACGAGTTTGGCTTTATTATTTAAAAAAATTTTTTTAATGTTTATTTATTTTTGAGAGAGAGAGACAGAGGGAAAGAGAATGAGCAGGGGAGGGGCAGAGAGAGAAGGAGACTCAGAATTCAAAGCAGGCTCCAGGCTCTGAGCTGTCAGTGCATAGCCCAACATGGGGCTCGAACCCATGAACCGGGAGATCATGACTTGAGCCAAAGTCAGACTCTAAACGGACTGAGCCACCCAGGCGCCCCTGGCTTTATGATCATCCCATTTGTAAGGGAGGTAAAAGAAACTGTCAGCTGTGCAGCAACTTGCCTAAGGACACCCAGTAAATGAGTCAAGATTTCAAACCCAAGCAGTTTGATTCCGAGCCAGGCCTCTTAACAAGCACTCCAAACTGTTATGAGAAAAAATGCAAATGGAAAGTACCTTGATAATGTTGTTCCTGAAAGGGGTGAATGGAATCATGCCATGGCTATTTTAGTCTGGAATTCATTATACATGGTATTGTTTTGAATTTCATAGTGATGGACAAGGTCTTAGTGCTTAACAACAGAATGGTACTCAAATTTTAAAAATTTTGTATCTATGACATACATACGATCTTTTCACTAGCAAGCATTCCCCTCCTCCTTTTTCTTTTTAAAATTAGATCCAGAAAAACAAAGATGACATTACAGGTTTAAAAAAGAGTGTTTCCGGTCTGCCTCAAAATATCTCCAGTCAAATCCATCAGCTTAATTCTAAGGTAAGTCTGACATGTATGTCATTAGAGCAAACGGGCTCTCCTTGATTCAACTTTGTAAGCATCCATTTTTGCAGACAATACACCAACCTTGGGTCCTCTTTGGAAATTTAGCATTTTAATTATGGACTTTGGTTAAACAACAGAGCTCTAACAGAGGACGTAGAGGCAGTGATGGGCAGAAGGCTGACAATGCAATTGCAAGGACTTGTTGCATAAGTAGGTCTTGCTCCTGTTCTGATAGAAGCTTCTTATTGGTGAAGTGAATGAATCACTGTCGTTTATGAAAATCCCAAGTCACTGTGTGCAGAGAAGCAATGAATCAACTCATCAAAGGGTAGTACTCCTTTTTTTAAAAAAAAGGCCTTAAAAAAATCTTTATGATGGAAGAGAGTAGGAAGGAAGGGAAGCCCAGAGGGGAGAGAGATTAGGGAAAAAGCAACAAAAAGGAACAGACAAAGTGAGCCCGCAGCAGAGAGTGTTGGGAAAATATGTCAAGGGACAGGATCACATGTGAAATGCTAACTGATACTTTCTCTTCCCTACCACTTAGCTCACAGATCTGGAGAGAAAATTTCAAAGCTTACAGCAGGTAAGTCTCATAACTACTACCTGGCTGACATCTTTCACTGGCAGTGCACTAGAACCATCGATGGAGCTGGCTTTCTGACCCATGTCAAGGACTTTGTTCTTTCCCATAATTCAATTCTCATCTCAGTCTATGCTGCCCAGGATACAGATGAGGAACCCAAGCGTCACATAAAGTGACTGGCCCCGGGTATCTGGCCATGTGAAGCATGTGAGCACGTGAAACCTTCTGACTCTGAGTTCAGCATTTCACATTCTTCCTCTTAACCTTGCCACTCTTTGACCGTGTTATGTAGGCGTAAGTGTGACTGCCCAACTTGCTGATTCGGCATTCAGGGCGGAGTGGCCAAAGTGTTGCATCTTCTCCAATGTTAAACCCAGAGGCTTGAGGTGTGTCACAAAATATTTCAAATTTTTGTAAAAGTACATTTGCTGATAATTAAATTTGAGTGGTTTCTTAGAGCAACCCTTCCACAACTTCACTAGTATGTTCTTGTAAACTATTCCTTGTAATTTTAGAACTCTCACCAATTCTGAAGTTGGCTGGTGTTTTTAAGATTTTCATGGAAGCTACAACCTTCTACCCATAGAAATGCACAGAATATCCCCATATTAAAATTTTTTAATAAAAGTAAGGAGATTCCAGGGGTGCCTGGGTGGTTCAGTTGGTGAAGCGTCCAACTTTGGCTCAGGTCATGACCCCACAGTTCGTGGGTTTGAGCCCCACGGCAGGCTCTGTGCTAACAGCTTAGAGCCTGGAGCCTGATTCCGATTCTGTGTCTCTCTCTCTCTGCCCCTCCCTACTGTGTTCTGTCTCTCTCTGTCTCTCAAAAACAAATAAAATGTTAAAAAAAAATTTTTTTTAATTAAAAAAAAAAGTAAGCAGATTCCAAGTTAAGAATCCCTGTTCTAATATTCTGCGTCTCTTTTAAGTGCTGCCCTCTACTTCCGTGTTTATATTTGGCAAGCAAGTTCATGGATGCATTCCTCTTCCTGACTTTGATAATAAATTGCTCCTCAGACTTTATCTTTTTAGGGAGTAGTTGAATGAATGAAAACAAGCAAGGAATCATACCTGTGGAGCAAGACACAGTACTAGAGTTTCCAGTCTCCTAGAGTGCTTCATTACTCCTGCGAAAGGTCAACAACTGGAGGCCACGGTCAAATTATTGCAGACTATGTCCCTCTCCCCATCCCCCAGGAGAAATTTTTTTAATGATATTTAGATATAACTGCATTTTATACATTCCGATAGGTCAGGCGCTCTCAGGGTACCATAGTTATCATCGTTCCCCCAGTCTTCCTCCTGACTGCTTACTGATTCCATTTCCTGCTGGGCTCCCATAGGCTTTTGAGTTTTTAAACCCCAGACAATGTTGCTTTTGTATGCCAGAAAACTTGTAATGAGTTGTGGTTAATTTCCTTAATAGTGTCCTCTGACGAACAGGGCTAATTGTGGTATTGGCACAAAGATAGATGGAATAATGGAAGAAAACAGAGCCCAGAAAGAGACCCCCCCATGCATGGTCACCTGACTTTTGACAAAGGGAGAGAGAGATGGCTTTGGCTATACACAGTGCTTAGTCAGCGGGCTACCCTCTGGCTCTTGGTCTCATCTGTAAAATGAAGTGAACAGACATGACTTTCTCTGTGAGTCACTGAATAAAAAAAAGAATGTAGTAAATAATTCGCCCTTGTTTTAATTTTAGTTTTTAAAAATTTTCTTTATTTTTTAGCCCCATTTTAAACCAGACAATCAGACTATGATTAGTCAAAGTTAATAAAATAGGGTTTCTTGCATAATCGCATGTCCTCTCTAAAGGAGTTTTCTGCCCCCCAGAGGTATCACAAAGCTTATGAGACAGGAACAGGTAGCTGACATATGGTAAGATTCTCCAGGCCGCATAGACAAAGGCAGGCCTGTTTGTGACTCTGGTCTGAAAGTAGTCACGTGAGCACAGGCGTGGAGAGTGTATGTAAGCCCACATTTCAAACAAAGGGACTCTGGGTGAAAAGAGTTCAGTCATCTTTACCCATGGGAGGAGGGGTAGCAGCAAAAGATGATCAGATTTCAAATGCTTATCTGGAGGTACCAAAGATAAGAATAACAGCAAAAGAACCGGAATTCCCATTGGTTTTCTTAGTACAATAGGAATGTCCGTTATTATTCCCAACCTGAAATCTTTACTCTGGTCCACCGTCTGTTTCTCAGGTGAACAGTGCTCTTCCAAAGAATAGAGCGAGCATCTTCTCCCCTCGTGCCTCATTGCATCCCTGGCTAAATGCTTGTAAATAGCAAAGGAAAATGTGTAGGACTGATAATGTGAAACACTGTGTTGTTTTTCTCATAAGAGAGTTGATTTAAGAACTTGGGTAGTCGATTTAAAGAATGGAGGGCGACTTTCCCTTGAGGAGGAGTGAAATGTGTTTTACACGCACACCTGCACTGAAACATGCCTTCCTTCCTGGGAGTACGATGGTCTCGCTAACTGCCCGATGTTTGTTTCAGACGGTTGACAAAAAGGTCTGCAGCAGCAACCCCTGCCAAAATGGTGGAACCTGCCTCAACCTTCACGATTCCTTTTATTGTATCTGCCCCTCACAGTGGAAGGTAAGTCGCTCCATCTTTGGTTAAAAATGATGGTGAGTCAGCTTTGGTGTTTTCTTTGGAATCATTCAGACATATTTCATTCTCCATCCAAAGTTTCTAGGATTTTGTGGTCTCCTGAATCGGAATGAATTACACCACGTAAGCCAAAACCCAAATGGTGGTGAGCATGATTATATAAGCCACGGAACACTAAGCCATCTTAAGGAGGGGATCACGTGACTTCAGAACTACATGGAAATGCATAATACATTGGCTAGCATCAATTTAAATTGTTCAGCATGGAAAGTTCTAAATGAATCTTTTTAAAACATTCTTTTGAGAGAGGGAGAGAAAGCATGCATGCATGCGCAAGGGAGGGGCAGGGGAAGGGGGCAGAAGATCCAAAGCTGGCTCGGCTGTGACAGCGGAGACCCCTTACTGGGGCTCTAACTCAGGAACCATGAGATCATGACCTGAGCTGAAGTCCGATGCTTAACTGACTAAGCCACCCAGGTGCCCCAGTACTAAATGAATCCTGACATAGCCGTGTAAATATTCTTGCCCTTTTCTGTTAATGGTGAAAATGTTCCTGACATGTGCATTTAAAGAAAAATTAAGTGACTTTCCAGACATAGCTTCATAGTCACATGAGGATTACTTTGTATAATAAGGATTCNCACATGTGCATTTAAAGAAAAATTAAGTGACTGTTTCCAGACATAGCTTCATAGTCACATGAGGATTACTTTGTATAATAAGGATTCTCCCAAATTTTTTTAGTGTTTATTTATTTTTGAGAGAGAGAGTGTGTGTGTACACATTTGGGGGAGGGGCAGAGAGAGAGGGAGAAACAGAATCCAAAGCAGAGTCTAGGCTCTGAGGTGTCAGCACAGAGCTCGACACAGGGTTCAACATGGGGCTTGCATCCACAAACTGCAAGACCGTGACCTGAACTGAAGTTGGACGCTTAACCAACTGAGCCCCTCAGGCCCCTATATAAGGATTCCTCTTGTGGGACTGGCATGATTCTACCTAGAGCTCCTTGGCTCCTTTAGGCCACACCTGAGTTCAAGAGGAAGGCTAACTGGATATTAATTAATATTAGCATTAGTGTGAGTGTATCTTGTTCAACTAGGGACCTCTACTGTGCATATGTAAATCCTTAAACATATCATACGAATATTGGCCTCAGATGCTTCTGCGACCCGTGGCACCTGACTTCATTCTTTACATGAATTCAGGGTCCTTTGTGCTCAGTTGATGTGAACGAATGTGAGATTTACTCTGGAACACCCTTGGGCTGCCAGAATGGAGCCACGTGTATAAATACAGCAGGCAGTTACAGGTAATGTTTTTCTTCCCGTTCCTTTCCTTTTTCCTTTTCTCTTTTCTCTTTTCCCTTTTCTCTCTTCTCTTCTCTTCTCTTTCTCTCTCACTTTTCTTTCTTTCTTTCTTTCTTTCTTTCTTTCTTTCTTTCTTTCTTTCTTTCTGTTTGTTTGTTTTTATTAGGATATGTTCTTGAAAGACTAAAACATCCTATAATTAAGAGCATCCATGATTAATCATCTTTATTACCAGCAATAAATATTCCTTAGAAAAATATATGGCTTTTATTTAAGGACACATAACTATTTATTTAGATGAAGAAAAGCTTGTGCATCCTCAGCTCTTACCCCATGAAGAAATCCTTTCCCTGGAGACGAGACTGAAGAATTAGTAAGAGTTGGAGCATTGAAGGGACTTCCACTGGAGAGCATTAGGCAGAACAGGGCTACCCCATCACACCCATGCATCCCTGCTGCACTCATTCATTAGAGAAGTGAGCTGATAGCTTGAGTAAGGATATCTTCCTTCAAGTGCTGTGTAAAACGTTGACCATCACAAGATCAGAGACTGAATTGAGGTTTTCTCTACATAGTTAACCCTCATCACCTTTCCTCAGTTAGCTGTGAGCCCCTTACCACGAGCATCACGGAGTTCCCATCTTCTTTTCTGACCGACTCTGTCTGGAGCATCCTCCTGGCCTGCTCAGCCGTCACCCTCTCTAAGAAAACTTCCCTTCCCTTACGAAGCTGAGTGACGCGAAAGCACAACTCCACATTTCCGTAAGGCTGTCCGAGTATTGGTGATCAAAGCTGTAGTGGCTGACACATTATCTCTTAAAGTAATCAAGTGTAGAAATTTTTGGCAGATCAACATCAAACTTACTTTTGTATAGTTCCTTAAAATCACTTAAAAAAACCCAACCAACTCTAGACATTATCCTTCCTCCTATTTTGGTTGGGCTCCTATATTCTGTGATTATTAAAAGGTGAAAAAAGCTGATTCTGTTATAACACGAACAAATTCTTTCAGTCCTCACGGGTATAATCTCACTGGAGTAAAGAGTAATTTTCTGCTTTCTTACTCATGTCTCTGCTATCTTGTTCTTCTGTTCCTTTGTGACAATATCCATTCTATTCTTTCCAGCGAAAAAGAGTGCAGTCATTTTCTTATTTTCTCCTCATCTGTCAACATGCTGTTTTCTCAAAAAGCATTCACAATCCTTCTCTTTTTCATCTCATTGACCCTTTTGTTCTTTCTTTGGATCTTAACATTTTTTGCACATTCCAAGTCACAAGCTGAATCCATTCCAACTTGTGATGGATATTTTCATGAGTTTGCCCATTGTGCAGAACCAAAATCAGTCACCTCTGACTTAAATTAAGTATTATTTTATTACAGAGACTTTTGCTTTCAGGACTTTGTTTCTCATTTCATTGAACCCCCTGATCCCTGCTTTTATGAGCTTTCAAGTTTGGGTGAGATCCAAAATGCAGGTCTGATCTTTCATTCCCTTGAAAGCATTATCTCCTGATGTCTGTTTATGGGCACTTATCAATGAGAATTGCTGCTTGGAGACACTGGAGGAAATTTATTCCTAGAACTAATACTTCCTGCCTTCCTGATATCGAGGAATGTCCTGGAAATTAGCTCTCACTCCTGGTCTTCCTTTCTCATCACTGTGTTCTGGGATCTCACAAATCAGCAGAATAACAAAGATATGCAGCAGGTGAGGGAAGACCCAGGGACCAACCCAAAATAGTTTTGTTCTCCCCCTAGGAAATTATTTTTAGTCCTGCAAAATGGAAAAGAAAAAAGAAAAAGTAACGTAACTATTTGCTGTACGCGAGGGGGTAGAGTTCTTTTTCCAGGTCTAAATGTGAGTTTGAAAGAGAAAGGGAAAGAGAGAACCATTTTTATTTGTTGAGAGCTACCTAAATGGCAGATTCCACTTTATATGAGCAATATTGAATTCTCTCTTGCACCTTCCTGTCATAATGCCCAAGAACTCATTGTGCTGACTCTGGAAATGGTTTTGGTTTCTAGCCTCTGTCCTTCATAGATTCGCTGGAGGACAGATAAGAACAGAACATTTAAATCTGGCTTCTTCCTCTCGTTTTTTAAAGATATAATTTATTGTTAAATTGGTTTCCATACAACACCCAGTGCTCATCCCAACAAGTGTCTTCCTCTTGATACAAGGATAGTTTATGAAGCTCCATGAATTCCAGTTGATATCTATGGACTAAACACTCCTATTCAGGCATTTGTTGGAGAATTTTTGAAGGAATAACAGAAAATAGAAAAATGTGTCTGAGCATAAGACTAAATGCTTGCTTTGTGGAATCTGTGTAATGAAACAGAGAACATTTAGATACTTTCTTGTGTTCTATTAATTATGTGAGATTAAATGCCCATTAATCAGTAGCTTCTCTGGGGCTAGAAAACTGTTCGGGAAACTTCAACACAATTTGCTGCCGGGAAATGAGCCACTATTGAACAGTCTGGACCAGCAGAAATGTGTTCACGGCGAAGGGTTTGCTCTGGATTTGGGAGCTTCTTCAGCCTCTAACTCTTGGAACCCATTTCCTTGGGGAAGACAAAGAAATCTTTATTTAAAGGGATTAAGAATTCCTAATTATAAAGAGCTTTGAAAGATAAAGCACTATGCAGACACTAATGAATTGGAAGCCCCATTCCCTAGGAAACTTTGTGGTAAAACCTTTTTCCCACCAGTAAGGAAACCAGAGTCAGGAGACCATTTTCTGTTACTAGCAATTCCCGTGGCTGGATGTCTTGCCCCCGCAAAACTTCAGACAGCTAACAGATGATATTTTGCCACTTCTGAATGCTGCTGGTGCCTCTTGGTTCTGAAGAATTGAAGTTTATCATTCTGCTTACTCTGGATTTAAGACAGCCCTTGGCATGCAGATTTGCCATGCGTGGATGGTGTATGCCATCAGATCTAGAAGGCTTTCTAGAAAAAAAAAGCTGAGTTTGTTGTTTGTTTTCTCCAGGACTGCAATGATGATTAGTATACTTTATTTTATTTATTTCCACTGTGATCACTGGTGGGCTTTAAAACATGCAGAGTTTAAATGATGAGGATAATCTGGTTTTAGTTCAAATGGTAGTTAGGTATTAAACTCATTACCTCTCTCAGTGAGTCAGTTATGTTAATATTGAACCATGGACTCTAACGCAAGTTAAACTATGACTTGGAAAGTGTATTTGACCTCTTCTCAATTGCCAAATGCACTCGCAGTGCTTTTGATGACTGACAAGCCCAGTTTTGTTCTGCCAGAACTAAATCAGCAATAGAACGCCATGACAAAAGTGACTTGTGCAGGGAGGTACATAAATCATCACTCTTTTACTTTAAAGGTCACAACTAGATGCCTTGAGAATATATTTTGCATGCAACCACTGTTGTATTAAAAACTCACACAAAAATGGAATGTCTTCAACTAACTGCCTTTCAGAACGTGGGAATGTGACACAGAAAAACATCAGGCCAAGGGTGACACAGACTTAGGTTTTAATTCATCTTCTGCCGGTTTCCAATTCTGTGGCCTTGGGCAACATGAGCCTTGCCAGTAAAAGGAGATTAATTCTTGTCTTTGAGGATCATAGCAAGGAAGCTGGTGGTACACTCGGCTGTCTTCCCCGCCTCTGTCTTCTCACATTAAGTTACATTTAAATGAAAGAAATATACTTTGTAGTTCTTTAGCGGAGAGTGTGCTATTAAAATTCACTCATTTTCTCTAAGTGAGAAGGAGGAGAGAGAGAAGATTTAACTGCTGGTCCACAAACCAGAATCTCTTCTCCAATCTTGTCATTTTGCATAGTAAAGCACTTAGTGGTAAGGTAAACACAGTTACCCCTGCACTTCCTACTAGAAAACGTCTTTAGACCCCACGGTGAAAATAGCACTCATAGATAAGATAGGCACTATTATTTTATAAGAAATGGTCTTGTGGCCTTGCCTAAGGTGAACAGTTAATAGATAGTATCAGGGTTTAAATCCAGGCAGTCCTTTCCCATGGGGTCTCGAATATGAATACACAGATCTCCTATATATGATGGGCTCAAAAAGCTACTAAAGTTGGTTTAAAGATTTTTTTAAAAATCTCTATTGGTGGGTGGAAGTGATGGTAGAATGAACTTTTAGCAAGGAAGTTACCTGGATCAAATGCTCACATATATGTAAAGTTCTATAATCTCCAAGAATCTAATGAAATATCCTGAAAGAATATTCTGTGTAAGGATGGGCAAGTGAAGAGAAAAGGGAAAGGGGTATAGTAGGGAGAGTATGGGAAGAGAAAGATGAGGGGAAGATAAATAGTTATGCATAGGCAGTGAATAATTGAATTTTTTAAAAGTTTAATCATCTATTGCTGTTAGTCTATGAGACTAACTATGAGTCTAATGAGAAAGGCAACCTTGGAATGATCATAAATGCAATTTATTGATGAACAGATTTTATACAATGATATACTGATGTTGAAAACTGCATGGGTCTTAATTATACCAAAAAAGTATTCATTTCTCTGAAATTCAGATTTAACTGGGCATCCTATGTCTTTATTTGCTAGGTCTGCCAATTCTGTATGTAAGTTCCTGAGCGATACCATGTTCTTACCCTCCGTCTCTGGTCACATTCAGTGATGTCTTCTTCCTTAGAACTCACTTAAAGGTGCCACCCCAGCAATCATTTCTGGAGCCCTCCATGGGTCCATCAATCTGTGCCCAGAGTGTGCTTCTCAAACAGCCAGACTCTTATTTCCCACACTGTCAGTCACACGTGTGTCTTCATCTTTGCATATCGGCTAAGTTCCTTATGCCTCAGCAAGACTGTCAAAAGAACTTCTTTACCTTATAGAATGACCCTTTTTCTGGAACACTCAGAAACTAGTTCATGGCCATGCTGGCCCTTCCTGTTCCTTGTCTCCTATCCTTGACCCCTATGGTCAGCTTCCTTCATGAGAGCCAGCGCTGCTCAAGGCAGGCAAATGGTGACTCTGGGCCTAGCTCTCCACTCCATCAGATGCACTCAAACCTGTGAAAATAGGCTTAGGCTTTATGACCACTCCATGTCCTTCCCTTCCCCACCCGCTTTTCCCATACCTTCCACGTTCGCTCTGAAACTGCACTACACATAGAAAGCTAACTCAGCAATCTTAAGGATTACAAGAGTTTAAAACAAATTTCCTTATTTGATTGTTAATGAACTGAAATCTTCCCAAAGCAAAACACCCACTGCAAGCTTGGGTATTCTGTAAAATTGCATTTATGAGTTAAAAAGTGGCTATGAAAGAAATGTTATTACATAAACTACATCTCTTATGGATAGAACTGTTGCCCTTTATAATATGATCATAATTACTGCATACTCTGAGATGTGGATATGCCATTGTCTGTGGCGTTATACAATCCCAGAGAACATTTGGGAATATATCCGCTCAGTCAAGGTCACCTGTGCTTACTGTAGGGTCCGGTTGAATGGATGATGAATGGACTCGTTGATCTCTCCCTTTACCATCCCCAATGAACTCCATCCCCCTTAGTTTATGGATGTATGACCTTTGAAAGTGCTATTTGATGACCTGATACCAGAAGAATTTATGGTGGTAGTCTTGCCCGGAGAGTAAGTTGCACCCCTCTCGTACTACAGGAGATACTACAGGAGAGAGATAACGCATTCACTCAACCCACTGCATGAAGCAGAGTAGAGTGATTTTCCTCTAAGACTCCAGCCAGTAAATCTGGTTTTCTAGTTTATGATTCCACACGAATGTCATTGACTTGTAGTTGGAATTATCACTGTTTTAATTGATGCTGAGAAACAAGCACTTGAGCTGAGGCACAGGCCCTGACATCGTGCTCTTGTGTTACCAACAGCTGTCTCTGCTCCCCCGAGACACACGGCCCGCAGTGTGCATCCAAATACAATGACTGTGAAGGGGGCTCCAAGGCACTCTGCGTCCACGGCATCTGTGAGGATCTAGTCCGAGTGCAGGCCGGAGAGGTGAGTCCCTCCCAGGATGTGGTTTCGTGGAGGGAGTCACAGTTATTATTAGCTCCTTAGCCTGCATGTCTGTGAAGGGGCGCGGCTCTGGCAGAGCTGTGGAGAGGAGGGTTCTTCCTGCTCTCGGCCGGGGACACAGGTGAGGAAAAAGATGAGAGCTGTCCATAAATAAACAGAAAACCAGACCCGGGGGTGATATTGTTGTAGAAATTACTGCCAGTTTTATTTTTACTTCATACATCTCTCTGTGCGACATGACCTTCTCTTGGCCTTGTGAGTTGTAAGAATGATGAGGCATGGAAACACCAAGGCCTGTTCTTCGTGGTGGCATGCAGTTCTAAGGCGTCTGGATTTTTTTCTGGCCCCAGAGAGCCTTTGAATGCTGAACTCTGAGCCACCTCCCTGCGTGCCCCTGTGTTCTGGATCCTGACAACCTTGATTCCTGACCCTCAAGTTCACCGAGCCCCGCCCGCTTGGCCTTGTATGAGACCTTCAGGTCTTTATTTTTGGTTCTATTTTTTTTTTTTTAACGCACTGATNAAGACTTTCAAAAAGGAAACAAACAATGGATTTTCCAAGGTCTGTGCTTCCATGGGTATTTTTCCCTCTAAAAACATAGCAGGCTGAGTGGATTGACTTTAATTATATTGACTTACAGTTCTTGATTGTTGTTGCTCTTTCCCTGGCATCTTTGGGGCAAATTATAGGTTTTCCTTACTCCAAAATAAAGATGTTTCTCTTTTTGCGTGGTCTGGTCTAAATGCTTAATCATATGGGAGGAAAAAAGAGAAGCCACTCAATTGGCCTTATGGAAATGAACGCTAGAGGATAAACAGTTGGGGGCCTGGTGAGATTTTCAAAGGCTTTTCTTGCTCATTTGCCTGATTGCCTTGATTCTTTCTCTTGTTGTTCGGCCAGCCCAGGTACAGCTGCATCTGCGACGCGGGGTGGACGTCCCCGCGGAACAGCTCAGCCTGCCTGCTGGACGTCGACGAGTGTGTCCTCCAGCCCACGCCGTGTTCCGCGCTTGCACAGTGCTTCAACACCCCGGGCTCCTTCTACTGCGGGGCCTGCCCGACAGGTATGTGGGCTCGGCCCCGCCCAGCCAGGCAAGGTGCCAGGACACCCTGCCTTCCACCGCCGAAAGACAAGGAGACTGTTCTTAGGAAGCATCCCAATCCCACCCCATGTTCTGTCCCTACACCCCACTGCAGGCCGTCTTCCTGCTGTCATAATTCCGCTACGGAAATGAGAGGGTCGGAGCCATACGCTGGGGGCCGGTGAGCCAGGGAGTTGGTGAGGTCAAGCATCTGATCGCTCTATGGCCATCAGCTGGCTGGACCTGCCCTGGTCCCACCTTACTGGCCAGCTGTTTGTACTGGGGCAGGTTATTTCACCTCTTAGTGTCACCTCTAGAGCTCTGTAGTTCTCACTCGGGTGTGTCACTCACTGGAAGGCCCTGTAGCCTTGCTGTAAAGGGGGATGGCCGGCTCCAGCTCAGACCCACAGAGACTGAATCTCCAGGCCGAGTCACTGGAAACACAGACTCTGGACTCCGAGACTGCCTGGGTTTGGGTCCACGCTTCATCTCTCACCACGTGAGATCATTATCATCCATTCAGTGCGTATTTGTAGAGCCTACTATGAGCAAAGAAAGCACTTGTCCGGTGCACGGGTAAGCAGTTGACCAGACCTCAAAGAGTCTATGGGGCCCATTGACACTCCTCGTGGGTTGTTAGAAGGCAGAGCATGTAAGAGAATGCAATAATAGCTGCTGTTCTTTCATGAAAACCCATTGAGACACCATGCTAGGCAAATTTGATTCTGGTATCTATGACCACATCAAGAAATGTTAGGAATTAGTATTATTCCCACTTAACATATAAGATCTTGAGGCTTGGAGAAGGAGTACTCACTCCAAATCATACAGTCAGGATTCAAACCCAGATCTGCGGATCTGAGCTGAGCTGCTGAATGCTCCATTGTTCTGTCTCATCAAGGGAACCCCACACACCTGTTGCTTCCTTTTGTGACTTTTGGTTTAGTGACTTTCTTCCTGGCACATGTTTCAATCTTGTGTAACTAGAAAGAAATTGAAAAAAAAAAAACAAATGAAGACTTTTTCCCTCTTAGGTCTCAGGGGCAAATAAAATTAGCAAATAACCACATTCTTGAAGATAATTTGTCAGTAACAGTCTTTAAAAATGAGAAATCATGGGGCACCTGGGTGGCTCAGTGGGTTAAGCCTCCGACTTCAGGTCAAGTCATGATCTCACCGTTCATGAGTTAGAGCCCCAAGACAGACTCTGTGCTGACAACTCAGAGCCTGGAGCCTGTTTCAGACTCTATCTCTCCCTCTCTCTGCCCCTCCCTGCTTGCACTCTGTGTCTCTCTCTCAAAAATAAATAAACATTTAAAAAATTTTTTTAAACTAGAAATCAGAAAATAAATTATTTGAATTACATGATTCTTCTTTATATCCTTTTAGAGAAAAAAGAAAAACAAAAGCTTTGTTTTCCTGTCAATCACCTTTTTTTTTCTTGCATATCAAAGTAATACATCGAGCTTACAAAATATAAAGAAACTATAAAAATATGAAAATAAGACAGCAAAAAATACCCATAGTCTTATCACTCAGAGGGCCACCATTGACATATGGACATATTTCCTTCCAACTTTCTTCTGTGTATTCATTTCTTCACCTACAAATACAATAATTTTCTTTGGTAGAGTTTTAGAGGGGGACTAGTTAGATCAAAGAAAAGAAATATTTTTAAAAATGTAACAGGTTTTAAACATTCTTTTAATTTTAATCATTTTAATTATAAGAGTAATACAACTCTCTGTAACAGTTGATATAAACAGAAATAGCAACAGTAAAATGACTCTCTCTTCACCTTCAATCTTATTCTCCGAACGGGACCACTGTGAGCAAATGTTCTCTCATCTTCTTCCTTTCCTTGTCTCATACAAACACATGGACACATATGCAGGTTTTTAAAAAATTCTTTCTCCAAATTGGGATCATTCTTTGCATATTATTGTAAAATTTTGTATTATTAGCTCAAGTATATATTGGGAAAATGTTAAATATGTGCATGTTATTAAAAATATTTTTTAGTATTCAGTGGTACAAATGAATCCTAATATATTCAATCAAATTGATGGTCAAGAGGTCTTTTTCCCCTATTAAACACTGCAGTAGACATTTTCTCACCTACATCTTTAGATACTGGTAGTTTTATCATTGCAAGAAAGTTTTGAGAAGTGGACTTATTAGTCGAAAGGTANAAAATATGTATATATGTATATGTTCATATTTTAAAGTTTATATATGTATATATTCATATTTTGAAGTTTATTTATTTTGAGAGAGAGAGAGCAGTACAAGTGGGGGAGGAGCAGAGAGAGTGGAAGAGAGAAAATCCCAAGTAGGCTCCATACTGTCAGTGCAGAGCCTGATGTAGGGCTTGATCTCGTGCCTGAGATCATGACCTAAACTGAAATCAAAAGTTGGATGTTTGACTGAGACACCTGGACACCCCAAAAGGTATATATTTTTTAAAAAATTTATGAATGCCACTAGATCTATTTCCAAATAGGTTTTACTAGTTATGAACTTCTGACTAAAAGCACAGGAGAACCTCACTTGCCCACCTCTTTGCCAGAATTTGCTTTTAAGAATGTGAACAAGTTTTGTCAATCTGATAGAGTGTATCTCACTTTTATAGTGAAGCAAGTTTTTATGTATCTCTGACTATTTGCATTTCTTTGTTGTTAACTTGTCTACAGAGCTAACTTTTCAAATCTTCTGATTTTTCTAGGCTGGCAAGGAAATGGATACAGTTGCCAAGATATCAATGAATGTGACATAAATAATGGCGGGTGTTCCGTGGCTCCGCCTGTTACATGTGTGAATACAGCTGGGTCTTACCACTGTCAGGCCTGTCCACCAGGTGCTGCACCAACTCTCCCCACACTGTTACAGGCAAAACATATACCTGGAAACATGATCTTGTGCTTCAGTCTAAATCTGACTCTGTCCAAGGAGATACCCTGAGCAGTGCAGAAAGTTTTACCTGACTTACAGATTCAGGACCCCTTAGTTCAGCTATATTATAGCAATAACAAATATTTTTAATATCAGTGTAAAAAGCAATATAAAAAGCAATAACAAATATATTTAATACCAGTGGAAGACAACAACACTTTACAAATTGTGAAAGAGCCTGTGGAGATAATGCAGAATTTGAAAATTTTTCTCTGAGAATCACAGACCTACAGCTCCATTGTTCTCACAAATAATTTACTAATACAGTGCCCTCCTGAGATGTCTTACATATTAAGTTTACTAAGTAACAGGCAGACTAGTAGGCTTATAATACAGGTTAGTTTCTCTTCTCTTGTGGAAGGAAGTCATTACTGCCATTCTGTGATCTAAACTGAGTGACTATCGGAGAAGTTCATTGGGTTCGAAGGGATAAACTGAAGCTCTATTTGATTTATTAACGTGAAACATTAGTACTTGGGACGTCTACAGTAATTTAGCTCTTAGATCATTAGAGTCACTGTAATTAGAAAATGTCCACTTACTTAGCATCAGCAACTTTCTCAGTCTACCAGTACTGCAATTCTGCATTTCATGCATCTTTTCATTTTCATTCATCTACTTTTTTGTCCTTAGAAACATTAGAATATTGTTTCTGCAGTCCGTTTCCCAAATGGTTGTCCTTTTTCTTAATGATAGGAATTTGTTTATGATACTTCATATTTACCTTTTCTTTTGTGATGATAGATGCTCTCTGGTTGGGCTTCATGATGTTTGGTTCTTGGATTGGGATTCTTCTTCAGTCTTCTTAATGTAGTTTGTTATGCCCTGCTCTCTCCGCGGTCAGGGTACCAAGGTGACGGAAGAGTGTGCACGCTCATCGACATCTGCTCAGTCGGCAATGGAGGGTGCCACCCACATGCGGCATGCTCAGTTCTTGGTAATGACTCCCCTCTCCCTCTGGTTTGGGGTATTTTAATATGGCCTTCTAAAACAAATCAACATTTCAAAAACAAAATTCTCTAACCTCAAAATTCTTATTTTGATCTTTAAGATCAAAGAGTAATCCATGTTTTAAAACTATACATTTGGATTTTTTTTTTTTTTTATGTGATAGACTCTGCTCTTCTATTGTCTGGCG